>NC_080077.1:84412344-84781881 GCF_949987535.1 Balaenoptera acutorostrata
ACTTCAACTCAGAGGTAATATCTTCTGGGAAGCTCCCCTTTTTGCTGCTCGCTATTTTATTCCTTGAAATTAACACATAGCGGTGTACATATTTGTTAACTGCATGGATCACTGAATTGTACAGACTCCCTCTCAACCAAGCCTATTGTAATAGCCTAGCTGGCGTCTTGCATCTACACCTGGGTCCTTCAATTCACCTTCCAAAGTGTTGTTAAAGTGATCTATAATTTTGGAACTCAAAACTAATCATCTACTTCTCACGTTTAAAGCCTGTCCGTGGCTCATGGATGAATAAGGTAGAAGTTGAAAACCTACACCATGGTGCACGAGGTCATTTATAACAATCTCTGAGGATTTCTCCCGTCTTGTTTTCAGCCCTCTCTCCCAACTCCTGATAGGGATCCTATTTTCCCTCCCCAAATGGGTATGGTTTCCCCAAACTCAAGAGGCTACGTCCAGGCTCAGTGTTCTCTCATACTGTTCCCTTCTCACAGAACACGCTGCCCTTCACATGTACTTTCATACACCTGGATTAGCTCAAGTGCCACCTGTTTATGACCTATTTCCTAATCTCATTGCAGCCACCTCTCTTCCCTGTGTTCTCACTGTACGTTGTGCACACCTCTACGGCAGCAGTGACACTCGAAGGCACGCATTCACTTACAACTATGTCACCCTGCATGCTCTCAATACTGGTTGGATGAGTGGATATACGTTTATTGGATTTTTTGGTGTTTTGTTTTGTTTTGTTTTGTCTTTACAGCTATGTAAAAAATCTGTCAGTATCTTGTACCTAAAAGTATTTTAAAAATTTGTGGCAATGAATGAATTGCAAACAAAAGATCAGTAATCCCTTAATTTCTATATTAACTCAGCAAATATCTTAGGTTGTAATTACAAGTAGACTCTTAGATTATCCATTCGTAGAGGAGATATTTAAGAAGTTGGCGTCATTCAGATAAATAACAGACGCTCAAAATATTTGCATATTTCAGGTAATACATTCATTGGTAACATTTCAATGATTTCAGAAACTAAACACTGATGTCTTAATATGTATATAGGAATGCACTGGATTTAATCCTCTTTAGTAATCGGAATGATCACTAAGAGAAATGCATGAGATTTTTCTTAAGCCCTAAGATTTAAGGGATGCCTTCAAATTACCCATCTCATTTTTTGAATGAGGCTATTCCCGTATAGGAGATTTCTTTACACAAATGTCTTTAAGCATCGCAATTGTGTTTAAGCACATGTCAAATGACAGAGAAGGCACCCCAGAACATCTTAGTGAAACAGAAGATGCCGCACAGCACAACACCAAGCCTACCTTTCTGCATCAGAGGCAGTGCCTTTCCTAGTCTGTTTTTGGGTGCTAGATCTTTCAGACTTTCTGGAGTGCCTGCGGAATGAAATGTTAAAGAAATACAAAATATATGATGAATCATGCTACAGTCATCTCATACAATGATAAAAGCAATAGACATGAAAAATGGCAACTATTTTACCTAAATGGTTTTGTCAGTCCGTACTTTTTAAAATAAAATGAAAATAAAAACCAGAACTAGTACTGTGCGGAAGACACAAGTGTCCCAACAGGAGACACAGAAGCTGACACCCCATCAGTGTAGATGCGTTAAGTCTACAGTCTTGACATCATGGGGGTTCCTGCTGGCAACTGTGCCTTCCTGAGGAAGAAACAAACTCAACGGTGAAACGCAGTGATGATAAACGTGATGACAGTTGTGGTTTAGGTGCTGAAAGACCACACACGGGGGAAGTGCCCTCCACTCTGACAGGCTGAAAGTTGGTGCTACAAAGATGTTCTCCTATGCTTTTTCTTCCCCCAAAATTATGAAGAAAAGAGAAGAAAAATGCTCTAGGGAAACGTGTTTGACATAAATAAAAGTATTTAAAAATCAACTATTCAAATTACTTTAAAAAATTGTCATAAAGATACTTTTGCAATCATGTAGCATTTCAAAAACCTAATCATACATCACAAATCAAAGAACTAATAAAGTTCCTGATTTACTCTATGTTCTAAAAGTGCGTATGTACATCAAACATTTGAAACCCAAAATGCATTTCCCTACAGAAATAATGCTTATACATAGAGTTTATCTCCCCAAGGCAGCTTACGTATGTCTATTCAACCTAAAATGTGTCTGGACTACAATACATTTGAAAGAAATAAAAATAATATTGTGGTCAAGAAACTCACTTATTTAAAACAAAACAGAGAAACCATAAAAAAAATTATAGTTTATCTTGATAATCGATTGTCTACAATTTATCCTTATTTTTATTTCCTGATATCCTTTCCTTCCAACAATGTTAAGGAGAAAACTGTCTTTTTTGGAGATATTATTAACATATAACATCGTACTAGTTTCAGGTGTATGACATAATTATTCAATATTTGTGAATATGACAAAATGACCACCACAATAAGCCTAGTCAACACCCACCACCACTAGCTAGAAATTTTCTTTTCTTGTGATGAGAAACTTTAAGATCTAGTTTCTTGTCTCTACTCTTTTTACTTATTAAGGCCAGATGCTCTGATATCCAGCATAGGCCCCGGCAAAGGGATGCACATCAAAGTGCCGGGTCCGCGTCACAGGGTGCGTGCGCTTCTGGGGACGGTCGTCCCGCCCCTCTTCTCTCCCTGCTGCTACTTGCTCGACTCACACGAGTTTGCCCTCAAACTCAGAATCTGGGTTTAGAATTCGGGTTCCAGCTGTGTATTCTTGAGACTTTCATGACTCTGGCATCTCACTTCTGAGGAGGTGACAAAAGGGATGTGACAGAGGAGGGGAATCTCTCCTTACCGCGTCCCTTGACTAGTTGGAAATCAGGCTATTCCCCAGGAAAACTGTGGGCCAGGACTGAGGGAGGCACTGCCTTACTTATCGTCACGATGATCCTTTGGGAAGGGGTCCAGCTCACAGATGAGGAAACAGGCTTGGGGCAGGCCACATGGCCGGTGGCAGAGCCGGGGCTAGAAGCTAAGTCCGGCTCCGGAGCTGCTTCTGTCACACACCGTCCAGCAAAGAGGGTGCAGGGGTTGACTCTGACGCCTGCCCTCTGGGTGCACCCTTGTTCACAGAGGGAAGAGACCACAGTGCCAGGCACAGGCTGGGGCATGGAGGTGCTCCCTCCGACACTAGGGCGTAGCTTTTAGCTACCTTGTTGATCGTGTGGTCAGGAGAGGGGACCGCAGGGTGCAGGGCAGCAGAGGGATCCTGAGTACTCGCCTGAACTCAACGCGGAGCTTGTGGGGAAAAGAAGCAGCTCCTGAAGCAAAGGGAAGCGAGCAGGTGCAGAGCAAAGGGGAGGTGCTCGGGGCGGGGCGGGGGGCAGGTGGCAGAGGCAGAGGAAGAAGGTCTGCAGACCCTGGGGCCTGAGCTCGAAATTAAACGTCCTATATCATCTGGGGAAATTTATGCTTGGCCCCAGGAGCACCCAGGGACCCGGACAGCCAGAGTCCCTTGTCCCCTCTCAGAAGAGTGAGAGCCAAGTGAGAACCCAGAGTTTAAGGTCAACTCATGAAGCTCACGGTCAGGAAGGGTTTTCACCCGCTCACTCACTCACTGACAAATATCTGTTGCGTGTGTATATATGCCAGGCGCTGCTCTAGCTGCTTGGAATATGTCTGTGAACAAAGCAGACAAAATTTCTGCCTTCGAGCAATTCATGTTCTAGTGGTAGAAGACAGACCATAAGCAAAGACAGAAACAGAAACAAAAAAACCCTCAAACAAGTAAATTGTATAACATGTCAGAAGGGGATCAGTGCTAATAACAGCAACGATGAACAGTCCACCAGGGCAAAGGGGGTTCAGAGATGTGGGGATGGATGGGGGCCTGGGGACAGGTGTGGATTGCAGTTTGACGGAAGATGCTCTGGAATGTTCAGGCGATGGTAGGTGGACCAGGAAGGAAAGTGTTGAGAGAGAAGGGTTCGTGGGTGGAGGGCAGGCACGAGAAGCACCTGCAAGCCTTTGTACCAACTTTCTACCTTCCTGCAGCAGAAAGGTGACAAGAATCTTTTAGAACTTCTCTGCTTTTCTCCTATCCCTAGTAATTTCTATGAGTCTGTCTAGACCCAACTGAGATCTTATTTCTTCTATAAAACTTTCATCTCTTCCGCTTCTCATCCCTAAACGTAATGGGTTTGGATGCAAGGCTGAACATCACAGTACCTGGTGATGGTGATAATGACAACCATGACGATACTAACGGTGTCTAATATTTACTAAGAACTTGCTGCATTATCTCACCTAAGCTCACCAATCCAACAAGGAGGTACTAAGCTTTCAGCCTTTATAAGAATAAAGAGATTGAGGCTTAGAGGGGATAAGTCATTTGCTCTCACTCACATCGTCCTTACATGTCAAACTAAGCGTCTATAATCTCAACGTCCATGAACGCGTTGCATCTGTGGCATAAATGACACTGGATCATAGTAGCTAAAAGCAGGGACTCTAGAGCCAAATTGGGTTTGATCTCTACTCTGTTTCTGACCAGCTGGATGATTTTAGTGAAGTTACTTAACCTCTCTGGGCCTCAGTTTTTTCCACCTGCAAAATGGCAATAATAATACTATCACCTTACAGATTTGCTAACTCTAAATATTTCAGTATTACTCAGTATTTGTATTGTAGTATTTGTAGTTTTCTGCAGTATTACATAGAACAAGGATTTGTAGTGCTTTTAGCATTACTTAAAATAGGAAGAGATCAATGTTATAAAAGTATTATTTAAAATAATAATATATATTTGTTTCTTGAAGATAAAGACTCTTATTCATGTGTAAGAGTATCAATCTCAATGTCCCATAACTGGATGACAAATATTCATGCAGAGGTTCATGCATCTAACTTTTGTTCTTGTTTTAGTGTTTAACCTCTTGTTACGGATGCCCTTTTTTTTCTCTTCAAATGGCACAGAAACGTACTTTATTGAAGATTCTTCTAAAGATTTCTACAAAGGACATGTCTTTATAATTCTTCTAACCACTTAAAAGAATTCTCAAGTTGAGCTAAAATGACATTCACTTGATTGTAATAATTCAGTGTAAAGCAAGAATAGAGAAGAAAATAGGAAATCCTACTGTCTTTTCTATCCCAAATCCTAAGTTATAGCTATGAATATATTGTATGCTTTAAACGCAGCTCTTTCTTGGAATAGGGTCTTATGATACGTAAACACGAGAGGTTAAAACCATCAATTTATATTCTTGTACTATTTCCCTGAAACTATTGATCATGTGATCATAAAATGGATCACAGTGAAAGGAACTACCTTCTGCCTTACACTACTCTTTCCTAAGTTCCTCATGGGCAGGAATTGTGTTTGGATTATTACTGTAACATCAACACCCAGGACATAGTAGCTTCTCAAAAAATATATGTTGGCTAGGTGGTTAAAAAAGTAATATTTTGAGTATTCTACTGGAATTTGAGAGTCTAAAAGGTTACGACAAATAAAAACCTAATCAGGGTTATACAGTTCAGCTTACATCAAATCAAATAAATTTAGACATAAAACTTGGCATTGTTTTCTGGTCTTTGGTAAAACCTAAGATACCATAAATAAGAAATGCCCTCTGGTTACTGCCTTATGCGTAACGAGGTGTCAGTCATCATTACTGGCCCAACACATGTTCATCATGACGCCACCAGGCAGCATGGACTCAGTTTTAGAGTCTTGAGGGCCATCAGAATTCAGCTAGTCCCTCTACAACCACCTAAATCTACAGATGAGGAAAATGAGTCCCAGGAAGGTTAAGTGACTTGTCCAAGGCAATACCGGCCTTAGTCAGTTGGTGAGGCACCGTCGTGGCCCATGGCCCTAGGTTCCCGCCCCCTCTGCCATCGAGTGACTTTGAATGACGAGGTTCGTTGGAGGGGTCCTTAGACAAAAGCAAACAAAACAGTGACAGCGTCTCCATCATGTCTTAGTTATTTGGGGTTTTAACATGTGTGCTGTTGAATCCAAAATTTTTATCATTATTTTATTACACGTAAAGAATGTTTCTTTGGTGTAGATGTGCAAGAATCAGAGATCCTGAGTTGTTTTTTTATTTCGCAACTTACAGTTGTATGATTTTGGCCTGATGCCTTCCAGTTCACAGGGCACAAATTAAGGTCCTTAAAAGCTATAAAGGTATATTCAAATGTAAGGTATAACAATAATTATTGCATTATTAAATGGAAGCAAGAGTAATAATCAAAAAGTGAGGCTATTCCTAATTAAGTCTAATTTTCTGGAAGTTCCATTTTTAATTATTATTCTCTATTAGATTAAGTGTGAAGATTCATGAAATGTACTAATGAAAAGAAAGGCAATTGTTAAAATCTGTTTCTGGGTCACTTTCCTTTCCTCATCTATAACTAAATTCAGTTAGAGCAACTCCCTGAAGACACTGATAAATAAAACTTTTCTGAAGATACTACAGTTCTATTAAAGTGGAAAATTAACATGCTAATAAAATGAAAATATAGTCTGCTTTGGGGAAAATGTAATAAATTCTACCACATAATGTTTTAATTATAATTAACACTGATATCATAAGAATATTTCCATCTATATTTTGGTTGCCTATCCAGATGGCTTAATGTGAAATGCAAATCTCCATCATCTTGTTTCCTCATAATTTTGGGAAGGAAAAAATTAAATTTAAACAGAATCTACCTAAATAAGAAATGTTCACATACGGTGAAGATGGATGCATACAATTAAGATATATTTACCCTTTTGTTTATTATTGATATTTATGTATATGACTATAGCCATTAAATAGACTAAGTATTTCAGTACATGGGTACATTTCATTCATTTAAATAAAGAACATCTTTGAAAAGCACAGATGATAAAGGATGCTATAAAGTAAACAAAAATGATTAGTGATGCACTGAATTTATAGGTGGTTCTACATTAACTCTGCATCTACATGGCAAGTATCATGAATTCTGGAAGTTGAAAAAGTGGGTAATTTCTTTATCTCATAAATATTTTCAATGGAGAAAGAAGATTCATCCACTTTGAATAAAATGAAACCACTTGATATTTAAGGATAAAGATTCCTATAGGCAAGTAGCTGCTTCCAAGTTGCAAAAGAAATTAGAACTAGATTAGCAGAATAATTCAGGAATTAATTTTAAACACAGTGGGATACTTTAATTTAAACTGCTGGAAAATAACGTTATTTTATCAAATATTTTCCATTTTATTTAAGTCACATCAATAAATTGCCTCCTTAAAAGTATCATGTACACTGATGCAAAAGCATTCTTAATCAAAACAATGGAGTCAGTAACTTCAAGCCAATGAAGTACTAACATGCATCTCAAAATGTACCAAGTAAGAACTATTACCTCACATTTATTAGAATGGTCACTATCAAAACATTATTTTAATTTAAAAAGAATATGTTGCATTTTCTTGAAAAAATATTTACCAAAAAGTTGAATTAGATGATGATAATAATATTAATAATAACAGTAATTTATGCTTGCCTTTCATATTGTATTACTATGCTAGTTTCAAAATAATCAAATATGCCTTGATACCGGACATCCAAAGGTGATTATATAAATTGTCACTGATTTTAGAATATTTTTTTTTTAGCAACCAGTGACCCAGGGCAAAAGTCACCTGATGGCAAAATTCTTATGAACATTCACTGTCTCCAAATCTGATACCATGTTCACCTCATTTGTGAATTGGCTGAAACTTCTGAATGAGTAAATAAAGCTAATAGGAGGTGAAATGCACGTGTTGTGTTCCTGAGCGGTTGCCACGGTTACCTATGAATTTAGCATCAGCTGATGCAGTAATTTCTCTCTCATTTTTATGGGCACTTATTACTCATATATTTTAATAATAAAAACTTATTGTAAATGACATTCTGTTCCCAACAGTAATAAATCATAGTATCAAGCCATTTAAAATGTATTTCCTTTCATTGAACACAGAATTTACTTATAAATAAATCATAATAAAAAGTAAAATGTATGTTCAGAATTATGTATTAGGAAGAGTTTCCTTTAATAATCTTATCTAAAAGGACTATTTCTGCTTCTAAAATCTACCTTTAAAATTATATATAAAATCTATGAAATCAAATAACATAATTCACATGTTATTAAAAGACAACTAATCTTCAACTAATCTTCATCTCACGTATGTAAGAGCTAAAACTATTATTTGGATTTCCATGTTGCTTATCCTAAACCCAGATAAACTTACATTTATATTCACTACAGAGACCATCATACTTAATCGTCTTATACTCTAGCAATCATTACATAAGATGAAATCCAGAATAGTCTTTTATAAGAGGAAATTCTAAGTTCCTTGATGGCCATGACACTGCTTTTCTTAAACACTGTTGTGACTCTAGCCATTAGAATAGTGCACACAGTAAATGCACAAAAAAATTTTTGCTGAATGAATGAGTAGCAATGTGGATGCACATTTTAAAATTTTATTTATACTATTATTTTATATTCTTATTTGAAAAGACTTTAAGTTTATAATAATTTTTAGATTGGAGATTTTACTAATCTTTCTAGTCCTATAAATTCTATCCTAGAAATCAGTTAGCAGTAGAAGGAACTAGATTTAAATTCCAAATACGTAAGTCATATTAAGAGGTAAAGGTCTTAAAGATTAAAGCATAATAAAATATTCAAAAAGCCTCCATAAGATACCACCTTGGGGTCCAACATTTGTAAGATGACTTATTAATCTTTTCTGAGTGACGGCATTTAGTTTTTCTTTCAAATTGAAATATACTAAATAAAATGTCACCCATGTGTTGACTGAATTTCTGCTTCACCAGAAGAGAAGCAGCCAAAACACCCATAACCTTTTGTAATCAGTTGGGAAACGACATGGCCTACGTATAACGGCCATCACAAAAGAGGAGGACTGAGTGAACAACGCCCAAGAAGGAAAACAAAGCAATGACACTTGTGGCACTTGTGACATCACAGCATGAAGTAGATTCAAAGCACTGATGTTATTTTTAAAAACCTACCTTGTTGACTGACCCTAGCCCTGGACAATATTTGGCTTAAAAACACAATATTCATAAAATAGATAAGAACCAGGTATTCTGTCTTAAATCAGGGAATATGCCCCAAAGCCTAACTTCATTATTAACAGAACAAGACGATGAAGATCAGATCACCAACCAGTATAACAAAAGAATAGGCTCTGTGATAGATTTTAATACATTTTAAAGCACCTGAGAATTTTAATGTAGTCAAGCGTAGACAAAATCAATAGTTAAATATGTTTCTAGAAAATCGAAACCCTAAGACAAATGTTCATTAAGAGAGAACTCTCCCACTGGACCCGACTTTATTGTGTTTAAACCATGCCCTGTGCATGCTACCTTCACTTCAGGAAACATTCTAAGGTGCTTTATCAGAGGTGGACGCATTTAGTTTTGGAATCACCACCTCTTGCGCTCTGGCCCCTAAAAGGAAGGCATTGTGACCACATGGCTCTTGGCTACCCTCCACTTGGTGGCCTGCCAGCCTCTGGAAGCCACTTGTCTGTGGGGAGGAAGTGACTAGTACCTGTCATTCTCCGGAGATGCATGCTGGATTTGAATCCTGGGGCTAGGAGGCCGTCTCCTATCTAGAGAGGGGGACCATCTACCCCTGTTTGCCCAATGAACAAGACAGGAAAAAACAAGACATTTAGTAACTCCTAAAATAAAAGAATATATGGAACAAGAGAACTGGAAAAGCACCCCAAAAAGTCAAAGTGTAGATTCTTTGCTCCATAATTTACTCTTTATTTTTGCAGGCCTTGGAAAGATAAAGGACAATATTGTAAGAAAATAAAACTTGTAGCCTTACATGTGAATAGAGAAACAACTTTTTTGGGAAGATGTTTGAAATCTCCTGTGTAATTTTGTTCCTTTAAATGTGGTGTGTGTCTGCAAAACTATACGTACACATAAATACATATATATAACTTTACAAAGATGCATCCTTAAGCATCAGGCAGATGTCAGAATAAAATAGATTTCAGAAGCCACCAATGCTTATTTGATACTAGGTCTTGAAATGACTGGATAAAGTGGCAAAGATGAGGTGTGTGAATTTAATACAAAGCAGAAGCATAGTTTAAGTGGAAGAAGTAAAACTCTCTAGTGTGGAAACAATAACATGAAGAAATAATTCATGGAAATACTACCAGTGAAGTCCTAACAAGTTTTCTGGGGGAAAACTGCAGGGTTAGTAACTGAAATGAAAAAATTGTGAGCAAAAACCACTGATGGATAAAAGTGGGAAATACAGATAAATGCCATGGTAAAATAGCATTACCTTCAAAAAATCTTGCTAATCTTTACTTGCAAAGGTATCTCTCCATGGGGTAAACAGTTGTTTTCTTATTTCAGCATTTACAAGAATACTGTTTTTATGATTAACAGGTAAATAAAAGTTTGAAACTTGGTTCATTCTTTTGTTAAACTATCTTGAGATTCTGTCTCTGCATAACCACAAATTACAGACAGCCGGGCAAATACTGAAAAGAGGCAGTAAGGGACTGGACAGCCCAAATTTGGAAATTTTAATATATTAGATATGAACATTTTAAGCAGGATAATTTCTCTGTGTATTGGCTTCTTCACATGCAACAAGGGATCACTGAATGGGGTTTAAGACTCGTCTAACTATACGATTTTATAATAATCCAAAGAAGACCAGTAGCAACATTTTTTTAAAAGCCATCTATTTTTGCCGTTAACTTGGCTTCGTGGATTTATTAGACAATCTGGACAAAAGCAGCAGAGGGCTATCAACATGTGACCAGGATACCTTTCCTCAGCAGGTGTTCTTCTCTAAAAGCCCTTGGGAACCCTGTCTGTCATCACTCAGCCTTGGATGGATTGAAGGAGGGCTCTGAAGAAGCCGTGAAGCAAATAAAGATACTTGAAAGCAGAATTTGGGCAGAAGAGAAAACTGTGTGGCATGTCCTCTGGAATGTGTTATGTGTTTGTGAAATTAAAAACAAATTTGCATTCATTTCAAATTATTGAATTATTTGAAATGATTATATAGTTGGTCAGTCCAATCGGAATGCTTGAAAATGTATCTTTGCACTTTACTGGCTTTTGTTCTGCAGACACAATAAAGAAAAACATTTCTAAAATAGTTGAAAACAATTATAGCTAGTGTTTTCCACATGAAATTGTACTCAGTCATGAGAAAACTTAAGGTGTTCTTTAAAAATACAAATATAGAGTCAATATGTTTTTCTTTAAACATTTTTGAAGGAATAAGTAATATGCACTTGACAAGATTATGAATAACCTTGCTTCTTGAGGCAAAATTCCAGTCCTTGTGTTTATTTAAACACAAAAAGTAAAGAAAAATGCTATAATTATGAAACATGCAGTGAAAGCCATGAAAGAGAGAGGTGTACGTTTAGAAACAAGGCATTGTGAATGCAAGCTATTAAAAGGTAAACTTTTAGAAATATTCAGCATCATACATGTATACCTGTGCACTCAAAGTCCTTCTGAATATGCTGATATGTAGTCCCAATAACATAAATGTTTGCTTTACCCTCATATCTTGGATATGATGAGAGTAGGATCAACTTATACCCAATTTTTGTCCAAAGAACAGACATTACATAAGCTTTAATATCATGCATTTGTGAGCTTGAAATATACTAACGTTTTATATGTTTTTAAAACGTGTCCAACTTCTTTCTCTGTTTCTCCTATCACACAGAAGGACCAAAATTAGAATCTTTATTCCCTTATTATTGAGCAAAACACACACCTTCCACGTCCGTTTTCATGCTAGAAGCGAACATGGCAGGCTACACTGGAGTCATTAATCACGAAACTGAACTAAAACAGCCCCTTCTTGATTTTTCTTCCCAACTGTCTTGCCTGCAGGTTACCTTAGTTGCATTATTAGTGCTTTAATCTCAGGTATTCTAATCTCATTGATTCAGGAACATCGATTTGTTGGGAGCCCATCCTTTTCTCTGTGCTCAGAATAGGAGGGCAAGGGTCACTCTGGTGGCTGTGGAACTGAAGGAACAGGCTGGGGTCTCCCCAAATAAGGGGCTACAGTGTCTTGTTTTGTTTTGTTTGGGCAGTTACATCAACTACACCCAGCACAGAATAAGTAATGAATAAATATTTGCAAATATTTAAGTAAATAATAAGAGGATAAGATTTGAGGTTTGGGGGTAATACTGGTAAGAAATAATAAGAAACTTAACTAAGAAATCAACAGCGGTAAGGGGACCCACTGAGGAGATACAAGGACATAGAATTGACAGTCCTCAGCAAGCAATGAAATGGTTCTTACATTGGGGCTCCTCCCCCAGCAAGGATATACCTTACAACAAAAGTGCGTGTGTTTAAATGTGTCATTCGTATGTATGCTTGCATATTTACACATCTTTCAGTGGTGCATATGTCTTGGCAGAGCACGGCTAAGCAGCTTAACTATCTTAAAGAGAGATTATATGGAAATGTAAATCACTCATTCCCTAAATAGCACACACAAAAAATATCTGTGAAGTTCTGTCATATCAGACACCAAACCTGAACAGACTAGAGATCTGATTATACAGTACGTATTTTTATTGTCTCTTCCCATTATTCATTTAGTCCTTTGAAACATTTTCCCCAATCCTGTTTTAAATGAAAATTAATATAGGTGCTTATACTTTGGAACAAAGTTTATTTATTTCAATTCAAGTTACAGTTGTTAAGTTTTAGGTAGGAACTTCCTTTCTCTTAGGCCTCGTGTTTCCATGTGGAGGGAAATTCCTTCAAGTCCTACTTCGGGCCCCTCTCCACCCCAAGGAGGGAGGAGGGGGACTTTGTGTTAAAGAATCAGGTACTGATGACTTTTAGCCCTCTCTGGATTCCTCCTTCCGAATCAGTCTGCCTGCAAACAGCAAACACCACAGCAAATAAACCCGCTCAGCAGCCTTCCGAAGGCAGAAGCCTCTCGTGGTTCAGAAAGCGTGGCAGCCTGTCGGTGCGTCACCAGCAAGCTTACAACCTGAAGTCCAGCTCCTGAACTTGGTCACTGTATTTATGGTGATCATTAGATCTCCCACCTTGCAGTTCTTGGGTCTAGCTCACAACTGGACACAGGTTTGGGAGCAGAAAATAGGGGGTGTTTTTTAAGTTCCCCCAAAGCCCCAGATGGAACATTTACTAAGTAAAAAATAATAATGCTATGGCAAGAGATGGCAAGGCCAAATATGATCCCTGACCTCCAGGAGTACAATCTAGGGGAAGAAACAAGCATGGCTAAGTGAAATAGAACGTATGTAATATTACATGGGCCCAGAAAAGAGAGTTAATAATTCTGCCTGGCAAGGAAAGGCAAGCATGTGCGGGAGAGGTTAAGAGAAGTTTTATAGACGAAATGGTTATTTGACCTCCTGTTTTGAAGAATGAGGAGAATTTTTAGGCAGACAACAAAGGAAAAAGGGTATTTCAATTTTAATGGGAAAAAGACTTGAGACAAAAACTAACAGAACGATTAATAGAGCTTCTGAGAAATTAACGGGGCAAGAATGGCACTGGAAGTGGGGATGGGCTATAGTATAACGAAGGTTGGGGGGGGGGATCTGTCTTGGAGATTCTCGAAGGAGAACCAATAGGACTTCTTGTCTCATCAAATGAGACGAAGGAGCAGGAGAAGTATTTCCAGATTATGTGGATGGTTGTATGTCAAAGCTGCCAAAGTAGAGGGACATTTCTGAAGAGAAAGCATTTTGCTGGCAGAGGATGTGAGGGAGACAGTGCATTTGATTTAGACTTTTGATGCACACAGGGCCTACCAACCACCGAGAAATTTAGGCCTGGTTTGCAGGGGAGGGTCTGGCATGACCAGTTACAGTGGAGTGTTGTCTTTATATGTATTAGTGTGGAAACTTTTTTTTTAAGTTTATTTATTTATTTTTGGCTGCGTTAGGTCTTCCTTGCTGCGCATGGGCTTTCTCTAGTTGTGTCGAGCGGGGGCTAGTCTTCGTTGTGGCGCGTGGGCTTCTCACTGTGGTGGCTTCTCTTGTTGCAGAGCACGGGCTCTAGGTGCGTGGGCTTCAGTAGTTATGGCATGTGGGCTCAGTAGTTGTGGCTCAAGGGCTCAGTAGTTGTGGTGCACGGGCTTAGTTGTTCTGCGTCATGTGGGATATTCCCGGACCAGGGCTCGAACCCATTTCCCCTGCATTGGCAGGCGGATTCTTAACCACTGCGTGACCAGGGACGTCCCAGTGTGGAAACTTTTGATTGACAGACATATAATTTCAGGGATGGGATGGGCGGGGCAAAAGAGGAAAGCTGAGGGGGAGACAGGGAGGAAAAGCAGCCTGTAAAGGAGACTGTCTTAGCACAGAGGTGTTAGGGAATTTGTAGAGGATGCTGAAGAAAGGAGAGGTTAGATTTCTGGAAGAGGTCAAGGAAGAAGATAAAACATTCGAGGAAAGGAATCATTCTCCAGTGGCTCTAGAAATCAGTGTTTCTGAACACGTAAGCAACACTCTGTTGTAAAACCTGGGAAAGGAAAGGTTAACAGCAGGCCTGTAACTCACTCCTTCCAGATCAGGGAACAAGGGGGAACCGATGACCTCAAGCTGACCTTGACACAGATGAAGGAAAGTACAGTGACCTTGACCAGACCTCCTTGTAAGCATGCAGTGGTATTTGCTAGAGAAAAGATAAAAGAGAGCCCTTATCTATTCAACGTCTTCAGCAGGATACAACTAGTCTTTCTAGATCTTTCACTATAAACGAACTCCAAATTTCCTGACTTATGGGTCACGACTGGATGGGGCAACGGGGTAACCCCTACATATTTTTGCTAGTTGTGTAATCAACAGAATATATTATATAATGGAGATGCTCAAACACAGAAATTACTTCCTTTGCAAACAGTGTTTCCACGTGCCTGTCTCAAAATTCGTCTGTTAACCTGGGCCAAACCATCCTCGTAAGGGAGAAAAGGTCGGCCTGATGGCTTTGGGGTCCTTCGGGAAAACAACATGCTAACTGTGCCTAGTGCTTCTTTATCTTGGAATCATCAGTGAAGTGTGGTGTGGGGTACTGAGTCTGCTTTAACAATTTCATCCTTTGTACTAACACAGAACTTCCTTTGCTTTCAGAGTTAGTGAGGATACTCCAGAAAACGGCATTAAGTAGATATAACAGCATACACATGTTCATCAAGATGGTTTAGAATCAGCAAATTGTTTGACCTCGATAGGTTACAAGGCTGTGGAAATACTGATATGTCACCATCTCAAGAATGTGAAGTTATGTCTTTAACAACTTTTCTATAATATCTTATCTACTAGGTATATGTCAGGCATTGATCAGCTCTCTGGTCAGTCACAAGAACTAAGTAACCTGGAAAACCCTCAAAGCTTCCCCAGTTCCTACTCTCCTCACATCCTGTCTGGGGACTTACAGGTGCATCTTCCAAAGAGCACAAAGCCCCCACTGCTGGTCCTGCTCTGTCCTGTTTCGAAGTTGCTCAGAGGTCTGTGCCCAGAAGGACGGCATCCTCCACACCAAGACACACCTACGGCATCTGTAGATTTCCTGATGAGAACTCATCTCACTTTATTTTCTTCTTGACAACACATTGACCCCAATAAGTTAAAGAACATTAGTAATACCAATTCCAGTCCCCTTTCATTTTTTTTCAAGGGGAAATTTCGTTTTTATTCAATAGATAGAGTGAATGTAGGTTTCAATCATATTTTCTCTTCTTCTATCAAAAGTACGTATCATAAGTGAGTGCACTCAGACTTCACTATGACCTGTAAAAGAATCGTGGCCAGATTGTCTGTCTACAGGTTGGCCTGTTCTAAGGGTATTATCAGAGATGAAATTCACCAATACATGGATCTGTGAATTCTCTGGCTTCAGTGCAACAAGAAAACACGTGCTCGACAGGCTTCAGCAACAGAATAAAACTGTACTGTCCAATGTAGTAGCCACAAGGGGCCAAGGAGCACTGCGAAAAAAGGAATGCAAAATATCTCCCTAACAGTTTTTAATTGATTATATGTTAAAATGATAATATTTCAGATATATACTAACGTATTAAAGTTAATTTCATATTTTAATATGGCAAGCAGAAAATTTAAAATTATGCATGTGGCTCAAACTGTATTTCTATTAGACAGAACCAATATAGATGATATTTAAGATGTTAGGGTATTGTTGTAGTCAGAAGATTCCGCTGACTTCATTCTATCCTTGTTTTAACACTAACCAGAAACATATAAGGAAATAATAATAAGTAAAAAAATATACAAATATTTTTTCTTCCTAGTCTTGTATATATTTTGGGGGGGGTAATAGACAACAAACGAGAATAATGAAACAATTTCAATTGCGATTTTAGAAGAGCCCATTCAACTAAAGAAGAGCCCATTTCAACTAAAATTTCTTCTACAAATGTAAAGAAATACAAAAAGTTAGATTCCATTGTTTTCTATTACAAATTCTGCAAATACAAAAGAATACAAAATTAAAAAGTAGATTTTTTTAGTAGAATCTTATGAAGACACTAAAAAATGAACATGTCTACCTGTGCCAATCATTAAATTCCAGAAATAAATATCTCATAAATAAATGAGTAGAATCAGACTAGAGAGTTTGCTAAAGGAAAGCTTTAAGCAGCCTCTGAAGAAGAGGAAAAGTGGGTTACATTAACACAACTAAACTTTTTTCTTCAGGATTTGTCAAGAGGTAGTATGCAAATTTCCAGTGAATAACTTCTAATTGAAAAGAGATAACAATTATAACCAAGACTATCAATTATAACCAAGTTTACTGGGATAGAAAGTTCCATCACAATGGAAAAATTAGCTGCTCACAATTAGGAGACAGCGTAGTACATGATCACTGAATTAAAGTCAGAATTATTTATTAATCAGTCAATTTAAAGTGTTCAGCAAAATTACATATGTGTGTATATAATGTGCCTTTATTTTTGTAAGGCATCAGGAAATCTATGATAAACATACTATTTTTTGTTGAAGTATAATTTAAGGCAAAAGATCTATATCAAAGAGCCAGTTGATTTAAAAAAAAAACAAATATAGATGCACAAGGGAAGTATTCTATCTAAATAAGATTCTTATTTTGCGTTTATGGAAGATTGTAGTTGAACCCATAAATACTATTTATCAGCGGAAGTACTAGGAAAGTGATCTTCCCCTTCAGATAACTCACTGGCCCTCACAACCATATCAGCGTACTGAAGGCTCCCTGAGTAGGTGTAAAGAAAACCACTGAACAGCAACAAAAGGGGAAAAGCAGCAGCGAGCAGCAGTTACAAATCACGTCACGCCATTTGCAACAGCATTCACGGAAATATGTGTATGTGCTCCCTCTGGCTCTGCCACATACACACATCTCTACACAGGCGTGTACGGAAGGGAGGGGAAATGCAGACAGTCGGCAAGTGAACGTGGATGAATAAGCTGTGAGACTCAGTGACACAAAACAAAGTGATAGGGAAAAAAATGACTGTACAAAATGACAGGAAATTAAGAAAGTCTTTATACCTTTCTCGTTCTGGTGAATGCAAACTAGCATCTGGTCTCAAGCAGTTGGTACTAGCACTCCTCGCCCTGTCAAGGGAGGGCTGCAGGTCACTAGTGCCAGCGCATTGCATCCAGGGTGGAGTAGAAAGACAGAGAAAACAGAGAGAGGAAGACCAGTTAGAGAGGAAAGCATCGAGTCCTGTCCCCTTTACACAAAGTGCAGAATCACTGCGAGTCGGTTCATAAGGGTGTGAGCGCTGACAGGATGGCCGTGCACAGTTTTGTTTAGAAAATGACACTAAACAAAGATTATGCTTGAATTGCTTTGCATAATTTTTTAAAAGGGTCTCAGACTGAAAAAAATGAGGCTAAGTCACACCTACTTATGAAAAAACTGGATACAGAAAGCACTGAAACAAAATGCCTAACACTTCATTACCAAGGACAGATGCCACACCAAAACAAAATGAAGGACAGCAGAGGAGGAAAATTTTACAACTCAGCTATTTTGGTTCAAACACTAGACAGGGGAGGTGGACGGTATGATGTCCAAACGTCCTTACCTAACCAGAATCTCATCAGTAAACCTCAGTGCTCTCGAGTGAAAGCATTCATGGTGAAGGGGTTTGGTTTTAGTATGTGCAGGCAGAATTGAGCTCCACAAAGTAAAATTGTCCAAAAATAAAATAATATAAAATCAATTCTCATAATCGAAATCAACAAGTAAAACAACAAATAAATGACAAAGAAGACAACGACTAGAGATCTGATATTTGAGTAAGTAGATTTCATTTAGAGAAATATTCTAGCATAGGTTTTATAATTAAAGCTATTTTTATTTTTTTATTACATTTTTAAATTAGTTTTTATTGGACTATAGTTGATTTACACTGTTGTGTTCGTTTCAGCTGTACAGCAAAATGAATCAGTTATACATATGCATATATCCAATCTTTTTAAGATTCTATTCCCATATAATTAAAAAGTAATGGGCAGAGTTCCCTGTGCTATACAGGAGGTTCTTATCAGCTACCTATTTTATATGTAGTAGAGTGTGTATGTCAACCCCAATCTCCCAACTTATCCCTCCCCCCTTTCCCCCTTAAAGTTATTTTTAGATATCATGAGTTTTCTCTGAATATAATTAATTTTAAGAGGAAGAGCTAATGCTTTATTAGAAAGTAAATTTGCTATCTTTAGTTGGTGAGGGATTAGGGATTAGTTTATAACTGAGACTCACTGTTATGACTCTTACCTGTAAATATTCCAGTGGGAACAGTTCTCTAACAAGCACATCTTGGGCGGTAATGTTTTATAGTGCCTAACAAGATGTCTGGAACATGGGAACGCAGACACACAGGAAACAGAAAGATACATTTGAAGCGAATTTTATCAGGATATGAAAAAAGTAGGAGACCTAGAAAGCTAGAAACACAGATGGATCTTTCGTTTTCCTCAGAAAAACCAAAATAATTATTTGAAGGTAGGAAAAGAACTGTTAAATATGGAATCATAGACATCTGTCTTCATAATTAAGATGAAGACTCTAAGTTATAGTTTAAAAGCCTTAATTTGAAAAAGATTTGAGACCTACATTTTATGAAGTAACCGACATGAAACTTACTATTTAATCCCTGTTTAATATTATACCTGCTTCTATGGAAATAATGCATAGCTAAAAGTATTAATCAGATAATTTACGAAATTTGGGAATTAATATGACTAAAAGTTACTATTCTAATAACAAGCAAAATGCTGACCAGCATTGCAGGGACAAGGCTGGTCACGGTACTGAAGGCAGTAAAGGAAGGAAGATCAAGAGGTGACTGCAGTGGGCAAGTCCTTTCCATTTATCACCTTCTGGATACAAACCCAACAGCAGGTAACATTTATCACCAGAAATTGGGTGGGATGGGTATTAGCTGCAACCAGAATATGAATTCTCATTTGGCAGAAACAAGGCCCAACATCATCTGAATGCCTTTAAAACCTAGGAGGACATCTGGACTGTCTATATCACCAAGGGTAAACTAGGTCCTGTCAATGAATGTTTTGGTAATTTAATAATGTTTCTACAAAATTTAACTGTCAATAATGAAAATCTATTGTCCATTTTTGCTTACATTAAAGTATGATAAATCAGGAATAGAAGAAACATTTGCTGAGGACACGTTAAATACCAAACACCCCCATGGGTTTATTCATGTTTATACTAATGGTTGATTCAGGAAATCTTTTAAAGCTGTGGTTTAAAATGTATTAAAGTACCATATACGAGCACAGATTGAGGACACTTTTACTGAAGCAAAGGATTCAGCCTGCTTCACAGACAGAATCTTCTTTTCAACTCCTAAACCTTAGGCAACTGTCTTTAGTGACAAGTTGCTATATAACTTTTCTAAGCAATTGGTTCAAAAGTGAATTTTTTTGGAGGGGTACTCTCTAACAGGGGTCAGCAGAGAATGGAAATAGAATGAAAAGTGGCCACAGTTTTTAGTTTGAAGGTCCACGTTGGCTTTGCCATTTATTGGCTGTGAACCTGGATGATTCAAGTCATCAAGCCTTTTTCTACATCTGTATCATGGAGGAAATAACAATCTTTAACAGGGATGGTGTGAGGATTAAGTGAAATAACAGGTACAAAGGGTCTAGGACACAGTAAGGAAGCCACAGCGTTTTCTGTACAACATGACTGTCTCAGGAAAGGTTTTATGGAAAAAGCATTTGATAATAATAACAATGAGGGGGGGGGATGAATTAAACAATATGAGACAGATTTCTGTAGTATGTGACTTTGATATACTGTGCGTATAAAATCTCCAGGGAGTGGCTTTAATTTGCAAAGTTTCCAAAATATGTTTGACTCACAAACTCTTAAATTGGCTGAACTTCATGCAGAACCAACTCCTCGGAACACATTTCTGGAAAAACTAGTTCAGTGGAAAACTTCAAATAGACCTGATTTTGAATCCTTGCTCTGTTACATGTCAAATAAAACTTTCTTACTTTCTTAGCATCTTTCCTCATCTGTGAAATGAGGATAAAAATGTTCATATGATACAACTATTGTCAGGACATTGAGATAAAATTCATTAAATAATTACCACTGTGCTTGGTACTCAAGAAATGCTATTTTCCTTGTTTACTGGAAAGTAGTAAATCCACAGGTTTTATTCTTAAAAGTCGTAAGTGAATACGATAGGTTGTATTCTGAAGATAAGATTTTACAAAATGATGAAACTACTAGCTTATTCTATTGTGCCTATCCTGTTATTTTACCTTTGAAAGTGGGATGTAACGGAAAGAAAAACAATATATTTAGTGATTCTGTTTAGCTTATTGGGGTGAATGTGTTAAAAATACCCACATGTTGGGGGCTGGGCACACACCAGGTGCCTAATAAATATGAAAGCTTTGTTTTGTTTGTGTTTTATAGTTGTAATCACCCCAATGGGACCATGAGAAAATTTTCTGAATCTGTAAAGAAATCATTCCTATTAAACTATTTGTCAGGACAACCAAAGTAAGGCTGGAGGCTTTCGAATTATAAAGAATTGAGCTGCTTTTTACAATAGTTAGGATTTTACGTTATTTCTCCAGTTTGCAAACAGAACTAACATCCCTCATTTTTCCCTGTGGCACTGCACACAGGGCAGTAGTTATCACTAAGAGAGTTTAATATATGTAAAAAGTTAGTTCTCATTCGGGTGACCATGTTCAATTCCTGAGCGGAAGCCCAGGTCCACACAGACACAATAAACCTGCATTTGTGTTTGCGTCTCAGGTTTTCCAGGTACAGCTCTTTCCTTCTCTCTCCTGTTTACTCTTTATTGGTCATAATATTTGAAAGAGTTTATCTGTGTGTGTTGGTTCATTTGTCTCACCTAGTTACTACTTCTTTACCTTCCATTAACTTCATATTGACAATAAATACGCACAGACTGTATTCTGTGAGTAATCTGTAAAAGGACTTATTTGGGATATGAGATCCAAGATGTAATGAGATGAAAATAAAGTGCTAGGTTCTCAGCTCCAATTTAGATGACAATAACATTATCCCCTCTTCTTCTCATCTTTAAGGAGGTTTTATACCGTTACGTGTCTCTATGGGAAAGTTGGTAGTGTAGCATTTCTGACCTGGTGAGGGTACGAAGGAAGGGAGGGCTTAGAAGTTAACAGGTCATATATCCGCACTCTTTATCAAGAAGGAAACTGAAGCTCAGCTCTTAAAAATGAAGTGGTAAAGATCTTATTAAAAGCAAACAGAAAGAAAACAACAGTAGAATCAAAACATAAAAATAAAAAAAGGCTAAAACAAAGTGAACTTATAATCACGGAAACAGTAACATTGCCACGCACAGCAGATCAGACCTCTTGTGTCTAGATGGGTGCGTGTGTGTGTGTGTGTGTGTGTGTGTGTGTGTGTGGCGGGGCTCACAGCGAGGTTATAGAATTTTTTTTTTTTTTTTTTTTTTAGAATTTTAATTGCAGAAATCGGTTCCTCGGTTTTGGAAATGTGTAAACAGTTCCACAGAGGCTCAGCAGCCTCTGGATTTCAAATATTTTGATAGAAAAGCAGTCTGCCTGGATCAGAATTCAAATATATTTGGAACCTTTTCCACAACCTCCATATAAAACAAAACCAATTTTGAACACTGGGGAGATTAATTTCACGTATTCATAATAATACCGCTAAGGGGGAGACGGAAGCAGAGTAGAATGGAAAGAGTCATCACACACAGTTACCGTCACCAAATTCCTGTATTTACCTGGTGGTGTGTAGGCATTCTGCACTTCGTCCTCGTTTTGCTCTGGGAAGCATGAGAAGCTCACTGCACAGACAGGATGGGTGGTGAGTGAAACAGATAAGTTATGAGGCATTAAATGACATGGGTTATGCCAATGGTATGCCGATGACAACATGAAAAGGGAAGAAACCAGATTGTCTACACTAGCATATTTGCTTGAGAGGTTAAACAAAAATAAACATGACAGTACTTTTAAAATTTTCAACAATAAAGTACAAACATTATGGTCGAAGTACTGGCTGTTGCTGATTTGCTATTGTATTTCAAAGTGATTTCACAGAGTATCAAGGCAAAACGAAACTAAACTGAACCTTCCCCAAATAAGACGTAGAAATCTGTTTCCAATTCTAGACACTTAGGTATTTTAATAACTTGCAAAAGCCCTATAAATCTGGCTTTTCTGATACTAATGGGAACCCTAAATTTTTAAATTTCTTTTTAGCAACTCAAAGCATGACAGTTTTCTTGGCTCTTATAGCCTGTAAAATGCAATATCACTTATTCTGTTTCTCCTTTACCAACGAAGAACATACTTGATTACGAATGTTTTATCTTAAAACTGATACTTTTTCTACACTCAAATTAATTTCACTCTATTTAATGACTTGGTCCAGAAGTCCTTCTTTTTCCCCCTCCTCACCTAAATTCATGGTGGCCCCAGTGAATGTCAACAAAGGGACCCTCACCTGACTCCACTCCACCTGAGCAGCGGGGACCCCCTCCTCCGAGCAGTGCTCTGTCCCAGTAAGTACCACAACCTCAACTCCTGAAGGTCATGGCTCCAGCAGGGTGACAGTTAGGGAGCTGAGAGGCTCTCCTTGAGTTCTGTGTCCTTGACTACACAGCAAAAATCAATCATTGTGTACCAACCTCATTCCCTACCCTTCCCTAAAAGTTTCTACACTTCAAAAAGCCACAAGACACAATTCAACCAGCTGGGGATTTGAAAAACCCAAAACAGATCCTGAGCTTGTGGTCAGGCCCGTCTTACAGGAAGGGCGTTGGTCTGAGGAGTAAGTCCGCGGCCATGTAGAACCATGGAGTCATAACATCAAATAAGTGCAGAACTAAGCCTAAGTACACATCCATAGAAGAAAAAATCCATTTCAATATTTTGTATTTTATAGACATTTTAGGTAACTACATTTTATGAGAAGTAGGTGTCCTAAAAAATATTACTGCTGAAGTTTTCACAGAAACTCTGCAATAGTAACTGTCTTTCAGGTGACCTGTACCCAAAAACTTTTTATTGCAGAAAAAACATAATTTTATAATTACATAAATAATATCCCAAAGACTGCAACCCACAAAAAATAAAATATTTGAAAATTGCTTATGTAGACTCCCTTCTATAATTTAGGTTAGTATCTAAGTCAACAACAAACTGTACATTTAAAACTGGCTAAACATAAATTCTGATTTTTTTTAAATGCACCTTTTATGACAATATAATATTAGTCAAATATTTCCCAGAGTTGCATTTCTATTAGAATATCTTAAGAGTCGTTCCTTGGGAGAAGTTCAGTTTTGAATGATGAAATACTTTTCCTGTCTTTTGCACTATGCCAAGATACCTATCATAGACGAAAACAGAGCAAAGAAGACATACAGTGCTGAGATCATAACGTGAACAAATACCTGTCTTGTTCTGATAGACACTGACTGTCCACATCTCCGGGTCTGTGACCAACTGGGCTGCAGGACACATCGTGGTGTCTGGTTGGAGAACGTGACCTTCTTGTTGGATGAATTTCATCTAAACTCCTGAAATGATTGCAAAAATTTATATGCATCACAATGTACCACCTTCCCCAAACAGGCTGACAGACTAACAGGAAAGAATGGACAGTAATTGGCAAATAACTGACACGGCTTGAAAAGTGCTGGCCTCATCACCAAATACCTGTTTTAAAGGTATTTATTCTCTACCATTGCTTTGCCTGTGCTGTATTTCTCCAACCTCCTTTGTTTACTTCCATCAAAAAAGGACCACGATGTTCATCTGCATACTTAGTGAAAATTTCAGAAGTGTATTTCAGGGTGAGATGAAATACAGCACGATATAACTTCCGTTTTATATGCTTTTCCAAACATTTAAAGTGCTTCAAAGAGACAATCCCAAATTTCTTAAAAATGCATTCTGCCTCTTAACCTTATCATTTGTGCCACTTCTCTGCACAGGTCTAATTTATTACCATACAATTTCTCCCAACAGGAGAAAATTAACTAGCAAACAGAATACAAGACAGTTATTCAAAAATGGTGCTTGCAACACTGACTTCTTCCACTCCCTGGGAGATTACCTGAGATTAGAGGACAGAATGTTGCATAGGTTGTGGTAATGAATAAAAAGGCATTTTGCCTACAAAGGATTCTGAAAAAAATAACTTGATTGACCAAACCATTATTTCATTTCTGTTAGAGTCTTCTGGCAGTTTGCACTGTATTATAATAAAGAGTACCGTCAAGGATGCTAAGCTCTTCTCGAAGCCTACCTCTGTAATGGCACATTTGGTAAACGGGAACGCGGCCTCCCCTGATCATCGCCACGATGAGGAGACACCGACCGTGAGCGGTGATGCGTTGCTCTCTGCTGCTCTGGCACAGTTAATGTTGAAGGTTTGCTTTCTCTAGCACTAGACCTATAACCTACTGGCAAGAGTATACACAAAGAACGAGTCAGTATTCTTCTATAGTGTCAGTGCTAATGTGGAGACATCAAATGATATGGAAAGCGGCCATTGACCTATGAAGATAAATGCCATGCAATCAGTATTACCAGCCTTATCGTCAAAACTACTAAGTATATGTACAGAGTGTAACATACACATGCATGAGGACCGGGTACAGTTTGGCTCAAAGGTTACCATGGAGATACTGATGACGAATATGACAGCTGATGCCTCAGACATCAGGATGAGTTGGGATACTAGTTTACGGAATGAGAGAGTGATTTTTGTAGCAACACAAATCAAGCACTTGACAGTGTGTTACTCATATACAAGTCAATGCTTAGAAATTTAGTGTCTCTTTGAATGTTATTGGAATTTTTCTGCCAAAGGATAAATTATGTTAGTTGGATTTCAGATGGCTTCCCTAAGAAGAAAATAAAGATGCTACCATACCAATTTTAATCGACAAAGAAGAGCAGCAGGTCTTCACTATAACAAATACTGAGTGTGAATTTTGAGGACCACAGATAATACTGCAATTTTCAAATGAAAATAGGGTATGGGTGGAGCTGACTACGGCAATAATGCAGAACAAATCAACCCTCCGAAAGAAACAATTATCAAATCTACCCCAGACATCTGAAACTATTACACAAATGTGTTAGTAACTTAACATAATTAAGTTAATACAGTTACTTAAAATTAAAATTAAATTCTAAAAGTCATTCTCCCTTGAAACCAAAAGGTTTCTATGATCTCTGATTTAGTTAAGATAAAATAGCAAACCATAGTTACAGTTTAATTAAATGTTTTCACAGGGTCATTGTTGCTATTATTGGAAGGAAAATAAAAAATTCCGTGGCCAAAGGAAAAATAATGATATTTACAACTACATGAAATGTACACAACCATGAAAACATTAAGTCTAACAAGGTAGCTTGAACTGCTGCTCATTTATTTACTTGACAACTCCCACATTATTTTTAAAATATGCCATGTAACATTATTATTAAAGGCAGACTAAATTCCCCAGCAGTTTATTTGTTGTGATTGTATAATCTTTTGACTAAGCTTAGAATATACGGAAGGTCTTTAAACATTACATAAAGGCCAATTTGACAATATTGACACCAAAGAAGCTCAGCCATTTTGTCACTCTCTAAAAACATCAGTAAAGGACCAAATAATATAAACATAAGTGGTATAATTTATAATTTCATTTTATGACAAAAATAAGAGCAATTCAGGTACTATTTTGAATTTCATGTAGAAAGTTTCCTTGTTGTTCAGACATACAAATTGTAATATTAAGTCTAGAACGATACCAACTAAATTTACATGTAGTGAATTTATTTCATAGTTCAATATTAAAAAATAATGGTGGCTGTTTTAAAGATAATTAATCCGACGTCTGAATTACTTAAAACATTTTAAATTACCATTTGGTATCAATTATATTATAATCATGGAAGGTCAGTATTGAATTGGGAGCACCATTTCAAGATTTCAATGAATATTCAAGGTATATAAATGGAACTTTTAGATTTGGAATAATTATTCTGAAGTAACTTTTAGAGACTTTAGGCATCTTCTGTAAAAGGGTATAATTAATTTTTCCTTGGATTCTTTGTACTTACATAGAGGTTAATGTCTTTTTTATCCTATCCTAATATGCATTCATAGGTCTTTCCCTGCTTTTTATAATAATTTATTTTTTTATGTTATGTTTAGTTTATTGTTGACAACATGCACTCTGCCTTCAGAAAAAGGTAAGAAGGAACTGCTATTTTATGCTCATTTCAATGTTTCAGTTAGTTCAAAGTTATCGGGTTGTTTGTGTTGTTTTTTTCCATTTTCTGACCTTGCAGTAATGGTCTGAAAGTTGAGGTTGCCAGATGCCTGGCCTCAGATGAGGGCATTCCGTGGGTGGTTATTTTTATTCTTCTTAAGCAGCTGAAATTACTTATTTTAAGTAACAATAAGGCTATGATAACTATAAAGGTAGTAAGATGTAGCTCTGGAGGTCTCAACTGCTTAAAGGTGGTAATACATCAAACGAGAACATAGAACCCTGTGGTCCTAGAGAAGCCAGGTATTAGGAAGTTCAAGGCCCAGCTGTGGCAGAACATCTAAATGACACTTTCCAGCTTCTTCAGCAAACGTAACCAGAAGCTTCATTGAGTGTGTTAAACACACGTAGAACTACCTGGCATCCACTCGTGAACAAAGTTCTCTCTAGTTTACACTAGGAAATCTGTAATCAGCCTCTTAGAATATCTGGTAATGTATCAACACACTTGTTTATTAACTTATCCCCTCACTTTATTTTAGCTTCTTGCCCTTATTTTACTATCTTTCCTCTTTATTTAAAATGTACTGTTTATTGCTGTGTGTCTTGCTGTATTGTATTTGCCACACATGTATATCTTTAGAAGTTACCATATATACATCTTGAATCACTGAAGAGCACCCCCTAAAATATAAGAAAATTCCATTATCTCCTTTATTAATTTATGAAGAAATCTCTGGAACATAAAATATTACTGATTGGCTTACGTAATTTATTAGTTATATTCTATTAAAAGTTTGCCTCGTTACATTTGAAATGCTAAATAAAAATGGATATCATTTGAAATGACAATTCAGACACTGCTTCTCTATGGTAAAAGGATAATCCCTGATATAAACATATATAATCATATGTTTATATCAGGATGGAATAGAGATATATCTAGAATTCAGTGTTCTTTGGTTGTTCCAAACACTAACACCACTGCAGTCGGTCCTATACTTCCCATTTTGGCTGTTATCCATGTGGTCTCTCAGGGAAAAAAGAAGAAGCTCATCGTTTTTGTAAGTATTTGTTGAATTAGCCGTTCATTCATTCATTCATTCATTCGCTATCCGGCCTCATCATAAAAATGTGAAATTTTAGGTGAATAGCCTGTGAGAACCACCCACAGAAGTAAATTCTATTCAGATGAGTTAGAAGTGACAACATGAAGGCGAATTAACAGCCAAGATTCTTGTTAGAAAGGTTTGTTGACAAGACCCCTTTCCTATAAGGAATCATCTGAATTCTATTTAAATATGCCAACGGGTACCATGGACAACTACCTTCCCCCTTTCAATTCCATAAAGACAATATTCTATTAAATTCTGTGTGAAAGTTTCTGGGTAGAGTGTGCCTAATTATTCTGATCCTTTTATAAATCAACAAACTCAGAAAGCCAAACATGAACTGTTATCCACAATTACCCACTATTATTTCAAACTCTCCCTGATGGTCTGATATCAAGGAGTAATATCTAAGTACACAGATATGCACAGAACCAGATTTATTGTTTTTAAGATATCTGCTACTTTCATACAGTGATCAAAGACGATATTTTCTCTGAGTTTCACGGAGCAAATGAAGCCTAATTTTAGGGAACTGTCCATAATTTTCTCCCAGTTTTAATGAAGTCGTATGTATCTCTCTAAATTGCGACCTCAGCCACTAGTCTTTGTAATGTCTATTGACTTTACCAAAATCATTGCCCTCAAATTAAGTGCATCCCCACCTGAGAAATTATGTAAATTAAGGGAACATCTGTCAATATTGTCCCAAAGAAATGTCTTTAAGAACTCATATTTATATACCCCAAGATTTTCTCTTTCATGTCTTCTTATTTGAATATCTCCCTACTCTTCATTAGTAAATAAAGGGAACAGGATTAGTGCCAAGAAAATACGTCTTCACTACTTGGTTTGACTCACTTTCTGACTAGACTCAGATGAGAAACACAGATTCGAACTGCACAGTGTCACAAAGATTTTACTAATTTATACAATGACAAAAAGACATTGACTTCAAACGAATATTGAATCTTTCTAAAGCATTTCCTTATTTTAAAACATACAGACACATTCTAGGTATAATCAGTGCTGAGCATTTCACAAAAGCGTTAAAAGCTAAGCCATGCCACGTGCAACTTAAAACCCTGCCATGCACCTGTCTCAGTATATTCCATGGAAGGCTACATTATTTTCAGAAACGGAGGAAGCGAAGTCATAGACATACAGCATAAAACACAGGAGAATGGAAGCTTTATTAAAAAATTAACTCTATCCTTTCAAGAGTCATATTTTCACTTCTGCTCGGAGCATTGTGAAATGATGATTTTAACTTCGTTAGCTTCTAAGGGGGACCCTGACTAATTTAAGTGGGGATGTTAATGAGTAGTTTACTAGTCCATCTCAAACTTTCTTAATAATTTGGAAGACAAGTCACCATGGAATAGTATAATCCAGACTCCCCCGTGCTCTACATCTCCAATATGGGACCCAAGGAGGTCTGGAAGCTGGCAGGAAAGCAAGCACGGAAGCACAGTGACGCCGGCCACGCTCCCTCACGCACCTGGAGGAACCACTCCAAGGGCATCATCAACCTCATAGTCTGATATGTCACTGTCACCGATTCGCTGGGACCCTGCACGACAGGAAGGGAAACAGGTACCTCTGTGTCCGCTCGGGTCAGGAAACGTGGAGGACATGGTCACATTTTTTTTTTAAAGCTGATTACATTATTACTAAATACTTTCACTTTTGGTGAAGTAGAGTTGATGTACGATGTCTCAGGTGTACAGCAAAGTGATTCAGTTATACATATACATACTACAAAGTTAATGCAGAGCTGATGCTTAACAAAAATATTTGTTATCCAAGGATCACATATTCTCAGCATCCTTGTAATCACTGAAGACACAGAGAAGGAAGGGGATTTCATCGAAGAGTATTTTGACTCTTCAAATTATTTTTAATTAAGGTCTATAGCAAAGTGTGTACTGTTTTCTACCCAATTATGCGCCCTCCTCTGCAGTTCAGGGAGGATGGGGCTGAGTGGAAAGGTTCAAAGAGAACTTTCTTGGCTGGAACTCTACTGAGTTCATATTATTGAAAGGGCATCAGGGCCTTTTATAAAATATTTATGTTTAGCCCTCAAAATTAGCCATCATACTGCATGAAACATTAATTTTGAGGAAATGATTGATCAGAGAAGCACTAACATGAAGTATTTAATTATATGAGGAAAACAATTTGGTTCCAGATTACCAAAATGAGGCTTCTAAGTTTCATCTGTTCAGTAAGAGATTTTGTCATTAATTCAAAAATTAATGAGTAAGTACAGAAAAAAATGTTTTCCCCAATCACCAGATGAACAACAGCAAACCAACTTTACAATGCTTTTGAAAAATTGTTTCTTACAAATAATAATACTAAAAATATCCAGGAATTATACGGTTATTAAGATGTTCTGTGTAGCAAACCACCAATAATGACAAAAATTACCCCATCAGTCAACCAATGAACAACTTCTTCAGGACTGGGCAAAGAATTATATTTGACAGTTTTTAAGCTTTCAGATGTGGAATTACTCCACTATATTGTATATATTACTTTCATTGGGAAAATGCAGAAAATGGTTTTGCCAAGTCTCTTTATATAGATGACTGATTTTTCAATATTTCGATCTCTAATGAACATTTGAAAAAGCACCTTGAATGTTCATCTCGGATTCGATCATAACGACACAATTACTTCTGGTAACTGAAAAGAGCCTTAACCTACTTTGCAGCTTTTTGCTGGCGTTCTCCCCATGGACGTGTCGCCGTGGCATGAAGGGTGATGGCTGAGGCAGAGGTAGTGAGGATTCATCGTGAGTCTGAAGTTTATACCAATGCGGCTCATCATCTAGAAGCGCCGTCTCCAACTCTATGAGGATCTGAAAGGGCAGCTCTCAGGTTAGATCAAGCGCTGTTCCCCAGATATAATAAAAGCAGCCATAATAATGCACATCACGGAAGCCTCGTGAGGCGTCTGACCCGGATCTTCAGGACACCCCTCACCTCTCCAAGGAATTCACTCTCCTCTTCTTGCACCCTGGGCTGGTCCCACACGGTTATTTCCAACATCCGTTCTCTGAAATCTCTACGATGCACATGTGAATACACAAAAGTCTGGTTCCATTTTGGTTCTAGTACTTTCTTTACTGTTTTGGTTCGCCTTTTACTCTTATCACTGAAAAATAAGTATGTTTTGTCAATGAAAAAGCAAACGCAAGTATATGCTGCCACCTACTGTAGTTACATGCAGTGCTGGTCTTGGGATGTTTACTCTCTTTAATTCATAACTTTTAATATCCAAGTCTGAAAAGATTCTCGAGTTTAATAAGATTCTACTTTTAACTACAATGTAGGCAGTAGTTACGATTATAGAAACGCATACACAAAGGTACATTCTAAATGATGTAGCTGTCGAAGACTAACAGATGTGGAAACAAGGGAATGGACAATTTTAAAACTGGCAGATTATTTTAAAGAAACACAAGGCTTGAGGGAATTTTTTTAGGGCTAATATAGTTTATTCCCTCATAGAGAAGTATATATTACATTTTAAAGCTATATCACAGGTGTATGCATATGTGCAAATTCACCAAAATATATATATATATATAAAGTATGTGGAACTTTGGGTATGTCAATTCTACCTCGATAAAGCTTTAAAACATATATGAAACTGTATCCCAAGAGAGGAAACTCTACTTTTTTCTAATTAGCAAAGATGTTTGCATACTTTTTCTAAAATTATTGCATACCTTCTATCTGGAAGAAAATACATTTTTACATAGGGATTCCTGGGACGCCCATCTACTCTTGGGGGTAGATCTGTTGCTTGCAGAACGTTTACAATCAGCTGATGGCCCACTTTGTCATACCACAGCTTCACCTAAGAGCAATGGAGAAAGAAATGAGCATTTGTAAAAATCATGAGGTATTGTAATTTCACAAAAAATACTAAAATTATTTTCGAAGAAGGAAATTTCAAATTGCAAAATGCAACTGAATTATAGATATTATTTCTGCAAAGAATACCAACTTGAAAGCATAACCCCTTTAGAACTTGACTTTTCACGCATTTTAAGTGTGACTTACAAGAGGCAGGCCTGCAGTGTTGATTTATAGTCTCTTATATCATGCGATGGAATAAAACTAACGATAAAGTTTTTAGAAAAGACTAAGGGAAGGGGGGGATATTGAAATAATTATCCTTGTTTTTAAATGCTGAATGCAAGTGTTTGGTGATTATACGTATCTTAATAATGATTATAGCCTGACTAAATGCATTCTGCAGTGCCAACCGTAGTTGAAATAAAATGTTTGATGTTGGGAACAATATATGCAAGTAACTCGGAAGACATCAGGAAACGCATTTACTGTATGCCTCTGTACACCAGGTACTGCTGTTTTCTGGTATTTTTTTCTTATTTAATTTTTATAATTAAGCTATTACAGATAAATTTTCATGAGAGAAGGGGAAAGGAACAAAGGAAGGTACAATGCATAAATGATGCCTTTAAACCAAGCGAAGGCCAAATGGTATTTCTCCTAAGATACAAGATACCTGAATAACAAAAAGCAGGAAAGTGGCACCCTGAAATATTACCTGCAAACTCCTAATGTAGTCAGTGCAGTACTTGTGCTGGCAGGGGACAATGTTAACTTTAATTTTTTTTTTTTTAATTTAGAAGTTAGTTTTGGGCTTAGGGTTAAATAAGAACTATGATCATGGGTTGTTTAATAGGTATAGATCAGAATACATTTGAGTCATTAGAACAGAATAAGCTAATTTAACATGGGAGTAGTAAGGGGTAGATTAAGAATTCAAACCCGGATCTGTATCAATCCATACCTCTGTTCCTAATTAATACCAGAGGTGTGTTTTTCATAAACCTGAAATAGGTGGAGTGTATGAGAGATTCCCACACACACTGAAATAAAAAAGACGGCAGGGCAGATAAAATAGCACAGGGACTAGACAAAGATCTTTAACCTACTAGAAATAGAAGCTAAAACCAGGAAGGGTTTCAAAAATCACAGCAAGCTTACAGTTACCTTCTTTGTTTAATTAAAACTAAGAGAAGAGCAGCAAAAACAGACTATAGAAATTCACACATTACCAAAGTAGCAAATGATCAACTACTTACAGAACAATGTGAAGCAAGATTTTCTTTTAGTTATTAATACAAATGTCCTGTATTCTACCATAATCTGAAGAAATGTAGCTTTTCCTAATAATTAGCGAAGTTTTCTTTACTCCAGCTTTTCCCAGATCACATATAAAACAACAGTGAAGAAAACTGTAGCTTTTTCACACTAATATCAGCAATCAAGAGTTTCATCAAATGTCTTAAGAAGTTAAAAAAATATCTTAAATTTAAGTTCCTCAAGATCCAGGCTCATGAGGTTGTTAAGTAAACAGAACATGACTCTCTAGGTCTATTACACCTAACCAACTACTTACCTTAGAAACTTTTATACAGCACACAAAAAATAATTGATACTTTATTATCTTATGTTATCATTTATCATTTACTGTTCAGAACATCTGGCACACTGTAGACATTCAATAAATATTTCCAGATATATGAGTAAAGGACCAATCTAATAAATTAATGAAAATTGATGAAGTAGATTATGCTGTTAAATGACTCTGACTGTATCACAGCCTTCAAAGAAAGCCACACATTTTAAAGACAGACTCAGAACAGGGAGCTTATACTAATGGTCTCCAACATGTACCAAAGACACATACAGAAAGTTGTCCTGGTAAGACTTGTGGTGCATCTTTGAGAGCTCCAGGGCTTGTTGGAGAAATTACAGAAATGGAAGGCCTTTCCATCTTCTGAGATTCAAAGGAACTAGAACCTAAAATGAGAAAAAAAAAATCAAGTACTTTTTAGTAACATATTTGTAACCTATGTGTGGAGAATACATATTTTTCATGAAATGTTAAATGCATCTGTTACTGGTATAAAACCATAATTCAATGGCATCCATAAGAGTAGGACCTACTTTCAGTGGGATAGTCCTAGAAAGTTATCATCGTGCTTTCTTTGGTTAATTGTCTATTTTAAAGGTATTTAAAGTGATAGAATCAAATACTGTATTTATTTGCTCCACTCTGTAAGTATTGACCTTCTGCGTTTCTAGAGGGTATTGGCCTGTGTATGCTCTTGTACAGCCTTGCATACAGTTAAAGGTTTCATGCTATCAGTGATAAGAAAGATGGTATCCGTTGTGTTAATTATCTTAGGATCATCTATGATGAACTGTCCTCACTGAAATTAAAATGAATGCACATATCATATAATTTATGAGCTGCGTCTAAGCCTAGATAGAATTCATCACTGTTTTAAAATACGATTTACATCTCTTTTGATTTTGATCTTACAGACCAATCTCCTGTCTGAGGATACTGTCTAGTGATTCATGCGTGGTGGAGGTAGGCTGGCTCCCCACTCAGGCCCTCAGTGAGGCTCTTCTCCCCCCTTTTAAAATGAAAGTCCTCTCTTCCCGGGTCACTGATAAAGTGTCCACAACCAGCAATATGGATGTCTGTAGAATGCTATTACTCCAGCAAGTATAACCTTGAACCTACAGCTATTCAAAACTTAGCTTCATTGAGAAAACACTATTTATAGACCATTTCCCAAGAGTATGTCATCCACATTTTTTTCCATACATGCAAATTATGTTTAAATTAAATCAGCGTCATTCTGTACCTTCTGAAGACTTTTAACTATACGAAACAGTGCTATAAAATTCTTTGTTACTATGTCTTTTTTATGAAGTAGTCTCAGGATAATTTTCTTCTTGGGTCTCAGTACAATGCCACTGTTGCTTCTAATAGTCAGTATGTTTCTAATATTATACCAGTTTTTTTTTTAAAATAACATCAACACTATAAATTATGCAGTTGGTTCCATTTCCCTCTTTATATTAGAAAACTCAAAACCAAATCTGGGCTCATGTCTAGCAGGTATGCAGAATATGATGCTATGCATTTGATTTACTAACCTAATCTCCACTTCCTTGTTTATCCCATCTATATATTTTCTACCTTCTTATAACCATCACTTGTTTTCCCCTTAAATCACCTTGTATTTTCTATTCCTATAAGCTGGGTTACATAATAACACTTGGTAAGCAAGCCCAAGTATAATTAATTTAATGCCCATCCAATGCAAAGTAAACATTCGAGTCACTTCCACATTTGTCCTTGGAAACGTCATCACACACATCGTCATCTTCTTTCATCTGGAATCCCTTTAATGCCCATGTAGATAACTCAGCCCTCTAGCCACAGTCCCCTGGCCCTTCATTTCCACTGAAATTCCCCTCTCCTCCACCCACTCACTTCCATGATCATATCTGACACCGTTACGCTGTATTAAAATTATTTATGTGCCCGTTTCCTTCACTGCTCGTGACACTGAGCCAATTTCCAATCAACCTGAATAATCCAGTATCACAATGCATTTTCATGTACAGCAAATAGAACTGTTACTGGTATATTAATTTTGCTCTGTGCATCCTGACTGCTATGATGCAGGTTATTGCCAATAAAGACTTTTGAACTTTTGATAGACACACACACACACACACACACACACACACACACACACACACACACACACAAGAGTAGAAAGAGAAAAATCTTAAAGCAGAACTCCTTTGGGTTTCCCAAGACTGCCACGATTGCCAACTCATTTACATCAAATAACTACAGGAGACAGTAAATCTTATACTCACTGGACTCCAGGGGAGGATGGGAGCTCTCCGGAATCCGTGGAATGTCACTAAAAGAAACAGGGTATGGTGAAAATCCCATTAGCTAAGCCACCCTGTCTGAGACAATCACAGCCACACTTTATCTCAGTGGTGTGGAAAACCCTTTTGGGTCTTTACAGGTGTGGAAATGGACGGGAGTTACCATAAAGGCAATTTCTAATGTGCATGAATGTCAAACACCACACACACACAAAAAAAACCGCAGGAAAAATAAGTTTTTATATATTTAATAGCAAAACACTTTAACATGACAACAATCAGAATAATATTGTGGCTAAAATCACCACAATATTTTTACTACCAAAACAGCAGGTTTTGGAAATAAAAAATGTCAAAGGCAATATTTTATTTCAGTTCTAGAAAATCAAAATGACACATATTTTACAAATCAGTAATATGCTTTACAAACACATCTGAAAGAGTTTACTGAATGAAAGGGATGGAAACATCTCTTGATAATAAAATAATATGGTGAATATCATGGGCAAAGTTAAAAAATGAAAAGGATGGATTGCTTTGGAAATTAAAAATGGTTCAAGCTTGCAACAGAAAAGCCAAAATATTTTATATATGTGAATATATAATTAATATACACATATATAACCCTATACAGAGATTCATATTTCTATGCTGAAGTTAGCTAAATATATGGCCATTTACTAGATGATTAGAAAGTGACTTGTGAGAACACCCACTCCTGACACACTCACAAATTGTTCTGAATAAATATTTAATATGACCTCGGCTTCACCCATTTTCCACTGTGGGCTTAGAACCCTGGACCAGCTTAGTTTGGAAATTATACTGTATTAAACTATTTAACCTCTGTTTTCCAAGATATTTTAGCATCAATTTAAGGAGATTAACAATATGCAAATATTAACAGACAAATTAAAGCAGACTGGAGTTAGCTAGTCCCAATAAAATTATCAGAATATTATTTAAGAATTTCTAACCACTTACCTTGTGAACTAACTTCACTTTGATTTTCTTTGCACTTTTGGGGAGAATTGAAACAAAACTCATTTTCTGCTTGATGATTTTCCTGACTCTTCACTCTTCATTTTCACTTTTTTGTGCAAAGTAATTCTCCTAACCACCTACAATTTATACTTCTTACAAATGACAATTCATCCTGTGTTGTGTATTTTTTTTTTTTTTTTTAATTGTATAGCTACTTTATTTATTTATTTATTTATTTTTGGCTGTGTTGGGTCTTCGGTTCGTGCGAGGGCTTTCTCCAGTTGCGGCAAGCGGGGGCCACTCTTCATCGCGGTGCGGGGACCGCTCTTCATCGCGGTGCGCGGGCCTTTCACTATCGCGGCCCCTCCCGTTGCGGGGCACAGGCTCCAGACGCGCAGGCTCAGCAGTTGTGGCTCACGGGCCCAGCTGCTCCGCGGCATGTGGGATCTTCCCAGACCAGGGCTCGAACCCGTGTCCCCTGCATTAGCAGGCAGATTCTCAACCACTGCGCCACCAGGGAAGCCCCTGTTGTGTATTTTATAAATACGTTTTATTATATATTTATGTACAACTAATAATTCGTATGAAATATATATTTTATGTAATAATTAGACTAATTTTCAATACCTAAGACACAAGAAACCAACTATTTATCTTCTGCTACCTTCTCCTGAATTCATCGAGGCAAATAAAATTCAATTCTTAAAAATCTAGAAATGATATTTTTTTAGATAGTACAACTTCTTTGAAAATCAGCCTCAAAGTCAGTTGTGAAAATTAAATTTGGAACTCCAAAACCAGATACAAACTTTGATGAATTTTATGTGTCTGTGACAGAAGAATTGTGGAGAAGTTGTAAAAAAAAATTTTTAAGTGATTTTGAACTAAAAAATATTTAATGTTAATTGCTACAGTAATATTTTAATGCATAAATGTCCACTTGACATTTACACAAACCTTCTTATATTGTTCTGCTCACAAACAAGGTGGTAAAATAGTTTTAATAACAATTATAAGCATAAAGGTAGGTTGGCAAAAGTGGGCAGTATCTTAAGACAGCTGATGTCTGTTGGACCATGATGGTCAATGTGCATGTAAGTTACAATTGGAATGCTTCTTGGAATCTCTATCCCACCAAACTATGAATAAACATCTGCTTTCTGCTTTAAATTAATTACACAACTACATTAAACATAATTATTAAATATAGCTGGAATTATTCTTCCAAGATTCTAATCATTTCCCTATTAACTGGAAAGTTGATGCCAGATTTGATTTTTATTTAAATATAAGCTTTGGATTCCCATATTCCTTTGAATTCCACAATCCATGACAGTGTAGGTGTGGCTATGCAAATAATACTTTCAAAATTAATTTTGCACAATAGTAAACATAATGAAAATGTTATTCCAGTCTACTTTAATTGTCTGTTAGTTTTTTTATTTTTAAGTCATCATGAATCAATGGTGTTTTAGCTGATTACTTTTAAAACCACTATATATTTGAAAGTATTTGGCAATGTGCACAATGCTTGATTTTAAATTTTGTTTTTTTATACTTTTGATTCATTTTCCAATTTACTTACCTCTTTTCCAGCCTCACATTTACCTCAGCACTAAAACACATCATGTAAAACTAGCATAAATTATATAGTGTCACTATTTTTAATAAATCTGCATGGAAATGTACAATACTTCTGCAAATGCCTTCAATATTTACTCTTAATAATCACCACTTAAAGTTGGTTATAAGTTTGCCTTTATTTTAGAGTTTTGTATATATATTTTTCTTTGGAATATATGATCATACAGTTTCAGTTCTTTGAGAATTAGGATAATTATATTTTCTGGTATGTTTTGCATTGACATATATTCATGAGAACAACAAAAATTTAAGGTTACTACTCTTCCAGCATAAAAAGTCTTGAATTAATGGCTCTATAATATTTTAGAGAATACAAAAAAGGGAATAATTTCCAAAAATATACTCAAACATTAAGCCAACTATAATGAGACAGTTCAAAATGCCTTCCAAAAAATTACAGACAGGCAAAATGAATGTTCTGGACTCTGTGGATTTGTTGAGAAAATCTACCAATATGGGAACTCTATATACAGATAGAGAAAGTATTCCATTGGCTGTAGATAATTAAATTATGCTGAATACTGGAGTTTCAAAAATATCATACCAATTCTTATGGCCAATTAAAATGTTTAAATATTTCAAACTTGCTTGATTTTAAATAAAATTTGGAACTACCCATGGGTAAAAGATATAGAAAAAATATTCCATTCTTAGTAGAATAAAAAAAGTTCATGTAGACGTATGAAATGATTACTATTTTAAATATCACAAGAAGATGAGTTTGTTAGTGACTCCCTTTAAGGAAATACTATAATAATTTAGAATTAATAAAAATAAATAGTTCTACCATTAAAATAAAATATTTTTACTTTATAGCCCACTTCTGAAAAATACATATCAATACTTTCTGATACTAAAATTGTTAAATTGTGGAGCTTCTAAAATGTAGTGAAGAAAATTCAGTATTCAAGTTTAAAAATTCAGAGATTTAAAAAATCTAAAATGTATGCCCATATTTGAAGAAAAAACTATCCATGTTAACATGTACTGTATGAATGTATAAACTTCTTTTAAAAACCCTGCTAATACATGTAATTTACTAAACTTAAGAAGTAAGTTTTTTTAGCCTTACCCAATAGGCCTTGAAACAATAATTTCAACTTGAGGTTCTGATTTTGATTCTAAAATAATGTTGTAAACTTCTTCATTTGTAGCTCCCGGCAGGGGTTTACCATTCCATTCTAGAACTTCATCCCCTTGAATTTAAAAAAAAGGGTATTTTTTTACCTTATATATTCTGTTTATTTTTCTTATCTTTTCTTGTTTTTTTTTAACAAAGAAATGCAAAACATATACAAATAATTTAATTGTCTAGGCTCTGCTCTCGAAAGCAAATTGATTGCCATATAATGGTAGCTAGATGGTTCTTCTAGACACTTTTTTCTTCTTTTTTTTTTTCTTTTTCTTTTTCTTTCCCCAATAGAATATTACTGGTCACTGGAAACAGCACAATACAAACTACCTTTATCTTTTGAGAAATACCAGAAATCATATAAAAATCATCTCATGCTATGGGATGGAATTAGCACAGCTCATTTGGAAACATTAAAAAATAATAATTAGCAGCATGCCCTCCATATAATAAATGTAGGCGGCTCTATACATGAAAGATTATTAAACGCTGCATAAATCCTGCTTTACTTTTAGTAGAAATAGCAATTAACACTTGTTAGCATGAATTTTCCAACTCTAAGTCATGCTCCATTGCCTTCTCCAGATGCACAACAGAATAAAAATGCATGAAAGGATTTGAATTCATACCCAGAGGGTAACGCGAGGAGCTATATGGCAAGTTACAAAGCAAGCAGATGTAAAACTGTTGCATGACAGTTAACCCACTTCCAGATGTTCATAACACACACGTTCTATACATAATACATATTGTGAGCATTAAAGTAAAATTAGAAAATATGTTTAAAGTAATAAAACTATAGTGCTTATTAGGTTGTTAGATAACTGAAGAGTCATCAAGGAGAGTACTACGATGTGAAAATATACGGGCAAACAACCTGTTAACTAGAATTTTCACCAAAGACCATTTGGGAAAAATTATTTATTTTCATAAATATTTAGAGCAGTTTTAGGTCTCAAATGCCTCTGCCCAGTATCCTTCAATTGACAATGGAGCCTCAGCTGAAATATCCCAGCCTCAGTGATACTTTGGAGTGCCTTAGTTTCTTTATATGTTTCTGCTTATTTTGTTGTTCTCAGTGCCTATAACACTTTAGTAGCAAAGGAAATATGTGGCGAACTAATGGATCAATATCATCATTGTACATTTTAAAGCTAACAATAAATATGGAATTGTTTAGTTTTTAGCTATGCCTTTAAAAAAAGTAGAAAAGTTTTGTTTTGCTAGGATTATTTAAAATAATCCTCCCCCCCCCCAAGTGTTTGCTTACTCAGAAGTAAAAAAGCAAATATTTGAAAAGCATATAATGCTGCTTTGGTATGAGAAAAGAGTATGGCTAGTACTAGTAGTTAAATCACTTCTGATCGTTTGATCTAAGATGTTACCTAGCAGTTTTTCAAAAAGGCAACAAATACACTTCACTATATTAAAAAATAATAATACAAATTTAACATATATTTGGAGTCTTTTAAATTTATTGACCAAGAAGAGAAATAAGTTTACAGCACGTGAATGTATACATGTATGTGTGTGTACGAAAAAATATTTTCTAAAACAATACTTACCCTGATATTTTCTATTCTATTATGTTCTTTTTTTTTTTTCTAAATAATGGATGCAACCCATTACATCAACTTTGCTACCCAGTAATGTGCTGCAATCAACATTTTTCAAAAGCACTGCACTATAAAATTCTTCTGTTTATAGCCAGCAACCTGGAAGCATAACTTTCAATATCAAATTAACTTAATGCATGTATTTATTTATTTACAAATCAAGAACTCCTGAACTAGACGGTGGTCTCCTTAACAATATTTATTTATATCTGAGTCCTCTTTTCAGGCAGGGATGTAGATTATAAGCATACAAAGATAAAAGAGACTTTCTCCTGTCCTTAAATTTGGTGGAGGAGAAATAACAGAAATGAATACCTTTAAACAAATGTTACATGCAATGATAGGAATTCATCTGAGGAACAGAGGGAGTGCCAGGGAGGAAGTCATTAGTTACTGCTCAGGGGAGATGTCAGGAAACACTTGAGAACTAAAGCAACGTTACGTGAGCTTTGAAGGATGGCGAGGACTTCAACAGGCAGATCACAAGAGCAGCAAAGCCACCAAGGACACGAGAGGCACTGGCCAGGTCCTGGAGGTGGAAACAGCTGCCTGGGTGGACCACCATGGCTGGGGATGAGACGACTGGTAAGGAGGTGGCTGGAAGTTGGGGGCAAACTACAGAGCTTTGACCTGAGTAAATGGTGCCTGAGAGACACTGAAGGGTCTTAATAAGGAGAGTGTCAGTGTCAAGTTTGTGGTCTGATCATTATGTCAAGCAGTGGGGCAGGGCGCGGACTTAAGGGAACAGCAGTAGAGAAAGCTACAGCCAGACTGCAAATGCTGAACAAAGGTCACGCTAATAAAAAAAAAAACAACTGTACTTTTACAGGTCAATGCTGTTTATATGCAAACAGAAGGAAAGTAGTTCCTAAATAATAATGTAAATCAAACAGGATATATTATCTAATTTTTAAAAATACGTTTTTCAGTTACATCAATTGCTTCAAGTGAAAAGTACACTTATATGTTTTATAGTTATTTAAGTGGAGCTTCTGACATTTTAAAGTTTCTCAGACTCTAGGCACATAAGGGTGTTAAGTGAAATTAATCACTACAAGGGATATATAATATAGAAAAACCCCTTCACTGACTTTCTTAAGAAATTGTCTATTAAAACACAGAAAAAACCCAAAAGACATCATGCTTATAATCTGATCTGCAAGTTCAGATTTCTGTAGCTAAAGGTATTTTACACTTGAGTAGACAACAAGGGACTCATACTTTTCAAGGCTTCTTTTCAAGCCATTAAACAAGCAAAGACTCAGGTTATTGACACAGTCACTCTTGATTGAGTTGTTTTCTTATGGAATCATAACTAGTCCCCGATAAGAAACAATAGTGTACAGTACACATCTTCAAAGCTGTGTGTATAGCAGATGGAGAAAAGTCCCTCATTTGGGTTTTCTCCGCATACGATACCTGGAGAGCACGTCTCTATTGAAGAAAAAATCTAAATGATTTTGAACTGATACCCTGATAATCAACTACAACAAAAATGTCCTTAACAGTCATAGAATATTTTTATAAAGGTCTTAATAATTATAACCTTATGGTATAAAAACTGAAAACACAGTCTAGAAACGTTCTCTTTCCATGTGCTACGGGGTTATTAATCCGCACTTCGACAGGTCAGCCTACTCTGTTTTCTCTGTAATTGTCTGGCAAATGGGTAAGCAGACACTCTCACCAAAAGATTTCTACTAAACTCTGAAGTACAGCAAACTGGAGACAGTATGTTAATATGATTTTCACTAAAATGAAAAAAAACCAGTTTATCGAAAATAAATTTTAAAGTATGTTGCTACTAAGTATGGCATGTTTCAATATATTAAATGATTTTATTATGTCATATTAAAGTTACAAAGTAACATAATGTAAATTTCCAAATACCAAGAAGTAGCACATCTGCATGAATACAATATAGGTCACATTTAAATTAACAAATAATATATTACATAATCTGTGTAAGAAATGTGATTATGATTACATTTTATTAAAATCACTGGTACTGAATAAATGTTTGGGGACCACTATGAAGAACTTTAATAATTACTATGGCTTATAAAATAAAGGACTAAACAGTGATACTATTTTTTGCACAGGCTAAACCATTTTGGATTTTTGTAGCGACATTAGAAAGCCATCTACAAAAATTAGTAATCCTTCAGCATTCTGCGTCTATTTATTTTTACATAAATAATAAGATTCCTACTCATTTTCTCCGAACTGCCATTGAGGTATAGTTACCTATTTTTACAATTAGTTAAGTATCCGTATCAGGAAACAAATCTGTATGCATGCATTAAAATTAGTTATTTACTTAATGGACTTAGGTATAACTTACCCAAAACTGAAAACCACCATGCACAGAGCACACATTACTTAACTGTTTAAAAGTGAAACTTTACCTGCTCTCAAGTGTCCGACTACATCTGCGAGGCTACCCTTCTTTACTTTGGTGATGAAGGCACCGAGGCGTCCTAAGTCAGTCATTTTCCCTCCAACAACCTGGGTAATTATAAATGTGTAAGTTCCCAACGCTCACACTGAGACAGAAGTTTCTCTGTTTGAGGAATTAATCCTACAGCTTTTGTGAGGTGTTTAGCATTGGGTGCAGGAACCAGAATGAAGTGCGATCCATTTGCGGTCAAAGGAGCCTGCAGCATAGTAATGAGGAGAACGCACCACCTCATTACACGTGCGAGGAGGTATCCTAAGGAAGTGTATGTACTGGTTCCTCACACCAACCTCACGCAGAAGGGCGCCAGGGACAACGCACTCCCAGAAGACGAGGTCTCCCCGCTCTCACCATCAGACAGCAGGTGTTTGACACAGTTGACTAATTGGGGTTTATTTTTTCTTGACCCTCTAAATTCACTTGAATTTCTACACTCAGATCGTGTCCCATTGTGACGTGAGATGTTGATCTCTTTTGTATATTTTTAGGAGAATGTAGAAGACTAAGACGAAGACTGGGGATTTAAACCGAGAACAGGTCACTTTGGGGAAGCAGTTCCACCACGGTCCAGAGTAATAGCCTAAGTTTATCTCAGCTCCTGACCACCTGAATGACCTCTTCATCTGAAATATCAATACATATAGGATCCAATCTAACTCTCCAAGTCTGAGTTATATCACTGAATAATTAACATTCTCACCTGGATTTTCCTCCATAGCTAAAATTAAACACATCTGAAAGTTTCTAAGTTTAATTTCTCCCAGTGCAGGGGCTCAATGTGTATAATTAAAAATGGGAGGGATAATGTCAAAAGTTGAGGTTGATCCATATTCTTAGGGTCACGCCCAGTAGTGGAGGTGATCAGAATTATTTCATAGCAAGAGAAACTAATGATATAATCAATAAGGTGACATTAACTGAATAACAAATTTTTAGTTGGATTAATAGTTGATGGTTTTGAAGAGGTTAAACTATCACTCAACTATAATACAATCTCTTGGTAAATAATAATTTTAAAGCAACATCTTTAAATGTTTAAGTTTACGGAAGCAAATGAAACCACGTGACAACACTCATACACATGCACACACATAATAAAACAAAATGTATATATATGTTTCTTCTTACCGAAATTACATCTTTGTAATTTATTAGTTTTTTAAAGATTATATCTGTTAGAAGTCAGCTAATATTTGTAAAAGATACATTTTATTCTTTTGGTATTACCATAAATTTTATTGCACTTAGGAAACAATCTCTTTAATGATGTTTGGTGTTGTTTGTCAGGATATAATAAAATGATAATGTCCACGTTATTTAACTTTACTACTTTCCATTAAAACCATTTTAATGTAAACATTGTCCTTGAACTTTATATTCCGAGAAAAATTCTTTCGTTTTCCTATATTTTATTGCAGCTTCCTAAGACATCTGTATGCCATTTTAGCAAAATGATTTTAAACTATTACCCCGATAAAAGTACTAAGTATACCATAAGACATCAATATATTAACAAGGTATATTCACTAGAAGAACTTTATTTTGAAGAGGAGGAGAAGATACTTAAAAATCATTGTCAGAAACTTTGCCGAATGTAGCCCACACTGTAATTCAGCCTTTAAGAACATTATAAACCAGCATACTTACTTTCAGACCCAGTAATGCACCTGATTCTTTGGGCATCGTTGTTCTCTTGTTAAGAATAACGCGTCCAATTAATCGGTCCCCCTCTTTAGATGGCTGCCACGTTACAGGATGCTATTAAAACGTGAACAGAGTTATAAAAGATAAACCAGCTGTTTTCGTTCCTACAGACACATAGTTATTGGTTGTAGCATGGTGCGATTTCCTCATTTAAGGACACTCTGAGGGAGTTCTTTATTCTGGTGGGCTCTATCCTTGACTTATAACAATTTTCTTTTAGTGCTATATTTTATTTGCAATAGGTACTTACTATACTAAATTGTTCTAAAAGTAGTCAGTGACTAAGTACATCTCTAAAATACGGTTCTGAAATGAAATGAATTGAAATTTTAAAATATATCTGCTCACCTAAATCAAATCGATTCTATATTTTTAGTTGTCGTTAATATGGACATCATTAACCAAATAATATCTCATCTACCTATAGCCGTTATTTAACACTTGCTGTTAGTTACTTTAAAATTGGTTATTATTCAGTGATCCTGTTTTTTCCTTCAAAACTGTCCTGTCAAATGAAATCAATACTTACTCTCATAAAATGCAAAATGGAGCAGAATAAGATTACTATCTATCACGTATCAGCAAAGGATAACGAACAGCACACATAGTCCCTGAACTCCCAGATCTCCCTCCCAGAATGCTTACTGAGCTAATAGGTGATGTTTCCCGGCTATGCCACGTGGCGGGATCCAGCCAGTAATAATCCAAGTCACCTGCACAGTAGGAAGAGAATGAAAAGTGTAATGGCTTTCACGCGGAGAAGGAATACTTTACACGCAACTTCTTCAATCTGTAAAGTAAAGGGTTATGAATATCGTAATCTCGAGTGTGTACATCTCAGGATGACACACACCTGCACTGCACAGGCTGTGACCCGAATGCCTGGAATGAATGTGTGCTACAGATGCACGTCATACAAGCGGAGGGTTATCTTTTACTCTCGGTCCAGAAACACATAAAAAGTACAGACAGATCTAGGTTATTCCACCCCCCTCCCCTCAGAGGACTACCCATGCCAAGGCACAGACTGTCATTAGTGATGTTGGTGAAAATTGTATTCACTGAACTAAGTATTAAAATTGAGTGCCTCCCCTTCAACTCTTGTGAACTTCATCATATCTTTCAAAATTATTCTCTGGTCTCTACAACTGGACACACGTTTTTTTAGGACATGGTGTTGAAAGTTAAATATCCAGAATAACTTTCAGCAAAAGGGTACATACAAATGACAAAGTATTCACTTTTACTAAAGTCATAAAAAAGACTTGAAAAAATCCTAACTTTGTAAACATGAACTTAGGAACCTTTATTTTGATTTTTTTGGCTTCTAAATATAATGTGAAAGAAAGTGTTTGAGAAGAAAAAAAAGAAAAAAAAATAATGGAAAGCAGCAGTGCTGTGAGTATTTGCATAGGCAGAAAGGCCAGAGTGGGTAACCATATGAGAATAAATGACCTTTTACATTTTAAAGATCAGATTAAATCAATGAAAAATTTTCTTCAAAGAGAAAAATATTAGGAGAGTGAGTAAAGCATGTCAGCTAACAGTGAGATGTCCAGCTCACTGTTAGGAAAATATGTTTTGGATGCTGTCTGTGAAGGTTATAAATAAAGAATTTAATGTAGATGACAGGCATGGCAAATTCAGGCACCATAAAAGAAATATCATAGAAAATGAAAAAAAAAAGTTTAAAATCTTCAGGCACAAAAAAAATTCATATACTTCAATTTCTTAGTAGAATGACATATATCTTACAATAAGTACTAAAATGCTCTTCAAATATGGCATGTAGATAACAGCAGTATATTCTATGAAACTACATTCTGTTAAAATTTACTCCATATGGAGTTCATATCCTTCTCATAATCATATACTTTAAAAGGTATACATGGCTTGGCGACTATAGATTTCTAATAATCTGGACCACCTTAGTTAATGGGATATAAGGAAAGTTGTAAAAGGGCAGGTTTTTTTCCTCCTTTATTTTTACTGTTTGTGAAACTTCACGTGCTTATTTTTAAAGTTGCTTTGCCTTTAGTATTAAGGCACCATTCCTCTTGAAAGAAAAACTATTTATAATAAAATTAAAATTACTACTCAGTAGTAGCTACCAATATTATTCAAAAGACTGTTGCAATTCATAAGGCTTTCCCCCTAAAATTTCACAAACCTAGTAATAAGGCTGATGACTTATGAAATGTTGATTCATTGTGAAATACTGTGACAAATTAATAGACCCACTGAGATATTTGTGGGGCTTGAAGATGAAAAATTAGTCATTAAGGTGGAAGCTGCTTTGAGAAGTCTTTAAGGTTTAAAGAAATAACAAACATCCTTCCTATTTTAAAGGCTTCAAGGAACCAGTTCATTGTGTCTTGAAGGAACTGACTTAGATCTTAGAAACTGGACTCCTTGGGGTCCTTATCTGGCTCATCTTCCAGCTCCCCGTAGGGGGTCCAACCTTGTTTCACTCACCTTTTCCTGAGAAAATCTAGATATTGGTATCTGATGAATGTTTGCTGGGCAAAAAGGGCTCCTTATATGCAAAGAGCTGAAAGGCGATGTTTCCAGTACAATTCGATAATGATACTGAGCACACTTGACTATGAAAAGACTGCTTTCAGGCAGTGGTTTTCTATCATCTGTAAGCTGTGTAGGATGATGATCGTGAATGGAGAGTCTAATTGAACTGGCTTAAGATGGGAGATACATATGTATATATACAGCTTGCCAGGCCATTCAGGGGTTCAGTCAGAACTAATTCTTACATTAGTGCTCATATGAATGGAACCGATTTTGCAGCTTTAAAGATTCTGTTTTTCAGTTTTGGAAATCTACTAAAAATGACTAATAAATGTAAATCTAAAAGAGACATTAAGTATTTCAGCATACACTAAGAGTTGCATATATTTTAGTACACAATTACTCTTCCCTCACTTTCTGAACCATTTCTGACAGCTTTCTTAGCACTAATTTCATCATCACCCATTAAAATATAACATTTTTGCTTAAAGATTTACAAAAAATACATTCTAAAATCTAAATATGTGGTTTTAAACTATATGTGTTTCTTCTTTCCATGTATTATTAAATTGTAAAGATATTATTGACTTTTTAAGTACTCTAATTTGTCTTTATAAGACACATTTCTCTATTATTAATAGAAGTGACACTCAACAAAACTCTCCCCCTAAAATATTCAGACTCTAGTATTTCATTAATATAAATCATTTTCCTTGATTACTTTCCTAATAGGTGATTAAAGATATTGGTTGCCAGGTGGCATAGCTACAAAATGATAAATGCATGGTATTTGCTTATGAAATTGATGCAAAAGCATTTTGCTTCTAATGCTCAATACAACTGTAAAGGAATAAATTTACTATTGTCATTAATTTAAATCCAGGAAATAGATGCTTCTGTCAACTGAAATGGCAAGTTCATAAATATCCAGGTCCACTGAAGTGTTATAATTTGAGCATTATTTTTTTGTGAAAACATGGAAAACAGACTTTTATCCTATTCCTTGTGAAAAAGCAGGTTAATTACACTTCATAAGTAAGCAGACAGCTTTCACTGCACAAATAAAAGTCGGCTAAGGACACATGAGCTTTCTGTAAAGAGAACTACCTTTTCCTAAACCCAGGTCATTATGGTAAGAGTATGGTAACAATGCATAAGCATGCATCTCTATGAGTTAAATCTTTGTACCTCGTGATAGCTAATGGCAAAGCACAGTGGATTCCAATAAGACCAATAGAAGGCAGTGAACAAAAATACCTTCTAAATAATACAGATGCATGGTTGAGTGTGTATGGGTATATTAAAACTGTCAGGAGAGAACCATAACTAATTTCACACATTAAATACCTATTTCACAGTTTACATAGCAGCTACCGTTGACCAAGTGGAATGCCCCTCTAAGGTGCAAGTAGTAAAGGAAAGGTTATCGACACCAAAGCCTTGAAGCATTAGAAAATCTGGACTTCTCCATCACCAGAAAACATATATAATGTATTTTGTATACACTATATACATATAATACATATACATATATAATATACATATATATATTTATATACATATATAATGTATAACGTCATCATAATGATGATAAAAGATGGGACTCAAGCCAATTCCAAGATCAACTCACAGTAACTCTGAACAACTTCTAATACATATCCATAATTTTGCTACTTCTCATCTCAAAAAATCAGTTGTTCTTCCTACATAGAACAGATTGCCACCATTCAAGACAATTATAAAAATCATGGACCAAAAATCAGAAGAATTGTCCTTCCCAGAGTTTTCGTACACCTCTTTAAATTTTTACTCTTATATTTTTGTTTATAATCTACAGCAGGATATATGTTGAGACTCAATAAAATTAGATGAATCCTAGGGTACTCTATTACAGCACAACACTAGACAAATTAAAATATTGGGCAAAAACATGTGTATTGTATGTCTATATACCGTGCATATGCAAAAGCCAACTCAGTTCTAAGAACGAGGTTTTAATTTGAGACAAAATTGGGTATTTTTAACACTGTGTACCATGATCAGCACACAAGTTAACAAATATTGCTTTGGTTATAATATGATAAAAAACATCCACTTTAATCCATTTTAATACTGTACAAGGACATTTTCATAAACAGGAAATAAAATGTGAAGTCTAAGAACTGAGATAAAAATCTTAACTTCTGATTCATATAACGAAAATGCCATTTTGAATAGTTTCCTCATATTTTAGAAGTTCCTTTTAGAGAGTTCTATGCCTGCAAAGGGCAAGTATATTCACTCCTACCCTGAAATTATATACAATAATGGAGCTAACTGTGAAATCAGTCAGCAATAATTTTCTATACAGCAGAGCCCCAGAAAGCCTAAATTTACCAAAGTGTATTTAACAGTCAGGGATAAGAAACAAATATTATTTAATAGGACTTAGTATCCAGGCATTAAAGTAAAATGGGAACATGTATGTGTTAAATTTAATCATTAACCACATAATCTGTGAAGTAATAAATACTATGTGTACGGATGCAAAATCAGTAACTTGTCATTCACAATCGAATTCCTGTCAGTCTAAGTTCCTAGTATAGAAAAGTTTTGGTCCTCAAGTATTTTTTGGTGATTTCATTCAGAATCTACACCAATGTCCACTCCACAATTTGATGGCAAATGCTGTGTAATTAAGTAGCAGATTTGTGTCCCCTGAACGCAAGGCCTGAGGCAGGGCTGGTGGCATCTCCAAACTCGTGGCCTTCAAGCAAAAACCTTTTCAATAATTCTAAGGAACTGAAATAATTCTAAGGAACACCAGTTTCTGGTGTTGGCCCAGGTCACACATACCAACTGTCATTCCTTGGAAGAATTACATTGTCTCCAGCTTTTAGGGATTGGTTAAAAGTAGCTGTTCTCCAAATGCACCTTACAAGTTTCACTTTCAAAATCCTCATTTGTTCACAATGTGCTCTGTTTCTATCATAGAACCAATAATACTACCGTCTCTCTCTCTTTGGTTTATTAATTTGACAGTTCAAGTAAATGCATCAACTCTTAGTTATTAAGTTAATGAGGTGTCAAAGATGTTTGCTTTCAGAAATTATTTATATTGAATAGAACCTCCAGAGTTGAATTATCTCTAGAGAAAGATTAAATATTTGCTTGAGGACCTGTGATGCTGTCTCTTGTGATTTATAATCTTAGGGCACAGGCAAGAAGGCTGGTAGATGATCTGGGAAAGGAGAATTTTGTAAGCATATTTGGTAGAGGTGGTTATATGTATTGTTTGGTGAATCTGAGAGCTAATTTTGGGAATGTCAACCCGACCACCACACAATTCTACAAAGCAGTTATGTGCAACTCAGAATCAACACTTCTGGCTGAATTCTGAGCTCCATCGTATCAATTAATCCCTCAACTTTGGAGATAATAACTTCTATAGCATCCCACTGTTCTTTCGAGGGTAGGATGAGATAATGCACGTGAAATGCTATATAAACTGTAAAGCACCCCAGAAATGCCAGCGGCCATTGGAGTGTAAAAATATACACTGAAAAGTATTTCCAATGATAACACTGATAAGCGTTTCTGTCGATGCTAACATCATGTAATAATACTTTTTCTGCCCCACAGTTTACTTTTTTGAAACCTTGACTAGTCAGAGAACCTCCCTATATTTTCATTTCTCTGTTAACAGTGTCATCTAACCTAATATTTAAAATTATGTCGTTTCTATAAAACATATAAAAACCAGCTGCGGTGTAAAAAGAGCACTGCACTGGAAGCTAGAAACTTGTGAGTCTCACCCTAACCCTGCCGTATCAGGGGCATTATCGTGATACCGTCTCTTCGTTTCTATAATCCTTGTCCTTTTCTATAAAATGGGGATGATGCCACTTCCTCACAAAAGTTCCACGAGGCTTAAATGAGATATGCCAGTTTTGTAAACTGTAAAGGACTTTAGAAATAGACTGTATTGTCTAATTACGTAATCGAGATTAGGAATAAGAAATCACAGTGTTAGAGATCAGACTGATAGTTAGATAGCAATCATAGCTAAAATACAAGTAGTATCAGTAATCTTTCCACTGGACGACTCGAAATGGGCTCAGAAGAATGTTAAAGTCACTCTGTTTATAAAAATTATTAATTGGCCTGGTCTACAACAGATGCTCAAGTGCTCAGAAGAAAGGAGTATTTCTTTAACCCTGATTGTTACAGGGTGAGAAAAGGAGCCATCACACACAGAAACAGCAGCGGGAATCTTCCTGTTAATTTCCACAAAGCCAGTGGGAGCCCAGGGGATTGAGGAAATGGTTACCTTTTTAGTGAGGTTGTCTATACATTGAGATGTATACAGATTACCCTAACCCCAAATATCTGAAGTAATTAATTTGACCAGGTTGTGCAATGTATCCTTCATCTGAAAATAAGCATTTTGTCATTTCTTCTTTATATGATCATATTTTCATGTGAGAAAATAAAACGCTTTTGGTGTATAAGCAACATATTTGTGACTGAAATCTTCCATATCACGAAAAAAGTAGGCTATTTTATCTCTTCATATTTTTTCTCTGATGACTCAAAGATATCCCTTAAAATGTTTTTTGAAACCAGCCTGTATTATCTTAAAATTATTTCATACAGACATTAGTTATGGAATATATTTTAATATTTATATTAAAATAGGTTTAATATAGGTTAAACTTATAGGTTATAAGATTCCTAACTTTCTAATATTCCCTTTTTTTAGCTTATATTCCTAACAAAATAATCTACATCACAACAAGATTGATGGTTTTAAGAAAAAAACCTGTAAATTTAAATCTGTAACAGGGTCGCTCTGGATGCTGGGGCTTCGGGAAAGCACAGAAAATTTTGTGGATTTACTTTAAATGGGCTAAAAGACATGGAGAAATAAAAAGCTATTTCAGAGAGTAAACAGTTTGATTTTCCTAGTTTTAAAGGTCACATAAATTTATATTTTTGAGACTATGTGAAGTTTCAGGGTTCAGAAATACTCCCACAGCAGTGATGTCTGTGTCCCTTACCTCCACATAGACCCGATGCCACAGGCTTCCAAGGAAGTCAGTAAATTCAAATTTCTGAAAGTTCTGAGCAACACAAACAGAAAACACACACACACACACCGCTTTGTGCCCTAGGATAATAAAATAAGGATGCTTATGGTCTTCAGGAAATCTAGAGCAGACTGTATTTATTACCCATGTTACATAACAATACAAATGTACCTAAAGAAAGGTCTGAGGTCACTGATGACAGCGCAAAAGGATGTGCACGGAGAATAGTTTCGAGAAAAATAAATTTCATGCGTAAACATGGTTTGAGGCCCCATGACTGAGCCTTTCTTCCCCAGAATCTACACATAGAAAGCGTAGCGAAGCACCCTTGGGGGCAGATCCCCAAATTCACAATCTTAGGGACCCTGCTTCCCTTTTCCTGGCACCAGGACCCTTCATGGCGGGGGGGAGGTTACTGCCTATAGGAGGGAGGTGTCCCTGCCACTTTGCAACTGACCAGGCTTCCTCTGTGACACTGAGCACTCCATTCACGGGCAGACCAGCTGTCACGTGCAAAGTCTCGGAACAACCAGCCAGGAAACCCTGTGGAAAAAACCGGGGTTTATTTGTTTTCATCGTCTGGGGACTGGGTGTTACCCGAAGGTTTCAGAAGCTGTAGCGCTGGGTGAGGTCACAGCACAGACATTACAAGAAAGAACCCTGCATGCAAATATCTCTGATCAAGGAAAACGCGAGTCTTTATCCAGACCTCATGCCCAGGCAGCCCTAGCAAAACAGTATTCACTGCAATAATCCTGACTGTCCAATCAATTTCCACCTGCCTTTACGTCCCAGAGACAGAAAATTAGGGAGATCAATACACTATCCTGGTTTTAATGATATAAAAGAAACATACTCAAATGATGACAAAGATGAATTTTGAGGGTATACAGAACAAAACGGAAGTTCTTTTGATACTGCTTACCATTTAAAAATATATTGTGAAGTTATATGCAAAGCAGAAATAGAGACACAGATGTAGAGAACAAACTTATGGATACCAAGGTGGGAAGGAGGGGTGGGATGAACTGGGAGATTGGGACTGACACATACCCACTACTATGTATACAATAGATAACTAACGAGAACCTACTGCATAGCACAGGGAACTTATTCTACTCAATGATCTGTGGTGACCTGAATGGGAAGGAAATCGAAAAAAGAGGGTATATATGTATACGTATAACTGATTCACTTTGCCGTACAGCAGAAACTAACACAATACTGTAAAGCAACTATACTCCAATAAAAATTAAAAAAAATAATAAAAATAAAAAAATATATCGTGAAGCTATAAAACAGTAGAAAATAAAGTCACCCTAGCAAACATTTTGGTAACAGAAACAGATGTTTTGAAACCAGAGCTTCCTCCCGCCAAGTAAGTTACCATAAATATTGGGGTTTTTTCTCCTTTCTTTTTTTCTTTTCTTTTGTTGTTTGTTTGCCTTTGTTTTTATTTTGGCTATGCAAGCAAATACTTTATAGATCTACTACAGGACTTTTTTTTTTAAGTTGGAAGTTCCTTGACTGGCGGTGGGAAATCACTAGGCATAGCAATTTGGAGAACATGTTATGCCTCCATGTTATTCTAGAGAAAACTGGTAAATACACCTTCAAAATTATAGCCACGGGAAACCAGGTAGCAAAACACTGCAAGGTCACTGCGCTAGATCTCTGCCACAGCACCAAAGCGGTCAAGCTGTCCAGAGTCACCCCCTTTCAGCTGGGCTCCCACTCCAGGTGACGGGAGCAAGCGATGCAAGTAACAAAGCACAAAGCAAACGGAGGGAAGAGGCATCCTCACAAACACGTGTGCACAGGATACGCACTGCTAATTACCAAGACATCTCACTTCAGAGGAGCTGAAACCACTGACACGGGAAAGGGACCCTGAATATTTAAGGTTGGGATGAATGAGTCCAGAATTACATTTCCAATATAATAATTTCAAAATATATTCCTCTTAGATTAAACCTTCATACCAAAAGCTGTTACTTTAAAACATCAGGATGCCTCACCGGCCTTCAAAGTGCTCAAGGTGGTTTCTTGGTTGCTCATAGGTCAGGTGCCGTCTTGAGAAGGACCGGGTTCCGCTCAGGACGCCCAGGGCGCTGGCTGTTTAAACAGAGAACTCCACAGTCACCCAGCTGCACTGACCTACCCAAGCCCAGATCAGGGAGGACATATCCTGGAACACCCTGTCCCTGGATATTTCTGAAACGTTTAACTCAGAACAATAATGTGCACAGAGGTCTTGGTGAGGGAGAGGCGGTGAATCCATTTAGCTGTTCTAAAATCTAGCTGTGCATTAACCCGGACCACCAGCCACGCGCCCGGGCTGCGCTGTATCCCACCTCTGCCCCACTGTTCTTTTACCATGTTGTCCTTCAACATGTTATGCATTAGACAGATCATCACGCAGACACCGCTGCTGCTACTAAGCGTCTTCTCCATGAAACCACACGCAAGAAACGTCTTTCCGGTGTCCGTGTCAGGACAAATCAGTGAGCACTCCTACAACTGGTTTACTTTCATGTTATGGATGCTATACATTTTTAACTAATGACATTTTTCTCAAAGCACATGTATTAGGATGTTTATGGTTAAATCTACAGCTGAAATGTCTATCTTGATTCTCCCTCACGGATCTTTTCTACACGTTTTTCACTGATTCCACATGGCTGTATTTTTACATTTGGTAGAAACGTAAAGTCACTTTTGGTACCAAGGTAGACTTTAAAGTGGGAATTAAAATAAAATTGAATGAATATACCCAAAACATTATTTAATATATTTATTGTAAACCCTGCTTTCATTAAAATATAGATGTTTCCATCCATCAATCTCAAAATATCTTTCCTGCCATGAGAAATAACTAAAATGCAATTGAAGTACAGATGTTAGCTTGTCTTGAGCTTAAACCACAGCATTCAGTAAACAGCAAATTATTGTACGTTACTTGGGAATCTTGCCAAAGAATGGAAAGCAAGTGAAAAAGACTTCTCTTCTGGCAAAAACCAACATCACAAATCTGAGCTCCCAGACTTAATTTATTCAAAAACCCAGTAGGCCTTCACTCATAATTTTAGTCACAATCATAAGACAGTTTCTCTGGCATTCGACCCCACAGGACCACTGAAGATGCACATTGTAAAAGAGCAAGTAAGGGTTGCTACAGACAAACATATTGGCATCAATAAGAATTCACAGGGAACGGGACAGAGAAATTTAAAAGCACAAAAACAAACTAAACAAATTGGTTAAGGCTCTACATGCCCTCAACATTTTGATACTGTGAGTAGCTCTGAGAACACAACTGTCTTACCAGGCAACATAATAAACTGATGTTAAAACAATATCCAAAACTGGAGAGCTACATGTAAAAGAATGAAATCAGACCACTCCCTAACACCATACACAAAAATAAACTCAAAATGGATTAAAGACCTAAATGTAAGGCCAGACACTATCGAACTCTTAGAGGAAAACATAGGCAGAACACTCTATGACATAAATCACAGCAAGATCCTTTTTCACCCACCTCCTAGAAAAATGGAAATAAAACCAAAATAAACAAATGGGACCTAATGAAACTTAAAAGCTTTTGCACAGCAAAGGAAACCATAAACAAGGTGAAAAGACAACCCTCAGAATGGGAGAAAATATTTGCAAATGAAGCAACTGACAAAGGATTAGTCTCCAAAATTTACAAGCAGCTCATGCAGCTCAATATCAAAAAAAACAAACAACTTAATCCAAAAATGGGCAGAAGACCTAAATAGACATTTCTCCAAAGAAGATATACAGATTGCCGACAAACACATGAAAGAATTCTCAACATCATTAATCATTAGAGAAATGCAAATCAAAACTACAATGAGATATCATCTCACACCAGTCAGAATGGCCATCATCAAAAAATCTACAAACAATAAATGTTGGAGAGGGTGTGGAGAAAAGGGAACCCTCTTGCACTGTTGGTGGGAATGTAAATTGATACAGCCACTATGGAGAACGCTATGGAGGTTCCTTAAAAAACTAAAAGTAGAACTACCATACGACCCAGCAATCCCACTACTGGGCATATACCCTGAGAAAACCATAATTCAAAAAGAGTCATGTACCAAAATGTTCACTGCAGCTCTATTTACAACAGCCAGGACATGGAAGCAACCTAAGTGTCCATCGACAGATGAATGGATAAAGAAGATGTGGTACATATATACAATGGAATATTACTCAGCCATAAAAAGAAACGAAATTGAGTTATTTGTAGTGAGGTGGATGGACCTAGAGTCTGTCATACAGAGTGAAGTAAGTCAGAAAGAGAAAAACAAATACAGTATGCTAACACATATATATGGAATCTAAAAAACAAAAAAAAATGGTCATGAAGAACCTAGGGGCAAGATGGGAATTAAGACGCAGACCTACTAGAGAATGGACTTGAGGATATGGGGAGGGGGAAGGGTAAGCTGGGACAAAGGGAGAGAGTGGCACGGACATATATACACCACCAAACGTAAAATAGATAGCTAGTGGGAAGCAGCCGCATAGCACAGGGAGATCAGCTCAGTGCTTTGTGACCACCTAGAGGGGTGGGATAGGGAGGGTGGGAGGGAGACGCAAGAGGGAAGAGATATGGGGCTATATGTATATGTATAACTGATTCACTTTGTTAAAGCAGAAACTAACACACCATTGTAAAGCAATTATACGCCAATAAAGATGTTAAAAACAAAAAACAAACAAACAAACAAAAAAACAATATCCATTAGGCGATAACTAAACAAATGACTTTATGGCATATAAACTTTTATGAAAACAAGATGAAACACTCTTTTCTGCCTTCCTGCTTTAAAACAACAACAAAAAAGACAGTAAGCTGCAATTCTGATGAGAAATATTTCAATTAAGATAATATAAATGCATAGCATCAATAACAAAGTGGCTGGCAAATATGCAGCATATTTGAAAACTCAGCCATCCAGGGATTTGAGGCTGAGTTTCCACAATTCCAAAATTAAGTCATTACTCATCAATACTAGGAAAAACAGAAACATGTAGTAACTGTTTTAGACTTATTGGGTATTAAAGTAAGGATTCATGCACTATAAATATTATTTATTTTCTCCCTTTGAATGTTATATTTTGACATTTTTTGAATGCAGTACAAAAAAAGGAAAATATAGTGTTAATTGCTCTTTGTATAATGTCCTATATACAGAGTGGCTAAATTGTCTTCCAAAGATTTTTTCCAAAGTTGATGTCTCTCAAGTAAGAACAAAGCAAAGCAAACAAAACTATCTTTTCTAGGGGATTGAGTATGTAACAGAATTAAATTATGAAATTAACAGATATTTGGTGAAAAAATTGAAACTGAGTACTGTTAGCACTGATATGTAAAATTTTCAGTGACATTGAATCTGAAAATTGAAACTACCTTTAACTCTTTCATGAAATGGTTAAATTGAATGTTATTTCAATAATGTTAAAAGCAATAATTTTTCACATGTGTTTTCAAATGCAAATTTCATAAATCCATAAAAAAATCTTTAAATAATTTCTCCCAATAAATATGAGCACATTCAAGATTGATCAAATAACTTCAATGATCTTAACAGCATAAGATCATTATACTGTGCCTATTTCCATATAAAGAAACCTATATTTTAGCTAAAATGCCTCCCTGATCACAGCAAGAAGGGGCTGGAGAAATGAATAGAATCTACAAGAAATACCAAGATACTATAGTGATTATAATCGTTCCAATGTTAAGAAAAAAATCAGAGTTTACCTTAAACTTTCCCCCAATACACAGAGGTTTATTTAATACGTACTTTAAATCAAATTAAAGGCTCATCTCCATTTTAAAATGAGTCAATTAGTAGCATCTCCCAAACTCAACCTCATTTTCTTTCTACCTGGCAAGACGGTAAGCAGAATTTAGTTTTAGGTAAAAATGGCTTATTATTCATATTCGAAATATAGTTTTAGAGAACTTGGATTAAGGCAATTGTTGCAACTGTATTTTAATGGTTAAATACTTATTTTTCAAATGAGAAACTCTGTATTACTCTTGCTTGGCTAGTTTGCATTTTCTACTGTGGGAAGGGGCCGAAACATTGAAAGACAACATCTTGCTAGCCTTTACAATTTTACTCTTTACTAAGAATTTTGACAGTTCTGTTTTGTCTTCCAAAGTGATGCACAAGTAGTTTTGATGGCAAAAAATTACACACACACACCCAAACACACACACACACACACACACACACACACACACACACACACTTATCTTTGGGCCTGCTATCATCTCTGTTCAGTGTAATTATCATTGCATCACATTTGAGATCAAATATCCAGATGTGCTTTTAAGTCACAGACACAAACAACGTACCCCCGCCATCGACCTTTGTAAAAGCAGCCAGGGCTGGTGGAGACTAAACACAGTGTGTTCAGAGATTCTGTACAGCAAACTCAATAGGCACGACTTCAAGCAAAAACTCCAAAGAGGGATTCTTCTCCTCAGGACAAAACCTGGGTTTCTCACCAGTCCTCTAAGGGCCTTCAGATTAAACCAATATTTTGGAGACTTTTAATTTGTGCTCAATTGTTGTATCACTTTCATGCCTTCACTGAATAGCTGATTACAGTAAAATCTCATAGACTAAGACAAACCTTACACAGAGATTTCTAGAACTATGCGTCTGAGCTAGAATAAGACTAGCCTCTGAAATCAGAGCATCACAGCATATTGGTCAAAGAGACTTAACTTGTCAGGAAAAAACTAGTCTCTGTCAAGCCGTATGGAACAGAAACAAGCCCCGGGGCCCTCCAGGTGCAGTGAAATAATGCTGGCATGCTTTGTTATATTTGAATTTTCAGTCATTCCTAATCCATTTACCTATATCAATGTATCTAATCATTTATTTATCTTGTAGAGAGTTAAGCTTGGAAAGGATTTTTTTTTCTACTATGATCTGCAACAACAGGGCTCACGAAAATATCAAATGGTAATTAAGTTTTTTTAAGCAACAGCATTCTGAAGCAGGTCTTCCCAGGCAGGGCCTGGGCCCTGGGGCCCACCTCCAGCAGGCCAGGGTCTCTGCTCACCCCAGCTAGCACCCACTGGCAGGGGCCCTGCCCGAGACTCTCCCCCATTCCCGCACCGTGGTTGGTGGACCTCGGGTTTATCCACTAACTGTGGAACAGAAGTGGGTTACCTTCAGGTAGGCAGGACTTTTTCTACCACCGAAGGTCAAGTACTTTGCTTTTGTGATCTTTAAGGAAAGCTTTATAATCTGGGTTATGTGAGCCCTTTTACACGGTCTCTGATTAGACTCAGGAGATAAATACGCTCCTTAAGATTGTGTGTAAAGTTTTGTGTGCCTAAGTGTTTTTCTGGGGAGAGCACGTTGCATCCTCTACTTCTCTTAAGGGTCCACGATCTGTACCCAAATTAAGAGCAAAGGATTCACGAGTCTGGATGAAGGAGTGACTCAGCCTGGGACCTGCTATACTGCCCAGGTGCCTTCCCTCTAGCTCCCGGAATGATCCTCTCCTGCAGGGCCCCAGCCTCAGGGGAAGGCTTGAATTAAGACCCCTACTTAAGCTAGACACTCAGGAAAACCAGAAACCGTACTCAGGGAAAATGAACTTTGCGGTTACATACAGAGGGCAAGGGAATTCACATCAGAAAGCAATTTCGTGAGTTATCAAGACTCTAATAAAGCATATTTTTAAAAGGCTTGAATATCAATAGGCAAGAGAAATACTATGTACCGATGTGCTACTCTTCACTGACAAGTGCCTTGATTTCAAAGACATTTGCTAAAAGGGAAAGTACAGAAGTAATAAATTTATATAACCTAAATAAGTTATGAGAAAACATAATCTTGAAATAAAAGTAAAACTTCAAAGTGGATAAAAAATTGTTCCAATTTGGACCTGCTTAGAAGTTAAGAGTAAGCTTCAAGGGCGAAGCATTCTCTAGAGAAAAAAAAAAGAGGGAGAAAGAAAAAAACACTGCAAGGCTAACAGCTTCTTGTTACAAAAAAAACCCCTTCAAAAGCTATTAGTAAGTCTAAAATCTATGACAGATCTTATCCTATTGAGAACATGTTTGCTAGAACCCACCATCTGTTACTATCAATATGCCCCCTTTCTCTGAAGTCAGCTTTAAAATTTGTTCAGTGTTTAGAGTTTGTCAGAATTTATCTTCCAGGTCTTTAAAACGTATACAACTCATATAAAACCTCCTCTGAGACAACTAATTTAAATTAACTAGGCATTCAAAGTTCTTGGTTGCATTTCTGCAACAAATTGACCAACTCATTACATGATTAGGACAATTCCCTTCTTAATGACTAAAGATGGCCTAGTTGAAGCAGGCTGTCCAAAAACTAAACCCATTTCATTAGCCTGCAATTTACAGGCAAGATAATTAAGTCTCCTTAATTATTGATATTATTACAAGATAATTGCTAGTTCTTTCATTGATCCCTCTATGTTGTAATTTGACGTGCTTCTTCCCAATCTCCCTGGCCTTAGAAAATTGAGAAGAACAGAAAGTATTTTATTTATTAAAAGTGTCTGTGGATTATCTGGAGGAGTATAGGGAAGAATATATACTTGCTGTTCACTGAGATTTTCGTCTTTGTTTCCCAAATCCTTCCTTCACTCCCCTGACAGAGCTCTCCTCAGGAACATTCCCAGACGGCACTTGAAAATGAGAACATCTCCTTTTCCTGCAGAGCTTTCCAACCACGCACAACGACTTAACTGCACCACGTAAAGTCAGAAAGTTGGGAGAGACCTGAGCGGACCATCTTCCGCCCGACGGAGAATCACTTTACTCATAAAGCCACTGCCCTCCTACGTGCATGTGTAGAGACTGTAAGTCACTCAGAGCGGGACACAGGAGTCCACCACGCTGTTCACCCTTCCTCGCTCACACACAGCGTGGGAGCGGAACCATCCCGGCCTCAGGCTTCCCCTAAGGGTGGCTTGTCCGTCACCCGGACCCACGAATGATGACCATGAACACAGGATTCGCCACCTTCCTCAGCGAGGGATGATCAGCCACGCTGCAAGCACGCAGCTCAATTTGCAATCAAATCCTTCTGTTCTCCCCAAAGCAACACGTACTGTGTCTAGACTCATGGACGGGAACTAGCCCAGGACAGGCAGCGACAACTGCTTCTTCACACTTTCTCAAGGGGGAGGTGGCTGGAAGCTGCTCTACCGGTTGCCTCCGGTCTTTGGATCCTAAGCTTGCCCTCAGCAGAAGGGGACCTCGTGAAAGTCCTCTGCTGAGAAGAGCAGGCGGACGCTGCCCTCCGAGCACACGCTCTGCCTGCGAGGGAGGATGGCCGGCATCCCTGGCAGGCGTCCAGAACCCGCACCTCTGCATCAGCACCGCATTGCTGCCGCGGGACCGCGGCGCCTCCCGGCCCTCCCCACCCCGGGCGGCAGTCTGCCAGCAGGTGCCCTCAGGACACTGCGAACTCCTCAACGCCTATGGGGCAAAAGACTCTCAACGGAGCCCAGAGATTTACCAGTTTAATTCAAAAAAGCCATAAGCTGCCTTTCAGAAAAGCCTCAGCTGCTAAAACCCTGTGAAGGGAAGGAAAGGCCAAAAGAGCTCTATGGTCCCCCTTTAGTAAGAAGACTGTATCCCTTTAAAACCTTAACAGTAAGCTCTCCTTCTGCACAGACATCACCATCAGACGATCTTGAGCGCCTGAAAAATGTGATTCCATCCCTACTGAGAAGACCAGCAGAGTCTTTATCAAACTGGCAGATGGAAACGGGGACCAGGAGGGCTTGCTCTGTCGTCCAAGGCCACACACCCGAATCTGCCACACCCAAAGCACTGCCTTGCCCTTTCCTTCTTTCTGTCTGGGCTCTCTGGTCCCCTTATTCGAGCAGGTTTCCCTTCAGTCCACAGCTTAACGTCCCATAAAAACATAGGTATTTCCACGACATGCTCTAAAATCAGGGCTGTCGGTCACGGGAAACCTGGCCTCAGCAGCCTTTGTCTAAACACTTCGAAATAACAATCTACAGACAAACTTACAACTTTCTGTTTTTAAGAAGATTAAACTATGAAGCGTTCTGATTTCAGTAAAATTCGGTAAACAGGGAAAACAACTGCCTTGGGTCAATCAGAAAGGAAAATACATACTTTCTGAATTAATTGTCTATTGTACATATATCAAGTCGAGAGTTAAATACTAAACTGTAGACAACGAAATGTACACTTCAGATATTCATTTAAAACATGAAAATAACTTCATACAATGCAACTAGAGGATTACCACTGCGTTTCAAAATGATAATATATCTGTGTAATTTCCATGTTCAAAGCAAAATATTCCTTATTCTCTGCTGATAGAATCTAAATGAAGCATTTTAATATCTTACTCTTTTAGATAATTAAACGAATATTCTGTTAATTTTACATTTATGCACAAGATTAATATTAGTTTAGTTTACCTGTTCTTGAATGCAATGTATGAAGGAGTAGAAGCTGCAGAAATCCAGAAAACATAACCGCAGCATCAGAGGAGTTAAACAGAGGCTGCTGGCATCAGATCACTAAACTCTAGCTAGCAATGGCAGCAAATTCACAACACAATAAGTAATCCACGGAAGTGCAAAAGAAATGTTAAATAACAGCCCCTGCGGTCCTTGCATTCTAAACCAACACCAAAAAAAAAAAAAAAAAAAGCCTGCAGTGTCCAACATTATACAACGGTGACACTAAACAAGGCCATAAGTGCTGCTGTCATCAAAACAGATCTCTGCAGTGTGCAGATTCTCATTGATTACCGCATTACTGATCTATAGTGCTCTGTGCTGTGCTAAAGAGGTCCCCACCCTAGCAAACACCAAAGCTCCAGGAGGTCCGTGATTAACCGTTTCCTGAAACAATGCACAGACGACGTTACCTTCCTTCAGGCAGAGACTTGTAAGGCAGTGGTCCCTTAAAGCCAGCACTGGACAGAAAACTCAGGCAGAGGCTTGAAAAGGCCCTCCTCTTATCCCCCCAGTGACATTTCAAGGAGACACCCAGGGGCTAAGATGACAAAGGCCAGCAGCCCCCTGCTGGCTGGTGGACCCCAGAGCACTCACCTAAGATGATTTGGTGCCAATCTCAATCCCTGGCCGTGGTCCTGCCAAGCCCTGTGAAACCCATCGTTCCCTCTTCAGTCTCCCTACCTGAGACCTTACTCAGCCCAAGGACAAAGGGCAGAAGGAAGCGTAAGCCAGGAGTGCGTGAGCAAGTGCCGGGAGTAGGACACAGAGCTTTGTCCAGCTGTACCAGACGGCCAGCCGGGCGCTCACGGGGGATCGTCTCCAGGGGGCAAAGGGACAACCCAAACCGGTGTAGCCGGGATCGAGGGGAATGGGGTGGGCTCACAGCTCCAGTATTTTTAAAGATGCAGGTCTCTGATGACTGTGCAATCACAACTCACCGTCCACTAGACTTTTCTCACTGAGACGAGATCACCGTCTTCTCACCAGTTCCCCAACATTTCTTGATCCCCCTGGACCATATACCACAGAACAGCTGCTTTGTAATGATGTCACTGCTCCAATGTCATGTTTATTGTGGTATATCATTCAGTTTCCAGAAACAACGAACTTCTCTAGTCTAATCCGCTAGGGACTATAATTGAAAAGTCGGGGCAGACTGCTTCTAGTTTGTTTTAGAAGATGAAATGATCAAATGATGATAATAGAGAATTAAGACCCAGGTTTCGTTGATTTAAACTAAATGCACTGTGTTTACTTAAATTATAGATACTGGGGGCTTCCCTGGTGGCGCAGTGGTTGAGAATCTGCCTGTCAATGCAGGGGACACGGGTTCGAGCCCTGGTCTGGGAAGATCCCACATGCCGCGGAGCAGCTGGGCCCGTAAGCCACAACTACTGAGCCTGCGCGTCTGGAGCCTGTGCTCTGCGACAAGAGAGGCCGCGACAGTGAGAGGCCCGCGCACCGCGATGAAGAGTGGCCCCCGCTCGCCGCAACTAGAGAAAGCCCTCGCACAGAAACGAAGACCCAACACAGCCAAAAATAAATAAATAAATAAATAATAATTTTAAAAGAAATTATAGATACTGGTCAAAAATAATTACCAGATAAGGCAAACACTAATACTGAACTACGGTTCACTCATCGTCACCAAAGCAAGCGCAAAATATCAGCCTGAAACAAATGGACTAATGCGAACATTGTTTTCTCCTCTTAAAAAAGCAGCTTTGGGATCTCTACTTAGAATCTTTATATTTTTTTCTTTACCCCAAACTTCTAAGTATGCTTTCATAAACTGGCTTGAATAAAAAATTGGCCACATGGTTGCTGGTTGAAAAGAGAAAGGGAAATAAACATTAGGTGAATGAATCTCTGTCAAATCGTGTGATAAATAGGCATGTTAATGGTATTCATTTATTTTTCACAGGCATAAGGCAAAGTCAATATTATTTACCCCATATTACAGATGAGGCTCAGAGAAGACAGTTAACTTGCCCAAGGTCCGTGGTTTAGGACTAGCAGAGCTGGAATTTGAACTTGGCTTTGTGTGACTGGGAGGCCCAGCTTTCCATGACACCTGGTAGGTACGAGCTGCTGTGATTATATCCGTAGGTCACCTCAAAGTTGCGCCACCTTTTGTGAAAGTGACAGTGATTTGGTGGGGAAACAGGTGAGGCCGGGGGGGCCGACATTCATCCACCTCCACGTGCCACATGTGGGGCCGGTGACGATCCTCCAGACAGGTTTACGGGGCGAAACTTATGGGGCTTGGATTGGTTTCTTCCACTGTGCCTCTGTCATCAAGACGCACAAACAGCAGGGTCTAGAGACGGACGAATACCAAGGAGAACCAGTGGAAGGAGAATCAAAACCTTCAACAACCAATATACCCAAGTCCGCCCGCTGAGCCTGGCACTGCAGAGCTTGATTCGAGGGAAATATAAGAGTCTGTGATCTTATACGCTTATGTAGGCAACGGAATTAAAACACTTACACCACATGTGGCTATCGTCGTGCCTGACTTTTGAGATATTTCTTTTTTGTATTTCTCTTCTCCTATTTCTTTTTTTCCTCGTTTAGCACCTGGAATGGGCTTGTTCCAAATGATAAAATCATTTGAATGCTAGTCATCTAATATCTACCTCTCATTCCATCTTATACATTTATGTTAATTTGCTGTAACTATCTTGAGTCCCCTACATGGTAACAAATTTTATTTCTAACCAAAGATGTTTGATAAACCAAGTAAGGTCTCTGAAATGGTACACACAGCTTTCTTAATTACAGATTCGAAATAGAACCTCAAAATTAGGAGGGGCTAAGGTTGACCTTGTTTTAAAGGACCTTTCACTCATATCTGGGTACCACATACTCCAAGATCCAATGAATGGGTAATGAGTGTCCTTCACGGAGGCCACTGTCCACGTGTAAGTAGGAAAAAGAATCCTATCTTCATCCGTCAATTCAGAAATTTATGTTAACAATATTTATTCATTGAAAACATTTCTACCACTCTGTCCCTTTTGCACCACACATATCCCTCTCTGGGGCTACATGTTTCTTAGCCTGCCACTCAGCTGTGACACCACTGCCACCCCAAAGACCAGCAGACTAATTTCTCTTAGGAGAGAACATACAAGACCTAACATCGACCGCAATGGTGAGCTTGCTTCACATATACCATCGACCTATGGCGCTGTGGTGAGCATCAAGGCCTATGTTCGTGGAAAGGCTTCAGCTCTTCCACAAGCACTCAGGACCCATTACTTGGAAAAAGTGACACAAACTTCCTATTTGGGGACTGATTTCCTGCTAATAATGACTCCAACTTATGTCTTTCTCATTTTTTGTTTGAACAGGAGATCGCAAAGCACAGAAAACGTTGACTACAAACAAAAGTCATGCACACAATTAAACAACTAGTTATTGTTTTCCCTTATTTTCAGAGCACAGTGACTTTTAATATTTACATGTTTCTGGACTTAGCTATTATGCAAGAAAACAAATCACAAATTTGATTAATCATCTTAAAATATTTAGGGCTATCTTGTAAATCTCATCATGACTTTTCAGAGAGAAAGACTGATGATCAAGTTGGTAGCTGGAAACTTGGCTCTGTTGAGAAAACGGAACAAAATCACATCCTACCTGACGCACACCGGGAATATTTACTCAGGAAAGACAGAGAGAGAGGGAGCGTTAAACACGGACTTGCGTCCAACCAGATGAAACAATGAAGTGGGATTCCCACGCCCCAGACTCTGGTCCAGCTTACCGGCACCTGCTCTCGGGGCCTCCATGGTCCCCTCTTCGGGGTCTGCAGCCCTCACGTCTTCCCACCCTTCTGAAGACACGGGTATACCGGGGGCACACATGACAGCAACTCGCAGAGAAATCCAGCCTGGGGACTGTCAGCCTGGCTTTGAAACAAGTTCAAGATCATCCAAGAAGTGCACACAGTGACTCCTCCTGCCCTCGGCTTAGGCCGTTGAACCACCCGGAGGTCAGCAGCGGCAGAAGATGGAAACGAAGGGATGCTGGTTGAGCAGGAGAAAGTCACTCTGCATGACCGGCTCAGGTCATCGCGGGCACTGAGCAGCTATGCAGGCACTGCCTGGATAGGACACCGTGCACAAGCCTCCAGGCCTAGTGGCCTGGAGCCTGGTAGCACTTACTGAGCAGAAGCATATTGGCATCTCTGTTGGCTTTTAACCAGATCCACGGGATTCAGGAAATAAGCTCTCTGCCAGATGACACCGCTCCCAGCCATTCCTTCTGTTTACTTATCCCCCAGTCACTCTAACTAGTGTCCTTTCTCCTGCTGTGCGCTTATTTGTGGAGAGGGCTAAATAAAGGATTTTTATGACAACCAAATGGCCACTAGCCCATAGGATGACTTCTTAAAGCATAACTCCTGCTTTTGTGCAGTACTGTTAAAATCAATTAAATGAGAGCATTCCTTATTATTACAGCTCTGATTTGTGTAGAAAAAAATGTTTTGTTTCTTCCTGAAGAAATATTTGAGGTTAGGCTATTTTTGTGCATATTATATATTCTTTATATAATATTTTCCTCCTATTACATAAACTTTTAAAGGTAGATTCCCTCTTCCTGTTGCTGTATTTTCCTAGCAGAGGCAAATACATATATATATATATATTTGTATACATATATATACACACACACACACACACACACACATATATATGGCTCTGGGATTTCTTTCCTACTATATGTGACATGGTACAACATTTCCAGACTATGAAGAGCTATACCTTCTTTTAGATAAGATGCAAACTCCTACTTCATGGGAGAAAAAGGAATTAAGGGATTATATTTTCCTCTACCATAACGAAAACAAGAGGTACACATAATTTTAATTTAAGCATACAAATGTGCAGGTAATCATTACTTTTTTGGATTTTAATACAGATAATGCTGTAAATTGTAGAAATAATGTATATGAAGGTATTTCATATTCCCTAAAGCATGTTCATGGGTTGTAAAACAAATCTGAGAGGTGACCAGGATGGAGAGCATTACAAGAGAATCAACCATTTATGGAAACAGATATGAAGTAAATACCAAGACTGGTCTGTCCTGGAAACTAAACTCCCACATCATCAACCCACTGCTTCCACTTCACCAAGCTTTAGTATTCAAATTAAACTTCAGTACTAATACAACAGGTGGAAAATAGAGGTAAAAATTATTACAATCAAATGCCAATATTGTTAATGTTGAAATATTAATCCCATATAGTACTCTGGAAATCAGGTGGTTTTTTTCCTCCACAGTCCTAGTATTAATTAAAAAAAAAAATCTGATTTAAAATCCAAATCTCTTACTAGTGCACTCTGAAGTAATAATCGATATGTATTGAATTTCTAAGTTCTATATAATACTAGCGTATTAAGGAAAGTGGCACTGAAATACTGCACAGTAAATGTATATATTATTTCCCAACAGACTTGTCTATGTAATGTCCTCGACTGCTCACAATCATATCTTATAGAAAAAGCAAGGTATGCTTCCATGTGGACAAATATACTGAGTAATTTTAAATAATGAAGTTATGAACTACATTGCAAACTCCTGATGGGATGTAAGTAAAGCATCTACTTCTCTATGGGGCTACAGACTGAAGACCGTCCAGGTGGAAATAACACCTTGCCACTCTCTCTACTGGTTTTACCTGCTTTGTGAGCCACACTGCATTGTTTTAATGCATTGGCACTTAAGAATATGGAATCTAAGGAAAAAAAAAAAAAGGTCATGAAGAACCTAGTGGCAAGATGGGAATAAAGACACAGACCTACTAGAGAATGGACTTGAGGATATGGGAAGGGGGAAGGGTAAGATGTGACAAAGTGAGAGAGTGGCATGGACATATATACACTACCAAACGTAAAATAGATAGCTAGTGGGAAGCAGCCGCATAGCACAGGGAGATCAGCTCGGTGCTTTGTGACCACCTAGAGGGGTGGGATAGGGAGGGTGGGAGGGAGACGCAAGAGGGAAGAGATACGGGGCTATATGTATATGTATAACTGATTCACTTTGTTAAAGCAGAAACTAACACACCATTGTGAAGCAATTATACTCCAATAAAGATGAAAAAAAAAGAATCAACAGCAGGACAAACTTTGGGCAGAAGAGGATAAATATATTGTCTACCAGTCTATACATGTGTAAACCCCATATCCTCTTAGTAAAATCAGGGTTCTTAATCTTTACCAGTAGCAGAATACATTCTCCATGAAACTTTATGCCATAAACACAAGTTCATGCTCTGAGATATTTCCATTGACTAAACCCAATCCACATGGACCTCTTCATTGTTTTTCATTTCCCTGTAGGTCTTAAAAGGAGAGTCTATGCTGGACTTCATCTTGTTATTCTTTGCAAGTTTCACTGATCCTTGCATGCATGCATTCATAATTTCTTTCATCCAGCAAAAATTCTGAACATTGAGTATACTAAGCACTAAAGTAAAGAGAAGAAAGCTAAGCCAGGTCTCTGCCTTGAAGGTTGAATGCTATTATTCTTCCCATATTACAAAGGAGGAAACTGAGGCTTACACATAAGTGACACATCTCATCAGTGGCAGAGGAAGAATCTGAATAACAATAATAATTGAAGCTAATCTTGCTTTAGATCACACATCTTTAAATTTGGAAACTAACGTTCCCTAGTATTAGTATAAGACTGTGCTCTTGGTGGTTTGCGATTGAGAACAATGAAGCTACACCAGTTAAGAGGCACAGGAGGCTACAGGCTGTGGTCCTTCATGAGGCTCTGGCATTGCTCCATGCCTTGACCTCAGAACAACAGTTTACAGAAATGTTAACAGATGGTGCACAATGAAAGTGACCCTGATTAAATGTATCCAGGGCGCACTGCATCCATGAAAGGTGGTGAGAAGTCCTACAAGAAGGAAATTTGTAGCCAAAGTTAGCACTGGCCAAACTTACTGATATTTGAGCACAAACGCTTATTTTTGGCATCACACTTACTAAACCTCTCACTGCTTTGCAGAAATACTAGTTGGAGAAATGCTATGTTATTAATACTGTTTATTTTGATTTGTTAAGACACCCTAAGCAAAAAGCAAGGGAGGTAAGTATTGGATTCCATTTTGTAGATTCAGAGTTGATGTTCAGGACCACGTAGACCTTTCGGGCAGTTTCTGTAGTGACAGGCCCTGTCCCATGTCCTGCTCTGTCACTGGGATGTCTGGGACTCTGCTGTCATGAAGCCCCAGCTCAGACACCCTCCCTTCCTGACCCACATGGATATACTACTGTATCAAGGTCTTCCATTTACCTAGATCTACATACCACACTGAAACAACTCTTCTGGGGGATTCTAAGTTACAATAAAACAAATAAAACAAAACACAAAGTTCAAATGACATCTTCTGGGAAATCCTAATTGTATATATAATAAATCAATACAGCAACATTCAAAATATAACTAGGGGCCTTTGTGGGGATAACAGTAGCATTACGGCGGGCAAGGTTAGTTCTAAAGACATGAGAATGAATAAAATGTTAGGATTTGGGGAAATAATATATCTAACTCATTTTTTCCCAGGATTGAGAGCTCCTTTCACACTTGCCATTTCCTGAGTCATAAGGTTGCAACCTATCAGGATTTATAGTTTTCCCACAAGGATATGTTGGATTCGAGAAGCAACTCTGTCTATAAACTGTCCAGCCTGAGAAAGTTTAAAAGGTAAAAAAACACTCAAAGAATGTGATGCTATCAAGTATCTTCTGGACCCCAAATCACCCTGAAATTCTGAAATACAGACATGAGAATCATTGTTTTCAAGTTGTTCTAATGAAACCGTTTGCTGTATAAATGAATACAGGTCCCCTAGGAAAGTCGCTGTTCTGTCTCACAGTGTGTGTGTGAAAGGGATCTTCCAGGGAGAACTGGTCACACAGCTTTCCTTGATCTGTGTTGTCTTCTAAGCTGGCGGTCTTAGGCCTCCCAGACCATGATCCATACCTTTATCTGGGCATAGAATAAAGGGGATCAGAATAGCAAATATGCCAAAATGTCAGGTAGTGGCAGGATATGGGCCAGGGTGTGGTGGGAACATTTCAGGGAGGATCTCTTTAGGGAGATTAGGGGAAAAGATGACTGGGTTATGAAAGGGAGAGTCAAGAGAGAAAGAAAAGGTAAATCCCTGTTATGGGCGGTGATTACTTTGTAAGCCCAACTCACCCACCACAGAATGTTTCCTCAATTCATACCCTCTGACTGATCCTACACATTTCCTAGAGGAGACCTAGCAAAGTAGGACAAGTGGAAATTGAGTGCTAATGCTGTTTGCTGCAACATGGATGGACCTAGAGATGATCATACTAAGTGCAATAAGTCAGACAAAGACAAATACCATATGATATTGCTTATATGTGGAATCTAAAATATGACATAAATGAACTTACCTACGAAACAGAAACAGACTCACAGACGTGTGGTTGCCAAGGGGGAGGGGGGAGGGGGGATGGAGTGGGAGTCTGGGGTTAGCAAATGCAAAGTATTATACATAGGATGGATCAACAACAAGGTCCTACTGTAGAGCACAGGAAACTCTATTCAATACCCTGTGATAAACCATAAGGGAAAAGCATGTGAAAAAGAATGTACATATGTATATAACTGAATCACTTTGCTGTACAGCAAGAATTAACACAACATTGTAAATCAACTATACTTCAATAACATACATTAATCATATAAAATGAAATGAAATTGAGTGCTTTTCTTGGTGCTGAGATATTTTAAAGGATAATCAGAAGTTGACCATTTCAGCCTAAAGCCTGGCGTAAATGCTTCAGCCATTACTGCCGTGCTCTGTAAAATACAGAAACCATGTCAAAAGAAAAAGAAATCCAATTGATAAAGCCCAAACATTGGTTCTCTGGGGGCCATTTCTTAGCACTTGTCTGTTCTTTGGAACTTAAGCCATTGATTATAAAGGAATGGAAGTCTTTTGAGCTTGAAGATATCACTGACCAAGGACCAAATGGAATGTTAATTTCTTGCCTTGAGATTCAATCACAATGTAGGCAATATAAATTCAGTCTACACAATCTACCTTAGGAACAGAAGATATGATTTCAATTTCTTACAAGAGATTTACTGTTTTTTCACCCAGGGTTCAGACAAAAACAAGGTTCCTCATTTACCCGAGCTGTGTGAAGTTTCGTATTAATTTTCTTTTGATTGTGGGGGAAGCTCTTGGAGGATTGTGGCCTCGTGCAGAGATGCCAGTTCCAATTACCTGCCTCGTGCAGGGCAGCTCTGCCCCTCACAGCCCTGGGCTGCTCAAAGCCCCAGGCACCACGAGGTTTCATTCAACCAGAGGCCTTGCTGAAGCATCACCCCATGTCCCTATGTATATGGTTTTCTCATTTCATTTCTGGCATTTGGATGTTTCTCTTTTATGCAAACTCAGTGATGCCTTGTTAAATAACTGTTATCTAGATCCACCATTTATAGGTTTTTGGCAGTGGAAATTGGCTCTATTTGTTTTTAATTTCTTTAGCTTAGGCAGCCTTGTAACTATAAACTGGAAATGGTTTCAAATGGTGTGCTACTTGGCTTTTTCACTTTGATATGATGGCCGTTTAAAATCTGATTGGTAAGTTCAAAATCCATTAAGGGGATATATTTATTTATCTTTATAGAACTACAATTCAAGCAATGCTATCTGGTGAATAATGATAGCTTCTTCTATTAACCTATGGCCCAAATACATAGATTCCTGCAGTCATGGACATGAGTTATTTCTCCACTAAGAAAACAACTAATTTGAGATAGCCTCATCCACCAGAGGGCAGACAGCAGAAGCAAAAAGAACTACAATCCTGCAGCCTGTGGAACAAAAACCACATTCATAGAAAGACAGACAAGATGAAAAGGTAGAAGGCTATGTACCAGATGAAGGAACAAGATAAAACCCCAGAAAAACAACTAAAGGAAGTGGAGATAGGAAACCTTCCAGAAAAAGAATTCAGAATAATGATAGTGAAGATGATCCAGGACCTCGGAAAAAGAATGGAGGCAAAGATCGAGAAGATGCAAGAAATGTTTAACAAAGACCTAGAAGAATTAAAGAACAAACAAACAGAGATGAACAATACAATAATTGAAATGAAAAATACACTAGAAGGAATCAATAGCAGAATAACTGAGGCAGAAGAATGGATAAGTGACCTGGAAGACAGAATGGTAGAATTCACTGCTGCAGAAGAGAATAAAGAAAAAAGAATGAAAAGAAATGAACACAGCCTAAGAGACCTCTGGGACAACATTAAACACAACAACATTCGCATTATAGGGGGTTGCAGAAGGAGAAGAGAGAGAGAAAGGACTCGAGAAAATATCTGAAGAGACTATAGTTGAAAACTTCCCTAACATGGGAAAGGAAATGGCCACCCAAGTCCAAGAAGCACAGAGAGTCCCATACAGGATAAACCCAAGGAGAAACATGCCAAGACACATAGTAATCAAATTGGCAAAAATTAAAGACAAAGAAAAATTATTGAAAGCAGCAAGGGAAAAACGACAAATAACAAACAAGGGGACTCCCATAAGGTTAACATCTGATTTCTCAGCACAAACTCTACAAGCCAGAAGGGAGTGGCATGATATATTTAAAGTGATGAAAGGGAAAAACCTACAACCAAGATTACTCTACCCAGCAAGGATCTCATTCAGATTCGATGGAGAAATCAAAAGCTTTACAGACAAGCAAAAGCTAAGAGAATTCAGCACCACCAAACCAGCTCTACAATAAATGCTAAAGGAACTTCTCTAAGTGGGAAGCACAAGAGAAGAAAAGGACCTACAAAAACAAACCAAAAACAATTAAGAAAATGGTAATAGGAACATACATATCAATAACTACCTTAAACGTGAATGGATTAAGTGCTCCAACCAAAAGACACAGGCTCGCTGAATGGATACAAAAACAAGACCCATATATATGCTATCTACAAGAGACCCACTTCAGACCTAGGGACACATACAGACTGAAAGTGAGGGAATGGAAAAAGATATTCCATGAAAATGGAAATCAAAAGAAAGCTGGAGTAGTGATACTCATATCAGATAAAATAGACTTTAAAATAAAGAATGTTACAAGAGACAAAGAAGGACACTATATAATGATCAAGGGATCGATCCAAGAAGAAGATATAACAATTATAAATATATATGCACCCAACATAGGAGCACTTGAAGACATAAGGCAACTGCTAACAGCTATAAAAGAGGAAATAGAGAGTGACACAATAATAGTGGGGGATTTAACACCTCACTTACACCAATGGACAGATCATCCAAACAGAAAATTAATAAGGAAACACAAGCGTTAAATGACACAATAGACCAAATAGATTTAATTGATATTTATAGGACATTCCATCCAAAAACAGCAGATTGCACTTTCTTCTCAAGTGTTCACAGAACATTCTCCAGGATAGATCACATCTTGGGTCACAAATCAAGCCTCAGTAAATTTAAGAAAATTGAAATCATATCAAGCATCTTTTCTGACCACAACGCTATGAGATTAGAAATCAATTACAGGAAAAAAAAAATGTAAAAAACACAAACACATGGAGGCTAAACAGTACGTTACCAAATAACCAAGCGATCACTGAAGAAATCAAAGAGGAAATCAAAAAATACCTGGAGACAAAGGATAATGAAAACACGATGATCCAAAACCTACAGGATGCAGCAAAAGCAGTTCTAAGAGGGAAGTTTATAGCTATACAAGCATACCTCAAGAAACAAGAAAAATCTCAAATAAACAATCTAACCTTACACCTAAAGGAACTAGAGAAAGAAGAACAAACAAAACCCAAAGTTAGCAGAAGGAAAGAAATCATAAAGATCAGAGCAGAAATAAATGAAATAGAAACAAAGAAAAAAAAAAGGAAAGATTAATAAAACTAAAACATGGTTCTTTGAGAAGATAAACAAAATTGATAAACCATTAGCCAGATTCATCAAGAAAAAGAGGGAGAGGACTCAAATCAATAAAATTAGAAATGAAAAAGGAGAAGTTACAACAGATACCACAGAAATACAAAGCATCCTAAGAGTCTACTACAAGCAACTCTATGCCAATAAAATGGACAACCTGGAAGAAACGGACAAATTCTTAGAAAGGTATAACCTCCCAAGACTGAACCAGGAAGAAATAGAAAATATGAACAGACCAATCACAAGTAATGAAATTGAAACTGTGATTAAAAATCTTCCAACAAACAAAAGTCCAGAACCAGATGGCTTCACAGGTGAATTCTATCAAACATTTAGAGAAGAGCTAACACCCATCCTTCTCAAACTCTTCCAAAAAACTGCAGAGGAAGGGACACTCCCAAACTCATTCTATGAGGCCACCATCACCCTGATACCAAAACCAGACAAAGATACTACAAAAAAAGAAAATTATAGACCAATATCACTGATGAATATAGATGCAAAAATCATCAACAAAATACTAGCAAACAGAATCCAACAACACATTAAAAGGATCATACACCATGATCAAGTGGGATTTATCCCAGGGACGCAAGGATTCTTCAATGTGTGCAAATCAATCAATGTGATACACCATATTAACAAATTGAAGAATAAAAACCACATGATCATCTCAATAGATGCAGAAAAAGCTTTTGACAAAATTCAACACCCATTTATGAGAAAAACTCTCCAGAAAGTGGGCATAGAGGGAAGCTACATCAACATAATAAAGGCCATATATGACAAACCCACAGCAAACATCATCCTCAATGGTGAAAAACTGAAAGCATTTCCTCTAAGATCAGGAAAAACATAAGGATGCCCACTCTTGCCACTATTATTCAACATAGTTTTGGAAGTCCTAACCACGGCAATCAGAGAAGAAAAAGAAATAAAAGGAATACAAATTGGAAAAGAAGAAGTAAAACTGTCACTGTTTGCAGGTGACATGATACTATACATAGAGAATCCCAAAGATGCCACCAAAAAACTACTAGAGCTAATCAATGAATTTGGTAAAGCTGCAGGATACAAAATTAATGCTCAGAAATCTCTTGCATTCCTAAACACCAATGATGAAAAATCTGAAAGAGAAATTAAGGAAACACTCCCATTTACCATTGCAACAAAAAGAATAAAATACCTAGGAATAAACCTACCTAGGGAGACAAAAGACTTGTATGCAGAAAACTATAAGACACTGATGAAAGAAAGTAAAGATGATACCAACAGATGGAGAGATATACCATGTTCTTGGATTGGAAGAATCAATACTGTGAAAATGACTATACTACCCAAAGCAATCTACAGATTCATTGCAATCCCTATCAAATTACCAATGGCATTTTTTACGGAACTAGAACAAAAAAATCTTAAAATTTGTATGGAGACACTAAAGACCCCGAATAGCCAAAGCAGTGTTGAAGGAAAAGAACGGAGCTGGAGGAATCAGACTCCCTGATTTCAGACTATATTACAAAGCTACAGTAATCAAGACAATATGGTACTGGCACAAAAACAGAAACACAGGTCAATGGAACAAGATAGAAAGCCCAGAGATAAACTCACGCACCTATGGTCAACTAATCTATGACAAAGGAGGCAAGGATATACAGTGGAGAAAAAGTCTCTTCAATAAGTGGTGCTTGGAAAACTGGACAGCTATATGTAAAAGAATGAAATAGAACACTCCCTAACACCATACACAAAAAAAACCTCAAAATCGATTAGAGACTTAAATGTAAGACCGTACACTATAAAACTCTTAGAGGAAAACACAGGAAGAACACTCTTTGACATAAATCACAGCAAGATCTTTTTTGATCCACCTCCTAGAGTAATGGAAAGAAAAAGAAAAAGAAACAAATGGGACCTAATGAAATTTAAAAGCTTTTGCACAGCAAAGGAAACCATAAACAAGACGAAAAGACAAACCTCAAAATGGAAGAAAATATTTGCAAATGAATCAACGGACAAAGGATTAATGTCCAAAATATATAAACAGCTCATGCAGCTCAATATTAAAGAAATAAACAACCCAATCCGAAAATGGGCAGAAGACCCAAATAGACATTTCTCCAAAGAAGACATACAGATGGCCAAGAAGCACATGAAAAGCTGCTCAACATCACTAATTATTAGAGAAATGCAAATCAAAACTACAATGAGGTATCACCTCACACCAGTTAGAATGGGCATCATCAGAAAATCTACAAACAACAAATGCTGGAGAGGGTGTGGAGAAAAGGGAACCCTCATACACTGTTGGTGGGAATGTAAATTGATACAGCCACTATGGAGAACAGTATGGAGGTTCCTTAAAAAACTAAAACTAGAATTACCATATGACCCAGCAATCCCACTACTGGCCATATACCCAGAGAAAACCATAATTCAAAAAGACACATGCACCCCAATGTTCATTGCAACACTATTTACAATAGCCAGGTCATGGAAGCAACCTAAATGCCCATCGACAGACAAATGGATCAAGAAGTTGTGGTACATACATACAATGGAATATTACTCAGCCATAAAAAGGAACGAAATTGGGTCATTTGTAGAGACGTGGATGGATCTAGAGACTGTCATACAGAGTGAAGTCAGAAGGAGAAAAACAAATGTCGTATGTTAACGCATATATGCGGAACCTAGAAAAATGGTACAGCTGAACCAGTTTGCAGTGCAGAAATTAAGACACTGATGTAGAGAACAAACGTATGGACACCAAGGGGGGAAAGCGGCGGGGGGTGGGGTGTGGTGGTGGTGGGATGAATTGGGAGATTGGAATTGACATGTATACACTGATGTGTATAAAATGGATGACTAATAAGAACCTGCTGTATAAAACAGTAAATAAAATTAAATTCAAAAAACAAAAACAAAAAACATCACTCTATTAGGCAAGTTTTACCCAAATCCTCAAACTGAGAAAAAAAAAAGAAAAAAGAAAACAACTAATTCAAAGGGCTGAGTAGAAATGTTAGAAATGACAAGACTTCAAACAGCAAGTTATTAAAGAAAGCATATCATCAAGGAGAGGTGGAAGATTATTTACATGATGCACAAGGTAATTAATTAAATGCTATATAATAACTTACAGTTTTACCTCATTAATACAAGACCTAATTTCCCTTTCTATTTATTTTTATCCCATTTGTTGTCCTTTTTTCTGTTTTTGTTAGAAGAACTTTTCAAACCTTTTATGAACTAAACAAAACAAAACATATCAGAACCAGTGATTTCCCAGAATACGAGGTTCCCTAAGTTCCACCTCAATTGAATTTCCAAGCAAATCACAAAAGGCAAGGATTTTCTTTGTTTTATACTATGATTAAGGGCCACAGTATTTTTTGTTTGTTTAGTCCTCCCTCAATTAATTAAAAAATTTTCTCCATAAAAAATGATACATGTGCTTCAGGTCAAGATAAAACACACCTATAATCCTCCCTTCTCTTCTGTAAAATAATATAATATTTATTCCAAAAAATAAATAGTAGTTTTACTATCTCTTATCTCTATGGAAGAGAAAAAGCCTATGCTGAACACACTACTAGGATGTCCTGCAAGGAATGATAACAAACTAATGGTATTTTACCACTCCCAGACTCTCACTGGAAGAATAAATTAAAGATATGCTCTGACAAGAAGAAAAATGAAGGTGGAAAGAAAAGTGAGATGTAAAATGTAACGATGAACATGAAATCAGTTAAACATGTTAAACACATTGGTAAATTTAAGTAAGTATTATCTACTTATACGAATGTGGAAAGACAACCTGAACCTATTCTAGATAACAATAACGTAGACAGTGGAAAAAACAGTAAATTTTAGAGGAATGTTAAAGCTTGCTAAAGTCATCTTTCACAGGGATAATGACTTAATTTTAGAGTTTTGCTAACAAATTATAAAACTAAGTATTGCACTGAAGAGCTCAGGTTTACATTAAAGAGTACCAAAGGAATGTATAATGCCCTAAGCTCTAAAATAAGTGAAAAAGCACATAAAACAACCTGATCAATCTAATAGAAGGCATGAAGAGAAAAAGCAAAGCAAAGGAATGAATGGTAAACAGAAAACTCAAATTAAGCTAAAACAAAGGAATATGTTTATAGTAGGAATTTAAAAATACAAAGAAGACAAAAGGAAAAATAAAGAATGTGTGATGTTTTATGGTCCAGATACAAGTATACTCAACACTTTGATGTACATCCTTTCAGTTTCCTTTACACATATGTAAACATTTTTTCAAAAACATACCATATAGTATACATACAACTAGCAATGCCTTTCTCTTAACTATCACAAACATTTTATGTCATAAATACAAGAACATACAACATAATTTTTACACAGCATTCCTTTAACCAGCGCCTCTTAACCTGGAAATTGATCTGGCTTCCAATTTGTGTATAATAAACACTATTATAATAAGAAATATTTGCCCATATCGAGCCTAAAGTGTTTATCCTGCCAAGATATTCTTTGAGATGTAGTTATATTTTATAAACTAAACATCACGGATTCCCCGGGTCGTGTAGCACTGCAGTGTGCATTTAGTGAAAGAAATCCACGTACAGGTGGACCTGCAATTCAAACCCATGTTGTTCCAGGGTCAGCTCTACCTGGGTCGGACACGGCCAACTCTTTATTCCATCCCCGAAACATATGTTGAGTCATTTTGGATGCTTTTTCCAGTCAAACGTGTCCTTGTATAAATAAGCAATTTTTTTTTCATGGGATGCTCATGTGGTACAAAATAATGACTTTCATGGAAGAATCAGCACTTCATAATGTATGAAGGGTCAGGTCTGAGACTTGGAAAGGTCCTTGAAGACGATGAGGCCCGGTAGTCATAACCTTGACCTCACGTTGGAATCACCAAACAGATGTTAAAAACAACAATGGTGACGCCTGGGTCTCAGCCCAGAATCGTCAGCTCAGGAGCTCTGGGCTTGGGGCCTGAACACTAGCACCTTGTTTATGAAGCTCCTCAAGTGATTATAATCCTACAGTTCTCGATTCAGCCACACGCACTAAAATAAACCAGGGCCTGACCGCACACTGACCAAATCAGACTCCCTTTTGGCGCTGCCTCAACACTTTTTTTTTTAAATTGAAGTATAGATGATTTACAATGTTGTGTTAATTTCTGCTGTACAGCCAAGAAACTCAGTTATACATGTATATATATATCCTTTTTTCTATTATTTTCCATTATGGTTTATCCCAGGAGACTGGATATAGTTCCCTGTGCTCTATAGTAGGACCTTGTTGTTTATCCATTCCATACATAATAGTTTGTACCTGCTAATGCCAAACTCCCCATCCTTCCCTCCCCCAGCTCCCCTCCCCCTTGGCAAGCACAAGTCTGTTCTCTATGTCTGGGAGTCTGTTTCTGTTTCACAGATAAGTTCATTTGTGTCATATTTCAGATTCCTCATATAAGTGATGTTATATGGTATTTGTCTTTCTCCGTCTGACTTACTTCACTTACTATGATCATCTCTAAGCTCTCCAGGAGATTCTAAAGTGCATCCGAGGATGAAGATCACTGATATGCTCGATCCCTCTCATTCTGTTGCCCAAGGTAATCCAGTCCTTAAAACTGGGGTCAAAGCTGTTCTCTTGATCGGTGGCCTCTGGGCTCTTTCCTTCCACAGGTCTGGAAGCTTCCTGCTGCCAGGAGTGGGTGTCTCCCCGTCCCTCATTGCTCAGGCCCATCTCTCTGACTCAAATGTCACATCTATTCTTCCTGCCAAATTCTTCCCCAGCTCCAACACGAAGCCTCAGCACCCCAGCTTTCCCCGTAGCTCCTGTAACATGCATTATCTATAGATCCTATTTGGTGTCACAGAAATAGAAACACTTATTGGGCACTTGCTGTGTATCAGGGACACAGAGCCGTACCCATCACCTCATTTAATCTTTACGAGGACTCCGGCGAATGTGTACAGTTATTTACTCCAAGTTCCTAAAAGGATGAACTTGAGGCTTACCAAGGTTAAGAAACATGCCCAAGGGGTCTAGTCTCTGGCAGTGCCTCAAACTATCTGTGTCTTCCTGATCTTGGACAGCAATCCTCTTCATAACATAACTACCCAGTAAGATTCTTGATGATCTTATACTTTTCGCAGATGAAGACCAATGGAGACAAACCCCAAACAGGAGTATTTACCATGTATGAACACAAACACGCGGAGGCCTTGGTCTCTCCCCTCCTGCGAATACTATTAGTATGAACGGAATTGTGTTCTGCCAGAAGTCATATGTTGAAGTCCTCACCCCCAGTACCTCAGAGTGCCACCCTATTTGGAGATAGGCTCTTTAAAGAGATAATCAGTTTAAAAGGATTTCATTAGGATGGCCCCTAATCCAACATGCCTCCTGTCCTCGTAAGAAGAGGAAACGTGGAAACACACAGAGAAAAGACAACGTGAAGACTCAGGAAGAAGACAGCCAAGCACAGGCCAAGGAGAGAGGCCTAGACAGGTCCTTCCACGGCCCTCAGAAGGAACCAACCCTGCCGACACTTAGATGCTGCAGTCCCAGCCTCCAGAACTGGGAGAAAGGAAATTTCTGTTGTTTAGACCATCCACTCTGTGGCACTTTGTTACAGCAGCCCTAGGAAACTGATACACTCTTACTGTGTACACGTCAGCCTCAGAAGAGTTAATGAGAATTAAAATGAGATCTGTCCCTTGGTATGGAACAGGTACTTTTAAAAAGATCCAAATGCAGAAGTTCAGCTTAGGAGGTAGAACAAGACATTCAAAGAAGAGGACGATAGGCAGTAACTATTCAATGCAGAACAGCAGTAAGAGTCAGATGCCCCGTAACACAGGAATAAGAATGATACACAAGGTAACATCTGGATTTCCCATCTGGCAGTCAGGATCAGGGAGTCAGGATCCAGGGATCCAGCTCCTAATTCCTGGATGGGATTGGTGAGGGCCAAGCGTTAGTTCCAGAGGGACTCGGGCAACACAATTGGACTCGGCCACAAGCATCCAGGGACGTGGATCTAGTAACCAAAACTAGGCACGAACCGGGGGCCTGGTCTCTGGAATACACTAGAAGCCAGATTGCTAGGGCTGGGCCTCAACTGGGGACAGAAGAGCAGCAGGACTAAGTGTTCGTCCTCAGAGGTCTGGTGGGATGGCATGGGGCCAGGACGCATTCCAAGCTCTCCCAGCTGCAAATGGAAAATGGCAGCAGGGGCAGGGAATCCAGAGACTTAACACCCCCCATGTTCCCTTCTCTGTTCAGCAGTGTGTGAAAGGGGAGATTCTTTGTTTCCAAAGTCTCTCTCAGACCTAACATTCTGTTATTCTGTGAAACTGAACCCAAAGTAAGGACAACATTTTCATTCACTGGAAAAAATGGGTCACAAACCCGTAAGTATGATTCTGCATTTTAAAAGGATATTGAAGCACAAACCTATGAGATAAAATAGGTGGTACTGAAATCTTCAATATCAAATCTTTTTCTAAACTCACTTTGAAGTACAAATGTTTCCCCTTAAAACGTCCTTCAATTGTACATCCATTCAAACACTCCACTCTTAAAATTGTAAGCATACATGTCAAATTTGTATGATTAGTTTTGAAAATCAGATGTAACCCAGATTTAACTGAGGGTCTCCTGATTCCAGAATAGAAATCTCTTTCAGATGTGACTAAATGACTAATATTTCTAGCCATGGATTAATTTGGGAGAAATATTATTGGATATAATCAGGTTAGATTTACAGACTTAATTTCTTTCCTTTTTATAGAACTTCTTTTTAGTCAGAGCTCCTGTTTTAGAGTCACGGAGACTCTCCAGTCGTTTATATATTAGGCAGAAATTGTAACTCTGAAAAACCCAGCTCTTTACCATGATGTTTCCCCAAATTTTCTTATCTCATATTCTTAGAACATTAGGAATTAGCATGCTAGCTCAAAGCCCCCAACACAGTCATTTGTGTCCCCGCAGTATCTTTCTAAGATGTAAATTACACAGATGATTAAAACAGCTAACGTCCATTTCATACCCACTGTAAGAAGAAATTAGTTCTCAGACTCCCTGGAAGGCATCTAAAACGAAGCATCTAACACTCTAAATCCTGGCTCTGTCGGTAGTTGAAAGGGAGAATTAAATTTCTCTTTCCCACAGCAACAGTAGGAATCAGTGAAAGATTAATGTAGAAAAGGTCAAAGAGAAGGCAAGGCTGTCAGAGTTCCACATAGATCCACCGCTGTTCTGGGTTAAATTACGTGAGGTCCCGGAAGACACCAAAACTAGTTACTCACAACTTAATAAAGGGGATGTTAGACAGCAATGTTCTGTTTTCCTATTTTAATGGATATCAAATTCACACATGCACCTGATGAAAATTAGAATAAATAAGGGCTTGCAATGTAGCTACAGTAACTCATTTCCCCTCATGGTCTTTCTGCCCACACTGTCAATTCCACTTCCCAAGCTTATTTTAAAGTGATTACTTTCTTAGTTGTTCTAATGAAAAGCACTCTAATTTTTAAATAATTTTCCTCCATCCATTGACTGCTTTATTTGGGATATTATCCATTGATTTCTAATTTTATGATATTATCTACGGTAAAAACCAATGAAAGAAGAGACTTTAGCTCACTGTTATGTTGATATCGTTTTGCTTTCAAAAGCCAATAGTTTTATTTCTCCTTATATATTTCTATTTTTAAGTAGCCTTGATCCTCTATTTCTCAGCCTAAACTTTGAACGGGATCTTGAACATTTTAGATGAGAATATTCATACACTTATCTCTAACTCTCTGTTCTCCAGATTCTCTCATCTCTCATATCTGTCAGTTTTACCTTTAACATGGACAAAATATTTATCTTCAATTGTGTAAAAACAAAATATATATATATATATATATATATATATAAACTATACACACACACACACACACACACACACACACATATATTCAATGTGGAAGGGGGTTTATTCTAAAAATTGAAAACCAGTAAGTGGCATTTATAATATTATTACATGTAAATGCTCTAGGACCAAGTAAAAACCAATAATTGGCAGAGGTTAAATTTCCTTTTCTACAGATGAACTGTCAGTCTTCCTGTTCACTCAGAGGAAACATTACCTAGGTTAATAGTCAAATGGACTGTATCAACTAATAAAATAATGTCACATTCTTGTTTGCTTCATGTTTGGACCATGATTTTCCTTAACAGTTTTTCTCCCTCAGCTTTTGACTGTTCCTCTTTATTGCTGAAAAAGAAACAGCCTTTCTTTACCGGGTCAATAACATCATGTAAGTCATTAGTCACTGGATATTTCTTGGTATCCAGGATATTCTTCTCAATATTCTCTTTGGAGCTTCCTGGAAATGATCTCCAGTTTTAATTTCGACAGATTGCTTTCTGCACACAGCGTCATTCGGGATTTCTTTGCATTGGACTCCTGGGTCAGCTCCACTCTTTCTTCTTTCTCATTTGTCCCACTTTCATGATTATTCTTCTCAGTTTTCTTGAGTGCATACATCTTTAAATCATTGTCTTATAAGCAGGTTGCAAAGTAGGTTTTCTGAGAACTGAGAGTTGACTGATGGTTTAGATGTGAATAGAACAGCAATCTCAGAATGGTTTCGCTCCAAACTTTGAAGGCATTGGTCAATTGTAGTCCAGAATCCATTACTGATGAGAAGTGTAAAGACAGGTTAATGCTTATTGTTTTGTACACAACCTGGTTTATTGTTTAACCTCCAAAAGTTTATAGATTTTTCCCTGTTTCCTTGGCATGTTTACTGTTGTTGAATTTCCTCTTATGTTTCATAGCTGATGTCTGGATTCATCCTTTGGGCATCCCCAGGGTTGTATGGGCTTCCCTGTGGGTTATCTTCATGGTTGCCTCTTTCTGGACCCACAGGAGTTTACAGATTTTATATCAGCTTTTATTTGAAGGTCTCAGATCATGATACTTTGCTTCCTGCTTAAGATTAATCCATACCTGCAGGCAAGTGTGTTATCTTTAGTCCAGATGCACGGTCTTGCATTTTGTCCAAATATCTCTGCCCAAGCACTTCAGTGCCATGGGTCTGTGTACCCAGAGCTTTCTCTTTGAGTTTTGTTCATAATAGTAGTATTTAATTATTTAAGTTAATTATTTATTATTTTATTTTTAATGTCAAAAACATTTTGCACAGAACATCTCTGTGTTTGGGTGGGGACGTTGCCCTCCACCCCAGCCCTCTCGCCTCCTTGGCAAGCTCCTCTGTCCCAAAGCAGGCTACTTTCTCTTTCCATCAACTATTCATATTTCACTTCCTTCCCTTTTCACTGTTATGGGGTCTCATGGGGTAAGAAAAACAAATGCTTACGTTTCAGCAGCCATTTAAAGAGGAAGCCCTTTTAGGTTGTAATCGTTTAAAGGTTACAATTTTTTTAGTGCCTGTAGCCAAATTCTTACCACAGAACCTGATTTTATCTTGGGGTCTCCTGTCTGTAAAGTCCCCAATAAGAGTCCTCTGGATAGCCCATAAAAATGTCACGGCGGCAGGAACCACGGATGTCTCTATATGTATCTATGTTTATGTCTGTATTTATTTACTTAATCACTATACCTCTAGCACCGTGTGCCTGGAATGTCACAAATCTTGATACATAACTTGTTTAACATCATATAAATCATGTAATATTTATGTAATGCCACATAGAAATTAAAACATGACTACATGAATGATGGCCACCTTCTTTAATTGCAAACCCCCTTGAAGTTACAAGAAAAAGCACTAGGAGCATTAAAAGAATATAAAATGCATTTTCTGCTCTCAAGAAACAGAAGTAAATCAACAACTCCTGGGTAGAATTAAAAGTACTATGTGAGGGCTTCCCTGGTGGCACAGTGGTTAAGAATCCGCCTGCCGATGCAGGGGACACGGTTCGAGCCCTGGTCCAGGAAGATCCCACATGCCACGGAGCAACTAAGCCCGTGCGCCACAACTACTGAGCCTGCGCTCCTAGAGCCCACGAGCCACAACTACTGAGCCCGCGAGCCACAACTACTGAAGCCCGTGTGCCTAGAGCCCGTGCTCCGCAACAAGAGAAGCCACCACAATGAGAAGCCCACGCACTGAAAGGAAGAGTAGCCCCCACTCGCCGCAACTAGAGAAAGCCCGTGCGCAGCAACGAAGACCCAACGCAGCCAAAAAATAAATAAATAAAATAAATAAATTTATGAGAAAAAAAAAGTACTATGTGAGCAGTAGGCATTATACTGCTGGAGCCCAAAGAGGAAACTCCCAGTAGTTTTAGTTTAATGACTAAAGAATAATACAAAGTGTTGCATGAATTAGTTACATTTAAATAGTTTAGTACCTGATTGTTGCGAGGGTTCTCAGCTCTTGTTCCTGATTCCACAATGTTTAACTTGTCAGGTACCCAAACTTAACAGTGAATAGCTCACACTGCCCACAACCTACGCCCTGGTCCCCTGAAACTGTCTTTGTCTCTGGAGGAAAATTCAACCCTGTGATGAAGGGCTGTCAGTCTCACTTTTCAACCACTCATTGTTTGCTAGCCTTGCAGGTATCATTTCTTACCAGTCATCCAGGTACCAAATGCTCCTACAAGGACTGTTAAATGATGCTTAGCAGTAACAGTTACAAACAAACCATTTAGCCCGTGTTACACAGGTTGACCCCAGGCACCATTCACAGAGTGCTTTAAAAGTTCAAAGGCAACATTAATTTGGGTTGTATTTTCCCCATTCACTCCAAGTCAGCAACAAGGAGAGGATTAAAAGGGAAGGAAATCCTGTTATCTAATGCCAGGCTCTTCCTCCAAGGACTTATACTTCAAGATCCTTGTAAGTATAAGTGGATTAAATCCCCGATCCACGCAGCAATGCTGTTTCTTTTCAGCACTGGTGCTGTTTCCTTCTCTCATCCCCATCGGCACTGCCTGCAGCTCTTTCTTTCTCCTTAAGCCTCTTGACTCATTTCCTTAGGGGCACAGATCCTCACTAGACTTTGTCCCAATGGATCTTACTACACATTTCATGTAAATCCAATTGCTATCTTATTACAAGGAAGACTTAGTTCACTGTTATTCTTCTGCATAGAGAGATTTATATGAGGTAATTCTTATAATCTAAGAAATGAGAAATGCCCAATTTTTCCCAGTTGGCAAAGAAAGAGCAGTATGAACATTGAACAAACAGCGTTCACTTTGAAACATGTGGTAGCTGACCTCAATTTTTAGACAAGCCCACTAGATAGAGCTCACTGATAATCCGTGTGTGTGTGTGTGTGTCTGTGTGTAATTACACTACACACGAAGCATCCTATTGACTAGCAATGCTGTGTTGTCTTTCAGATGGCATTTGCCCAGGGAACCTTTTTTTTTCTTTTTAATTGAATGTCTGGACACAAAGCAAAACTGTATCAATATATCTGTAAGGAATGCTCCTTTGAGGCATTTATTAAATTGTACTTCATTGTGTAATTATTCATTTTTAAAAAAAATATATTTATTTATTTATTTTTGGCTGCATTGGGTCTTTGTTGCTGCGCATGGGCTTTCTCTAGTTGCGGCGAGTGGGGGCTACTCTTCCTTGCGGTCCGCGGGCTTCTCATTGCCGTGGCTTCTCTTGTTGCGGAGCACAGGCTCTAGATGTGTGGGTTTCAGTAGCTGTAGCACGTGGGCTTCAGTAGTTGCAGCACGCAGGCTCGGTAGTCGTGGCTTGCAGGCTCTAGAGCATAGGTTCAGTAGTTGTGGTGCACAGGCTTAGTTGCTCCGCGGCATGTGGGATCTTCCCGGACCAGGGCTCGAACCCGTGTCCCCTGCATTGGCAGGCGGATTCTTAACCACTGCACCACCAGGGAAGCCCTGTAATTATTCTTTATTGTTTATTTCTCTCAACAGAATGTAAGCTCCATAAGGGCATGAAGCATATTTCTTTATTTTTAACATCAGTATATCTACTGAAAGTGTTAAATCCACATTTGCTAATAAACATACAAACCAACTCAGCATAATGATAAGGATAGAAATATAAATGGTTAGAATAGTGCACACATGTTAAGTAGATGCCTTGTGCCAGTGCTATGGTCTGAATGTTTGCATCCCCTCAAAATTCATGTGTTTAAATCTTAAGCCCCCCCAAAATGATCGCATTAAGAGGTGGGGCCTTTGAGCGGTGCTTAGGTCACAAGGGTGAAGCCCTCATGAATGGGATTAGTGCCCTTATCAAAGAGACCCCCCAGAGCTCCCCAGCCCCTTCCCCCATGTGAGGGCGCAGCACGAAGGTGCTGACTTCACCTGAGTCAGGAAGAGGGCCTTCACCAGAACAAGACCATGCTGGAGCCTGGACCTTAGACTTCCCAGCCTCTGGGACTGTGAGAAATTAAAGTTCTGTTGTGTATAAGCTACCTAGTCTGTGGGCTTTTGTTATAGCAGCCCAAACAGATTAAGAGAGCCAGGCATGTGTTAAATATTTACTTTATACATGTAACTGATAGCGCGAACAAGCAAATGCACGGGATATAGGTGAAATGCAGCTTTTCTCTCCCACTGCTCTTGATATTTACTCCATGGGGATAACCTTCCCTGACCCTGAAGGTCACAGCACAGCACCCGTTCTCTCCTGGGAAGACATCTCTTCCCCTGGTCACTCTTCCTATAAGAAGAGTGATCAGGGAAATTCACCGGAGCCTGTAAGATATAAAACGGGTTCTTTTACCTCTTCCTTGTATATTTACACGTGGGTGGCGATCTCAGCTTCACCGCAGTATTAGATCTATGGCGGACATGCCACAGGCACAGCAGGAGGGGAAGAATGCTAGCTTAGCATCCTGTTATAGATGCATGAGCTCATTCAAACCACTCAGTAACCTGACCAAGCAGCAACTCTTATCTCCACTGTGCCAATGAGAACATGGAGACTTAAGGAGGTTAAAAAACTCGTGCAGGGTCACAGGGTGCTGGAGATGATCATGGCTGGTCCCCAAGGGAGCCCTTAGTTGTCAATGGTGGGGCTTGGCAGTAAAGTCATTAATAAATATTACAGATGGTAGAATTTCTAACGAAGGCTGAAATAGGAAAATGTCTATGCTACATTCATAGACGTTCAGAATGAGATTATTTATACATGAAGAGAAAACAGGGCAGTCTGTATCAGATGATGGCTCCTATGTTTCCGGAGGGGAAGACTGAACCCCAGCTTCAGAGGTGTATAAACCCCAAGCGGTCACCCAAGTGCCCGGAATGAGAATTCCCAAGAAAGGGAGACAGTGGCTAGAGGCAGTACGTGCTTCACATCACACCAGCCCCATCTCTCCACTCACCCACACCACCAGTCATGTTTCTTTCATAATCTGTTGTTACTGTGAATAATTTTGAATTTCAATTCTAATTCCATGTGTCTTGTGATTCATTACACACATTCAAGAGGAGCTGGTGTAGACCCTTCCTTTAAGGAGTGGGAAAATATACATATATAACTATACCTATACCATCCCCATCGGGGGTTATCTGCACACCCATTAAGCATATCCACTTACATTTTTACTTCACACTTACCTTACGACTTAGGGGGAAAAAATACGTGTTCACAAAACAATACTAAGGCATGAAAGCCAGCGAGAAGCTACTCACCGTCTGACTTTTAAAAAACCTATAGACCATATGCAACTTATAAACGTCAGTGATGAGAAGGGGAGATGAAAAAAAACAAACTCACCCCAGACACGCATGCATTCCAAAGACAGCTATTTCCACTTGAGTTGCAGTAATAATAGCGAGAGAGTGAGCTTTCTTAATTGTTCCCAAATATAGTATAAGATTGTTGGGGGATATATATGTGTGTACATATATATACACACACACACATATATACAGAAAGAAAGAGACAGAAAAAGAGAACAGAACGGAGGGAGAAAGGGTGGAATCACATGCACGCAGTTTGCAGGCAGAGAAGACGAGGAAGTGATTCTCTTTATAAAACATAATATTAACTGTGTAATTTACCGATTCTAAAGCAAGCCAAAGACTGTAAAAATAGTCAGTCACCTCAACATATGAGTTCGTTAAGAAAAACACCAAGAACCCCAGCACTACAACACAGACGATAACCACAACCACTGAATTTACTTCTGTGGCCAGTTTAAATCTAAGTGAACAGCAGCAAAATGAGGAGAATCTTCAAAACAAACGTGTGATTTTAACATTAAATTGAAGTATTTTCTAGACCAGTGCTACTTAAAGGCATTTTCTGGAATGATCGCTCTTGAGCACTATTGGGAGTGGGGAATTGAATTTTTAATTTTATTTAATTAATTTAAATACCTACATATAGCTATGGTATTGTACAGTGCAGGTTTAGACAGAAAAAAAAAGTCAGCCCATCACGAAATGTTCCAAAATCTTTTGGACTGTAATAGGTAAAATGAAATCTGTACTCCAAAGTTACTACCAAAACACGATGTATAACATCTGCATGATAGAAACTTTGTAACTTGTTCACAAATTGTAAGAAAGATTCACCTGAAACTTGAAAAACGCTACCTCTGTGACTGGAGCATTACACTACTGAAGTGTAAAAGAAGGTACACGTCCTTTTGTCAGCCAAATAAACCCACCCCCGGGGGCTTCCCTGGCGGAGCAGTAGTTGAGAATCTGCCTGCCAATGCAGGGGACACAGGTTCGAGCCCTGGTCTGGGAAGATCCCACATGCCGCGGAGCAACTAAGCCCGTGCGCCACAACTACTGAGCCTGCGCGTCTGGAGCTTGTGCTCCGCGACAAGAGAGGCCGCGACAGAGAGAGGCCCGCGCACCGCGATGAAGAGTGGCCCCCGCTCGCCGCAACTAGAGAAAGCCCTCGCACAGAAACGAAGACCCAACACAGCCAAAAATAAATAAATAAATAATTGGAAAAAAAAAACCCACCCCCGAATAATAACTTAAAAACACAAGACTGTGTACTGAATTTCCCAGAATGACAGCAACCTAAATCACGAAGAACTCTTGTAACCCCAATTTGGCGCATGTGGTTACGTTTTTTAAAGCCCACTTCCGGAAAAAAAAAAAAAAAAAAAAAATATATATATATATATATAACATATATATATATGGTCCCACTTTTCTCCCCCACTGTTACTGAGACATAATTGACGCATAGGTCCGTGGAAGTTTAAGGTGGACCCCTAACGGCTTGACCTACATAGAATGCCAAATTGACTACCACAGGAAGTTTAACTAAATCCATGCCCTCATCCATTTACAAAAAAAATTTTCTTGTGACGAAAACTTTCAGGATTTACTTTCTCAGCAGTTTCTAATATACCGTAGAGCAGCGTTAGCTACAGTCACAGTCACCCTGGTGGACATTACCAGCCGCGCTTCTAAATCCTGCACGCGCGCACCTGCCATCCCGGCTCACGCGCCCCCGAGCCCCCCGCTCGCGCCTAGGATCCCGGCACACACGCCCCGAGCCCCGCACTCACGCCTCGGATCCCGGCACACGCGCCCCCGAGCCCCCCGCTCGCGCCCAGAATCCCGGCACACACGCCCCGAGCCCCGCACACGCGCCTCGGATCCCGGCACACGCGCCCCCGAGTCCCCCGCTCGCGCTTCGGATCCCGGTACACGCGCCCCCAGCTCCGCGCGCTCACCTGGGATCCCCACACCCGCGCTTCCAGCCCCGCACGCGCGCGAACCCGCGCGGCGCCGCTCACCCTTCTCGCTGACGCTCTCGCTCTCCAGCTCCACGTCCTCGCAGCTCGTGTACTCCGGCGTGGACACGCCCTCCTCCTCCGAGCTGCTCACCGACATCTGGCGCCGCTTGCCGCCCCTCTTGGCGCGATGCGGCTTGGGCGGAGACGGCCGCACGGACTCGGACTGGTCGGAGCTGAGCGAGTCGTTGCGCAGCATGGTCTCCACCTTCTCGCGCTTGGCCTTGCGCACGAGGACGGCCGCGCCGGGGTCCAGGCGGCTCTGCTTCCGGAGCGGCTCCGGGGCCCTGGGCTCCGGGGCGTCGGCGGGGCCCGGGCCGGGCCGGGGCGCCGGCGGGCTGGGCTCGGCGAGCGGCTGGGCGCCCGGCGCCCGGGCCTCCGCGGTCCTCTCGGCCGAGTAGGCGCGCGGCGAGGCGGGCGGCGAGCCCCGGGCGGCGTTGGGCGCGCGCGGGCCGGGCCTGCCCTCGGGCCCAGCTGCCGCCTCGGTGCGCGGCAGGGCCACGTCGCTGTGGCGCCGCTCGTGCCTGGCGCGGGACACCCGCGCGTGCATGCGCATCTGCTGCTCCTCGGGCGGCGGCTTGACCGGGTGCCGCGCCAGGTTCGGGTCGCTGCGGTACCGGGTCTGGTACTCCTCCTCCTTCCTCTGCTTCTCGGCCTCCACCGCCGGGCCGTTCTCGCGTTTCTCTGGCACGTCGGGGTAGTCCTGGGACCGGCCTTTCTCGAGCCTTCGGCTTTCCCGCCTTTCCTTGCGCTCCCGTTCTTCCGTGGGCCCCTCCGCGGGCTGCGCAGGGGACCTGGGCGCGCGTTTCCGCTCGCCCTTCGGGGCGCCTTTGCCGTTCTGCTCGGCGAGCCCCGGGGTCTTCTTCCTGTGATGCACAAAGGAACGTCGAGAAGGAGAGCAGTGTGTAAAGCTCAAGGCGAAGACCGGACCCCAGAAGCATCCTTGGAAATAATTATTTATACTTCGATGTCTAATTAAAAAGCGAGGTGATAAAAGAACTACATCAAACCTGTATATCTGAGTAGCTTTCTAAATAAGGCTCCTTTGCCTCACAGCATATTCTGGGCCTTCACAACTGGCTTTCAGATTTTAAATTCTCTATAAATTAACTACATCATTTTAAAAATCAATAAATTAATTCAGTAAATGAACAAGTTTTATGAACCTTTGCTTGTGAATCAAAGACTTTAAAATGTTCTCGATAAAAATAATATAGGTAATAATCGAGGAGCAAACGGTAATACATGCATATCAGTTCAAAACGAAATATATACCTGATATATATTTGGGCAACATGTATTAACGATCTCTTATTATAACTGAGACTTTTAAAGAAACGTGAATCCAAGTGTGCCCGTTTCAGAAATCAACTGTAATAGCACTTCTTCAATAGTAGAACGAAAGTACTTTTTATGAGATTATGTGCACCCCACCACTTTTTAGGGAGACGGTTAGGAAAAATAAATGGCCGAACCTTAGCCTTCATTTTACCTTCCCCAGGCAACTATAATAGAAATCTTGAAATTTTTGAAATAATTTTTCATTTTTCCTCTCTCCCCCCAACCCTGGCCTTCTCCCTCATTTCAGAAAACAGTCCAAAATGTATAGCACAGGGAACTGTATTCAATAACCTGTAATAAACTCTAATGGAAAAGAATATGAAAAAAGAAACCCGTTTTGTGTCCTACGTTTCTCTCCATCCTCTGGGAGGCACTGGCAAAGATAAAGTAACGGAAGAGGGTTGGACAGTCTGATTCTTTAAGCTGTACTGTTTAAGATACCCCTTCCAGCCCTTTTGTACACTGGAGCCCATCTGATTTGGGAAAGTTCCAGCATCGACCCCAGAAGTTACAAAAAGGGGATACCTCAGCTAAGCATTCAGGCACTTTATGCTGTACTATGCAACTAAAATGGGGGCAACCAAGGCTCTTTTTGGAATCCCGAGGTCCATAGAGAGGGCTTTCCAGAGAGAACATTGGAAGTCCAAAAGCAGACTTCATGAACAAAATTTGAGAATAATATACAAGATGGGGAAAAGTAGGGCAGTTTCTACTGTGGTTTTCCAAAGTAGTGGTTGTTAAGCTGTGGGGTCAGTTTGAGGAGGGTCTGGTGATGATGGAAAGAAAGGGCAAAGGGTTTCCAGTGGCACAAAAAAGCAAAATAGAAGCATGGCCGATGCTGCTTGAGGCATTTAGATCACTCGGCCCTTTGAAGTGGAAGGGGTTTTCAGGGAGGGAGAAATTGCAAACGTAGCACTGCTGTTTTCCAGTGTAAGGGGTCTACTGTGAATACAGTCCATCATTATCAAATAGAGTTTTCATAAGAGTGATGAACGCACTGCAAACTTTTAGTAGCTCATTAAGGCATAGCTGTGCTTGTTGGAAGTTTCTATTGAGTCAGTTTACTTTTTCTTTTTGTTTTTCTGAAATGCTGATAAATGACACTCACCTTGCAGAGTTTGTGTGAGGATTAAAGGAGACACCATCTGTGAAAATGCTTTATGAAAAGATAGAGTATTATGCAAATGGGACTTCTCCAGTTTCTCTGATTCTTTGCTTCACTGAATAGGCCTTTTCTTACCTCTACCTTAATTGTTCCATTCCCACTAGCTCCTGAGGAGTGTACAAAATAGGATCAAGAGTTCTTCAGTAGTTTAAACAGACGGCCATTGCTTCTGTCCTCCTTCTCTCTCTGAAGCAGGCCAACCCTGACTGGTTCCCGGCTCTCCTTGCCTTTTCCTCCAGCCCCATGTCCTCATTGTTTTCTTAGGTATTTATATAATCAGAAAGGCTATTTGCCCTTATCAGTCTTTTTCAAATTTCATCAGAAAGCCTCTTCCTGGTCCTTACTCTTAAATTCTTTGTAGTTTTTCACCCTCTATCAGAGACAGGACTCATATTTTCTCTTTAGAAATTTTACAGCCCCAAATTCTTCCTCTTCTTTAAAAGAGATCATTTTTTCTGAGCAATCCTGAACTGCCCCTTCGATATCTTCATCTCCCCTTAACTCATAACAGTTTGTCAGCAGTTCTGGGAGTCCTGCCATCACTGAGGTGGCTCTTGTATCCTTCCTGTCATGGCCTTTCCTGTTCCGTCTGCCCACCACACATTTCCTGGGTGTCCTATAAACCTTAATTCAGAAGACCCTCCTCTTTCCTGTGGCTCCCAAAGGACTCGTGTTTGTATTTTCTAGCTCTGATCGCATCACCTTTCCGGGCCAGTTCACTGCCTGGGGCTCTGTCTTCTCTTGGAGATGGTGTGGTCTCTTCCCCAGGATCTGTGAGAAAAGGGACCCTGTACGAAGCATCTTTATGCTCTCTGGCTCCTGGCAGTGTTCACTGATGGTAAACACACGGCAGCTACTGGCTGCCTTCGCTGGAGGCCACCCAAGGGCCAGCTGCTGAGCACATGTGCTCATTCAGCCCCTGCAAGGCGCCTGTGACCCCTCGTGGCAGAGCCAGGCCTGGAATCCAGACCTATTCAACTTTGAAGTCTTTGATCTTAACTGTGTGGGTTTTGTTTGAAAAAGATAGCAGAAGCCTTCCTCGGATCCTACCCTCCCACCCAGTGGAATAAATAAGGGTCACACAGACAAAAGCAGCCATGCCTGGTGCTCACCGTCAGGTCCCCCAAACTCACAGCCTCGGGAAGAAAAGGGCCACGTCCTCCACGCCAGCACTGTCGCCTAGTGCACGGCATCCTGTCTGGTCATAAAGCCACTGTTTTGAACGAATGACTCAATCGACAAATTGAAATAAATAATCTGATCATGTTAGCCCAGGCTTACAATCCTCCGAGGCTTTCCATTATTTCTAAGATAAAAGTCTATGAAATTTAACCTGGCTAAAAGGCCCAGTGTGACCTGGGCACTCAGACCTTACGAGTCACCTTTTCCCCACTCGCTCACCCTCTCTGCCACTCACCCTGTAGCCCATAGCATCTTTTGGGTTGTCCCACTGGCTTTGTTCCTTCCGGCCAGATTCCAGCGCCCTTACCTGGAGCACCCATCCCACCCTTCACCTGGCTCATCCCTAGTCACCTTAAAAGCTCAGCGTAAAAGAAATGTCCTCTAGGAAGGCTTTGCTGATGCACCCACACACCCTCCAGTGGGTCAGTTCCCCACCCTCTTCTCTCAGAGCACACTTTCAACTACAGGACTCACTCAAACAGCGAATAAACGGTCCAAGAGCTGTTCTCAGTTCAGGGTTGGAAGTTAGTAGTGCAGGTGGGTGACTGAGTCAGATGACTTGTTTACATCCGTGCATGAAAGACAAGCTTCTCAGCAAAGGTCTCCTAAGGAAGGATACGTTCTAGACAGAGACAGCCCGGGGCCCAATGTTGCCTTCCTCACGGGCCTGAGAAGTACCCCTTCCACATATCCTAGCAGTTAAATTCTTGCAGATGGCTTTGCTCTCCATCTAAGACTTTGCCTTTTGCTTAAGGGTTGATGGGCTCTTACCTGTCTCTGGGAGGCTCACTTCTGGACCTGAAAGAAACCTGCTTCTGCTCAGGCCTCCCGCCTTGCTGCAAGGGCTCGGCCCCCTTGCTCCTGTCGGGCGGCACGCCGTGGGGAACCTGGTCCTGGGAAGAGGCAGCGGCTGTGCTCAGGGGGGTCTGAGACCTAGATCGCTCCTGCAGCCGGGATTTCTTTTCTCTCGGGGCCTCAGAACCAGCGCCTGTAGCTGTATCGCTGAGCGTTCCATCCTGACTTGGCTGCTGAGGGCCGCTTCCGAAGAACCACGCCCCAGATTTGGTTAAGATTTCTTGTTGCTTTCGACACAAATTGCATACCCACATCACCTATTTGAAGAAGAGAGAACTATATAAATTTTCTGTGCTATTTGGAAATTATTTATTTTCATCACACTAAAATATCCCTTAAGGAAGAAAGAATGGTTGTCATCTTTATATTTATCCTTGTACATTTCTCATGAAAATGATCTTTGTACAAGTCACCGTCAAGTATATGAATGCCTGGACTGAGACGCATCTGAAATCATAGAATTCTGGTAACCAGGATAGAGTTTTGCTTGGCATTTATAACACTATGATTCTGAGTTGCATATTACCATGTATCCATCACATTTTGAATGACTGACTTTGAAGTTTCATTTAAAATAGCTTAGTAAAAATGGTCTAAGCAGGGTAGTCGATTGATTAGAAAAATGTTGTAGGGCACCATAGAATTAATATTTATGTACCTAAACCTCAGTGTGTCATAGGATTTAGAGGGATCTATCTTCTCAAAAACCATCCATTATTAAAATCAATATGACAAGATATTCACGTGGAACAAACAAGGAAAGGTAGGCACAAAAGAAAAGGTCAGGCTGTATATTCTCTCTAGTTTACCAGCAATCAACTAACTTCAGCTAGAAGAGCTATTTCGGAGCTATCATTTGGAAACACATCTGCTGATAAATTATAAGATGTTATCACCACTTAAAGTAAATCTGTATAGCTGCTCTCCTCGTGGTGACACAACGAATGTAATAATGGGGACAATCATGGTAACAGAGATAATGAACAATACAATAATAACAGCAACGCCCGCCTCAGTGACTTTTCTCGGATCGCACTTCAGTTTTTCCTTTGCATTTCAGAAACAGCACCTCCAGGAAAGGCTGATTACCAAACTCTAGGTCCTCATTTTCACTAATACTGACTCAGTCAACAATTGTGCAAACATATCACGTAAGGATGAATAAATCCTAGACACATTAAGTGAGAAACAATATAAAAGAGGAAAAGAAGAAGCATTGTTTAGTTGGCAAAAAGAAGAAAATGTACTACTGAAAATATTCAGATGGATACAAAGAAAACTATCACTTGTTATTGTTTACAAGACAAAATAAAAGCTAAAGTGAGAATAAGAAAAAGACGGAGAAAATATATTTTTAAAAAGGAAAATATTGCAGATGTACTGTTAAGAACTGCTCCCTTCCAAGCAAGGAAATTCAAATGAATTTTGAAAACTAAGACCAGCAGAGATATTTGCTATAAAATGTTTACGATTGATTATGCTTAACTCATTCCTCTACACTTCCTTGGGTTATGAAACGAAGACAACTCGGTCCACAAAAAAGCAGTTAATTATAGCATCTGCACAATGTATTAGATCACAGACTTCCCATTTAACAAGATGAACAATGCATTGTATACGCCTGTATCAGAATACAGGATCTATGGGATGGAACTTCAATTTAACATGCTTGCCAAACTTGGCTATACTGTGCACAATGTATTAATACCACCATCTCTTAGATGTCATTAATAAGGTCCCTCAGAAGTCCTGATTGATTGAAAGTGGACGTATCAAAGATGGCGTTACCCTAGGACCAGAACTTCCATCAACAGTGACACTGAGTCTCCTCCGCCCAGACCCTGGATGGGGACAGGTGATGTGCTTCCTCTTTGGCTGACTCTTTGGTTGACAAGACAGTGATGAGAAGGTCTGAATTCATGGAGTTCAAGGAGATTGGTATGAAACTTTGACTATTTTACAGAAACTAAGTAGACATTAAATTTTTATTTATTACACTAATAATAAGCAAAATACTACTCTTCATCAAATTAGGTCCTTTTCTACAAAAATATTAAAGTGTATTTAGGATAAATATGAATTTCCTTCAAAACCATACAGAACACAACAAAATTTATCATTATTACAAAAGTTCCAAGATGGAATTAAGCTGAATAAAGAGGCAGAAAATATGCACATCTGCATATTTTCTAGAAAGTTGTTATCACAATCTTAGCTTGATTGTTTCACATTTTTAAGTGCTATAAAAATGGATCAATAGAAAGTAATTGCCAGATTTGTGCAGGTTCAATGTTTTGAATATGTTACAAGTTTTGAATATGTGCTACAGGATTGATAAAAGCAAACAAAATATAGTTATTATTTATTTTAATAAGTTAAAATTACAATTAAATTGTAATTAAATTAAATTAAATTTTAGTTAAATTTTACAATTCACTTAATTTCATTTTTAATTTATTCAAAAGGTTACAATTAGTAGTTAAGTAGAAGCAGTTGTTTTAATTAATACATTTAATATTATTCATTCTTTTAAATCTGTGATATTTCATTAATTTTTGTAGAATTTTAACACTTAGGAAAACTATTGTTTAATTCCAAATTTTCCTATGTATTATTTTTTTGTGCACCGTAATATTTTTAGATTTGTATTTAAAAATTAATTATAAGTGTGCTCAACCTATCTGCCAATTTGAAAGCAAAATTAACTGTAAAAAAGTTAAAATATTTTTATTGAAATACTATCTCCCACTATCCATTATTAGTCATATAAATTAGTCTTGCCACAAAGTTTACAAATGAAAAAGAAATTGCTTATATGAGATGTAAAAAAATATATGCGATTACAATAGGATATTAGTCATACCTTTCAACACATTTCGTATCAAACATTGCAGACATGTATAAAAATGAGCTAATTCGTTGCTGAGAAACAACACAGTTCTGTGTGTGAGATAGGTTTCCACTGTCTCATAGTAGATGAGATAGTGGAAAATAGTTGATGACAGAGGAGATGAAAATGAGTGAGTTCTCTTTGGTGCTTGTTTTGATGTGTGTGTGTATGTGTGTGTGTGTGTGTGTGTGTGTGTCTGTGTGAGTGTGTGTGTGTATGTGTGTGTATGTCTGTGTGTGTGTGTGTGTGTGTGTTTCTCCTAGTCTTTTGTTATTGTTGTTGCTATTTCATAGGTTTATTTTTTCCTTTTGGAATTTTATTAAATACATAATATGGATTTCTGAAATATAAAATATGATTTAAATTGCTTCTTTTTAAAGAGTAAAGCACCCCAATCCCACTGTCCCACTATTAAGATTTCAGTTTAGTTTTTCTATGCAAATTTAAAACAAATTCCACTGTAACTTGGCATTCTATTTACTCACTTAATATTACAGCATAAAAATTTCTATGGATGCTAAATGTTTCTAAAACATTTTAATATTACAGAATATTCTATAGACACTGTATACCATTAGTCTAACCCTTAAACTGCTTACATTCTTTCACATTAATACAGCACTCTGCAGTAAAAAAGTGTTGATCAAACTGTTTTCCTATTTAAAGTCATTTATTTTTTAGAATGTATCAGAAAAATCAAATTACTGGGTAAAATTTTAGAGTGCTTTTAAGGTTCTTCTGCTATAAAAACTATATAATAGTTTAGGATTCTTTGTCTATTTTGCAAAATAGCCTCCCAAAAGGGTTTTGCCAAATTGTAACCAAAAACCTGACAATATCAGCTCTGGATTTTAAGATCTGATGATTTAATAAGACCCCAGTCCGTGTACTCTCACTCTTATCAATGTTTCAGATTTGAGATAACATAATGAGATCTCACCTAAATAATCGCCAAAAGGCATCTAACAAAGTCATAACTGTCCATTCAAAAACACCTCCACATAAGCACATACAAGCACACCCTGAGAAGTCCCAATCAACCTTTCTAATGCCTTGTTTTTGTCTTTGTGCCTTTTTCCCCCTATGGATAGTTAATAAATCAGTAAAAAAAAAAAAAACCCAAAAACCTAGAGCATTAAAGGGAAAGGCCAAGATAAATGTAAAGGAGAACTGATTTTGGAAAAGTAAGAGATGATTCCAAGAATAGAAAAGAAAATTTTAAATGGTCTCTAATTAGTGTTCAGATACCAGAACAAAAAGAACTCTTGAAAAACAATACTAAGATTGTCAACAACAAAAAACGAATTTCAAAGAAGGAATTTATTAAAAAGTCAAGAGATAAAAAAATATGAGACAAAGTCCAGCTAGTTCCAAAAAGAGAGAACAGAACATAGCGGAGAATGAATTTCGCAAAAATAATAGGAGGCAAATTCCCAGAGTGGAAAAAGTCACTGCATTTTAACAAAAAGAATGGAAAAAGAAACCACAAAGAGACAACATTGCTATAAAATTTCAATACACCAAAGATAAAGAGAAGATCCTAAAAACTTCCAGAAAGAAAAAGTCAGATCCCTTTCAAATAGAATAGATCAGATTTCTCATCAGCAATATTGAATGTTTGAAGACAGGGAGAAATACCTTCAATGTTCTTGGGGAAAACATTGGAGCCTGCAATTCTATAGATAAGCAATTCATCAATCAAGTGTAAAAGCAGTAAGCAGTATTTTCAGCATTTGGAAGAACTTGGAAAATTTACCATCACATAGCCTTCCTTAGCAAAAAAAAGTCTTCCAAGAAAGAGGAGGAAATGGGATCTAAGAGCAAATGGTCCTTTGCAGAAAGAGCAGTTAAGTCCCAGCATGAACAGCCCTTTCTGGAAGCTCAAAAAGAATCTTGGAGCAATAGTGCTTTGTGACCACCTAGAGGGGTGGGATAGGGAGGGTGGGAGGGAGACGCAAGAGGGAGGAGATATGGGGATATATGTATATGTATAGCTGATTCACTTTGTTATACAGCAGAAACTAACACACCATTTTAAAGCAATTATACTCCAATAAAGATGTTAAAAAAAAAAAAAAGAAACTTGGAGCAAGAGAATGAGGCTCCTGGAAGGGGGATTTCAGGAGTGAGAATAAAATATCTGAGAAAACAACAGCAACAGCAACAAAGGACCTCATGGAATGCACAGTGTAGTTTACATAAAGAAACTTAGCTGGCTAAAAGAAGAACCCATTTGCATCTGAAGGCAGGAACATTCTACACCAAGTGGAACAATGTATTGGCCCCCTAGAATATCATGCATAATCTAAGCCCACCACTCAGCTCTATGGTGGATAAGAACTGTATTATTTCAAGTTGCAGATGTGCCTGGTGGAGGAAATGAACTAATGATTAGGTGGAAGGACAGAGGGGTGTCTAAATGAACCTTATCCTTCTCTGTCACAGCAAGAGTATACGGCTGGGAGCAGTGTTTCCTAGCCCTGAACTTAGATGCTCGGTTGTACTTTGTCTCTCGTGAATAGACTTGCAGTTGGGAAAGAATATACTTGCAGAGGATTCTTATTTTTGATATTGATATAATGCTTTCTTCTTTTTATTTCATTTTTATCCACATATACATAGTCACATAGACAGGTATATGCGGTTTGATGTCTAGTGGTATATTTACCTCTCAACTATACTCATAATATATGATTAAAAGTAGACTGGCATACCATGATCATTTACTGCCATTTATTGATAATTTTATCACTTCTGTTCATTTCAGTTGTACTAATGAGAATGAACGTTTTTCCCAGTGTTTTCCAGATGTTCATTAGGATATTAACTGCCCCAGCCTTTTGTGTCTTTATCAATTGAATTAATACTATTTTCCTACCCGTTTTAATTGATTTAACTCTTTGAGAGAAAGAGTTTTCATATTGTTACTTGTCATGTCAATTATTTTTCTCTTTGTCAATAAAATGGTTTTTCATTTTATACAGTCTAATCTATTGTGCTCTTCCTTGGCAATTCTTCTCTTGTACTTTAGCCCAGAAAATGCTTTGATAAATATTCGCTTTTATTTTTATTGACTATTAATATGGTTGAACATTTTACAATTTACTCCTTGGTCCCTCAGAATTTACTCTGATGTGTGACAAGAGATAGGGATCTAAAGTGGTTTTTTTTTTCCCTCATAGCTAACTATCTCAACATGATTTACTGGATAATCCTTCATCACACGGCCGACCTTCAAAGAAGACAATATGTCTAGAGTTAAACAGCCCAGGTTCTAATCTCAGATCCACCACTTATTTGCTATTTACTCAGGCCCCCTCCCTGAATCAGTGCCATCATCAGTAAACTGAGGATACTAACAGCTCCTAACTCACTGAGATGTTTTGGGCATTAATGACATAATTTATCTGAATCGCTCAGCACAGATCCTGACAGATAGTAAGTGCTTATGAGGCACTAATAACATGATAATGCCTAATTATTACTAATAACTAATGATTACCATCATCATTACTTTACTAATCATACATATAAAATCTTTTAGGGGCTTTCAGCTGCATACAAAGCCAGCAAGATAAATTGTGTTCCTACAGAGATACAGACGTATAAATGTGAACGTAATTCAACCACATCAGCTGCATTACATTATACAGTTCCTACACCTTGAGATGCTTTCACACAGGCTGTCTGATGGTGTGTCTCTCATTGCTCTTGTCTGTGTAAAAGTCAAACATTTTTCTTATCTTGATTCTGTGTAGGTCACAGCATGTCATTGAACACTGAACATGATGAAAAGAACAGAACTTGGGGGTGGACTGTCCCACCTTCCTGCCCTGGTAATGAGGAAGTCACACGATCTCTCTATGTTTCAGTTTACTCATTCGTAAAATAGGGAAAATAATAGTAATGTCGATTTCACAGGCTCTGTCAGGATTAAGTGAGTGAGAGAATATATGCAACCGTGTTTAGCAGACAGAAAGCGCTCAGTACATATACAAAAACTCACTGAAGACATGTCTTCAATTCAATTAAATTATTCTTTCTTTTCTGTATGAAGAGCCATACTCTGCACAGATTTCTGATTTAAACAAATATTTCTGTTATGTGCTAGGCATTGTTCTAGGCTCTGGGGATATATCAGTGAACAAAATGACAAAAATCTTGCCTGTGGAGTTTATGTTCCAGTGAAGAAAACAGACAAAAACAGAACAAAATAGTAAATATACGAGGCATGCTGGATAGTGAGAAGTGCTGTAGAAAAAATAAGAACAGGCATTCTGTGTGTCAGTGAGTGGGGTTCACCTTCAAACTGGCTGGTCAGGGAACATTTCACTGAGAGAGAGTATCTGAGTATGTCAGGCTGTAAGAACAGCAAGTGAAGAAGATTTTGAAGACAGGTATGCCTGCTGGTTTCAAGGAACAGCTGGGGCCGAGGCAGTGAGGTTGGCGTGGTGTTGTGGGTTCAGAAAGCAACAGGGGTCAGACTGAGTAGGTCTTCGTGAGTCACAGCAAAGACTTTCACTTTCACGATGAGAGTGATGGAAGCTCTTGGAAGGTTTTTTTTTTTAAGTAGAGGGAAGGATTGATTGATTGATTGATTGATTTACTCTTGGAAGGTTTTGAGCAGAGAAACGACCTAACGTGTTTTATGCTTTAATATGATCCTTCTAGCCACTGTGTTGAGAATTAAATGCAGGAGCTCAGTTGCAGAATCTTTTTGAATTGAATTCTAATACTACTCTTTTTGCTCTCTTTAGGCTCATCTTTGCCAGATATGTTTTCTAACCCCTTTAGTTTATCTTTTTGTGTCATTTTGTTGGCAGTGCATCTCTTCATATACAGCCCAGGACCGAGTTGTATTTATTTATCTAGTCTTTGTGTTTCAGTAGCATCCAAACATGCACTATCCTTATTTTCTATGTCCTGACTCATATTTTTTTCTGGCATTCAGTAACTTTATTGACATTTAATAAATTGTGGCAACTATTATTGTCATAACCTTAATTTAAGGAGCAGAAACTTATCTGTTGTTCGCAAGGAAAGTTTCGAGGTACTATGTGTGAGAATTCACAAGTAAGTTCAAATTTATCATTTCTAGTGACAGAACGTGGATAAAGTCTCATAAAATATTCTACCGTGAGTAAAATGACTCCTATTTTAGATATTACCTGGTCAATAGATAGCTGGTATTATGGAAATTCACAGGTAATATTAAAGTACTTTTTATTTCATTGGTTTATAACACTGTATAAGTTTTGTGTGTACAGTATTATATTTTGACTTCTGTATACATGACTGCATGCTCACCACCAAGGATTTAGTGTCCATGTGTCACCATAGAATTGACCCCCTAACCCCCTTTCCCTCTGGTAACCAATACTTGTTCTCTGTACCTTTGGGCTTCTTTTTGTTTGGTTTGTTCATTTATTTTGTTTGTTTCTTCGATTTATATTGCACTTGTTAGTGAAATCATATGTTATTTGTCTTTCTTCATCTGACTTATTTCACTTAGTATAATGCCTTCAAGGTCAATCCGTGTAGTCATGAATAGCAAAATTTCATCTTTTTAAATGAATGAGTAATATTCTATTCTATATACTCAAAACACATCTCCTTTATACATTCTTCTGTTGACAGGCACTTAGATTTTTTCCATATCTTGACTATTGTAAATAATGTTATGATGAACATAAGGGTGCCTGTATTTTTTCAAATTAGTGTTTTGTTTTGTAATCTTTGAATAAGTGCTCAGAAGTGGAATAGCTGGATCATGTAGTAGTTCTAGTCTTAATTTTGGGGGGAACCGCTATACTGTTCTCCACAGTGGCTGCACCAATTTACATTCTCACCAGCAATGCATGAGGGTTCCCTTTTCTCCACATCCTTTGATTTCTTTTTTGACCCAGTAGTTGTTCAGTAGCATGTTGTTTAGTTTGCACATTTCTGTGATTTTCCAGCTTTCTTCTTGTAGCTGATTGCTAGTTTCATAACTTTGTGATAAGAAAAGATTCTGGATATAATTTCAATCTTCTTAAATTTATTGGGACTTGTTTTGTGTCCCAAAATATGCTCTATCCTTAAGAATGTTCCATGTGTGCATGAAAGGAATGTGTATTCTGTTGCATTTGGATGGAATGTTCTGTATAAATCTATGAAGTCCATCCTATCTAATATTTCATTTTAGGCTTCTGTCTCCTTGTTAACTTTCTATCTGGATGATCTATCCGTTGAGGTAATGGTGATCCTATACTAGGTGCATATATACTAATCATAGTTATGTCTTCTTGATGAAATGTCCCCTTTATCCTTATGTAATGTCCATATTTGTCTCTAGTTACATTTTTTTGGCTTCAAGACTGTCTTCTCTGGTATAAGTATTTCTACCTCCACTTTCTTTTGGCTGCCATTTGCTTAGCATATCATCTTTCATCCATTCTCTTTGAGCTTGTGTTTGTCTTTAGAGCTATAGTTCAATCTTGTTTTTTAATCCATCCAGCCACTCTGTGTCTTCTCACTGGTGAATTCAATCCATTTATAGTTAAGGTGATTAGGAAATGAGAACTTAGTATTGCCATTTTATTTTTTCCTTTCTGTTTGCTCTATATCTCCATTGATTCTTTTTCCTTCTGTTTTTGTCTGCCATTTTAATTTGGTGATTTTCTATGATTTTTTTCAGTTTCCCCTTTCTTTAGTGTTTTCTCTCTCCGCTCTGGATTTATGTTTTGTGGTTACCATGAGATTTCTATAAAACATCTCATAGATAAAGTCGTCCTTTTTCTACTGATAGCATCTCATTTTCATTTGCCTATATGGATCTCATCCTTTCCTTCTTCCGCTTTTATGTTTTTGTTGTCTCAAAGTATCCCATTTTATGTTGTAAGTTTGTTACCAAATTGAAGTAGCTATAATTATATTTATCGCTTTTTTCCCTTTAAACTTTATGCTATAATTAATTGCTTAACAACATATTCTGATATAGAGTTGTAATATTCTGATTTTGTCTGTCGATTTGTCACCTTACTCAAAGTTTTGTATACTTCTGCTTTTTCCTTTCAGGTAGAAGAGCTCCTTGCAACATCTCTTGTAAGGCACGTCTAGTGGTGATGAACTCCCTCAGCTTTTGTTTGTCTGGGAAAGCCTTTATTTCTCCTTCATAAGGGTACCTCTATGAAGGGTAACTTTCCTGGATAGAGTATTCTTGGCTGACAGTTTTTATCTTTCAGTATTTTGGGAATGTTATTCCACTCTGTCTTGGCCTATAGAGCTTCTGCTGAGAAATCTGCTGTAGCCTAAGGGCAGGTTTCTTTGTAGGTGATGATCATTTTTTCCCTGGCTGTTTTAAAATTCTTTCTTTGTCATTGACTTTCAATAGTTTTAATATAATGTGCCTTGGAAAAGGTCTTTTTGCATTGAGATAATTAGTTGCTCTCTTAGATTCATGGACTTGTATATCCACTTCCTTCCCCAGGTTTGGGAAGTTCTTGGCTATTATTTCTTTAAGTAAACTCTCTGCTCCTGTCTTTCTTTATTCTCCTTCTGGGATACCCATTATCCTAACGTTGCACTTCCTCATAGAGTTGGATAGTCTTGCAGAATTTCTCCTTTTTTTAAAAATCTTAATTCTCTTTCCTCTTCTACATGTATCATTTCTAGATTTCAATCTTTGAGCTCGCTAATTCTTCCATCTGATCTGCTCTATTTCCAATGTCTTTAATGCATTCTTTATCTCCTTTATTGAGGTCTTCAGCTCCCAAATTTCTGTTTGGTTCTTTTTTAGAGTTTCAATCTCTTTGGTAAAGTATTCCTTCTGTTTGTGAATTTTATCCCTAAACCCATAGAGCTGCCTGAGTTCTTGCTCTTCTGCATTTCTTCCTCCAATGGGCTCCATGAGAGATCACAACTCCTTTAACAAAATATTTTTGAAGCTTATACAATAAATGGGTATTTGTTTAATAAGTTATATTCATGCCTCCTAGATTAACACAGTATTTGCATTATAAAACATGCAAAATATAAATTTAAATGAATGAGATAAAATATAATAGAATTTGAATTTTATATTGTACCCAAATAAAATTAGAAAACACTAACAAAAATTCTGGGAATAACCTAATTTTGGAAATTAAGCAACACATATCTAAATATGCGAAGGTCAAAGAATAAATCACAAGAGAAATTAAAATGTGTTTTTTGATCTGAATGATAATAAAATACAACTTATTAAAATTTCTGAGATGTGGCTAAAGTACTTTTTAGAAAATTATAGCTTTAAACACTCCATTCCAAAAGAAACAATGATAAAGTCAATGATCTAAGTTTTCACATTAAAACAGACAAAATTAATAAAATTAATTAACAAGAATAATGAAATATAGAATAAAGAAGAAAACAATAGAGATTAGAGTGGAAATCAGTTAAATATAAAATTTAAAAATCAATAAAACCCAGATAAGATCAATGAAATCAGAAACTGGGTTATGATATCTCTTACATGTGGAATCTTAAAAGAAATGATAAAAATGAACTTATTCACAAAACAGAAACAGACTCACAGACTTAGAGAATGAACTTATAGTTACCAGGGGGGAAGGGTGGGGGCAAGGGATAGAGTGGGAGTTTGGGATTAATATGTACACACTACTATATTTAAAACAGATAGCCAACAAGGACCTACTGTATAGCACTGGGAACTCTGCTCAATATTCTGTAATAATCTAAATGTGAAATGAATTTGAAAAATAGTAGAAAAATTTTTTAAAATATATTTAAAAATTAAATTAAATTAAAAAAGAAAAAAGAAAAGAAAAGCTGTAACATTCATTTCAGGGACCAGTTTCTATTTCAAATGTGTCTAAATGGAAAGTTATGCATTTAAAATGTGGACTATTTTCATGTAAGGAAAACAAAATAAATTGCACTGAGACCCACTTAAACACTTAAAAAAAAAATAAAAGAAACTGGCTCTTTGGAGGGAGTAATAAAACTGATGAACATCCCAGTTGACTGATTAAGAAAAATAACAAAAAATAGAATTACCAAAAGAGGGGACAGCAGCACAGATCCTAGACTCATTAAAAAGATAAATGAGGGAATATTATGAACAACTTTATGCCAATAAATTAATTAACATGGATTATAGAAATTCCATTAAAATTCAAACTACCAAAACTGGCACAGGAAGAAATAGAAAACATCAATTGCCCCGTAACTAATAAAGAGGTTGAATTCATAATTAAAAGACAATGTACAATGAAAATGTCAAAACCAGATATCTTTACTGGAAAATTCTTTTAAACATATTTAAAGATATCAAAATGATATCAATATAACATGGACTTTTTTTTACTAGAAAAGAGGAAGATTGACCACTTGCACTTCTGAACTCCTTTTATCAGGTCAGCTTAGCCTTGAAGCTAAATTCCCAATACAAGAAAACCTTTCTGTAGGAAAATAAAGTTAAAAACCACTATCCCTCAAAAACATAGAAGCAAAAAGCTTTAAGAAAAAGTTTATCAAATATACAGGAAACCTACCACTAACAGTATATTTATGGTGAAAGTCAAACGTTTTCTACCTAAGATCGAGAGCAAAGCAAGGATTTCTGTTCTCAACACCACTATTAACCATTGCAATAGAGATCATAGCAAATACAATAAGGCAAAAAGAAATAAAATATAGATTTTGGAAAGGAAAAAGTAAACGTATCCTTATGGACAGAAGTCATAATAGTATATATAGGAATTCTTAAAGAATCTACAAAACACTGCTGGAACTAATATCTTGTAGCAGGTCACAAATTCAATATACAAAAATAAATTTTAATCCTTAAGGATAAATTTAGCAACTATAGGCGTAAAAGCTCTACACTAAAATTTATAAAACATTGTTCAGAAAAAATTTTTGAAGACTGCTGTGGACTAGACTGTGTCCTCCCCCTCCCCCCCCATTCATATGTTGTAGTCCTAACCCCTAACATGACTGTATGTGAAGATAGGGGCCTGTAAGAATGAGATCGTGTGGGTGGGACCCTGATCCAAAAAGACTAGGATTAATGTCCATATAAGAAGAAAGAGATGAGAGCTTTCCCCCCTGCTCCTGCCTGTGGAAGTACAGAGGGAAGGCCAGGTGGGGACACAGCAAGAAAGTGGTTGTCTCAAAGCCAGGAAGAGAGCTTTCACCAGACCCTGACCCTGCTGACACCTTAACCTTGGACTTTCCAGCCTCATGATTAATAAATGTCTGGTGCTTAAGCCACTCAGTCTATGGTAGTTTGTTATGATAGTTCAAGCAGACTAATAAATGGAGACATAGATCACATTTAATGATTGAAAAACTCTGCCTTGTTAAGATGCTATTTCTCCCATATAAGAAGCATGAGTGGGAGACCAGAGGTAAGCAGAGAGAAGTTTGGGTATTTTTTTCCTCCAGTAGTTTAGACAGTGACTTCATCCCTCTATAGCTCCCCTTGGATGGCCCCTAATTATACTGCCCTCCCAGGATCCAATAGCACCATTTCTTCCCTAACTCCTCTAGACCTAGATGTGTTCATGGCTTTCCAGCTTCAAACCGGCTCAGTCTCTGATTGGATGAAAGCAATCTGCCTCTACCCTTACTTCCTGGAAGAAGCAAAAGTACTTAATTTTGATGTAGTATAACATCATAAAGACCTCAAATTACATCGTAAGTTTTTCATGAAAAGTCTAAAGCATCCATCCAAAAATTACTACATATACCAGGAGGCAACAACACATGAAGAAAGACAGAAAGAGATGAAGACAGAGAGACAGGGGCAGGTAGAGAGAAAGAGGAAGAAGGAGAGAGAAACACGTAATGGAAACAGACCAGCAGGAGATCCAAATACTGGAGTTATAAGACAGATATTCAAATATGGTGTTTAATATGTTCAGTAAGTTAGATAACAAGATGAAGAATCTAAATAGAGAATCAGAAACTATACAAGAAGCAAATTAAAATTCTAGAACTGAAAAAGAGTGAACTTAAATAATTAAGAACTCAGTAGATTGGTATCCTTTCAAATTAGAAAAAATAGAAAATAGGATTAGTGAACTCAAATTAGGATAAAATATGCAGGCTGATGTAGGGAGAAGAAAAAATACTGAATTATAAAATAAGGATGATCATAAGAGAGATATGAACCATGGTAAGAAGGTTTAGCATGTGCATAATTGGAGTCCTAGAAGGAGAGAATATAAAGTATGGAGCAGAAGCAATCCTTGAGGCCATGATTTTCCAAAACTAGCTGCTATGGACCGAATGGCTGTGTTCCCTCTATATTCATATGTTGAAGCCCTAATCCCTAATGTGATTGTATTTGGAGGTGGGTACCTTGATTTTGAACTTCCCAGTCTCCAGACTGTGAGAAATGAATGGCTGTTGCTTAAGCAACCTTGTCCATGGTATTTTGTTATAACAGCCAGGATTGACTAAGACACCAATGAAAGACATAATGCCACAGAGTCAAGAACTGCTGCAAACCCTAAGCAGAATAAAGACAAAGAAAACAACACCTAAGTACATCAGAATACAACTATAGAAAACCAAAGACAAACTTTTTAAAACAGCCAGAGAAAAAAAGAAACATTGTTTTCAAAGGAGAAACCATAAGATTGATAACTGACCTCTCAACAGAAGAGTTAGAACACAGTACAATTATATTTTGGTGATGAAGGAAAATAAATGCCAAATGGAATTCTATAAAAGTGGAAAATGTCCTTTAGAAATTAAGCCTTTCTTCTTTCCTTTTTTTTCTGGTCTGCTGCAAGAAGGAGGGATCTTAGTTCCCTGACCAGGGATTGAACCCATGTCCCCTGCAGTAGAAGTGTGCAGTTCTAACCACTGGACCACCAGGGAATTCCCCAAAATAAAGCCATTCTGATTCTAATAAAATGCGAATGTGTTACCAGCTGAAGCACAGAAAAGGAAATACTAAGGAGAGGTTTTTAGAAGGAGGAGAAGTATACCAGATGGAAACCAAAATACGGGAAAGAATGGAGAGCAACAATTGGTAAATGTAAATAAATATTTATGGCAAGCAAGAATCGTTTAAAATATTTATCTTAAAATAAATCTCAATAATAGCATAAATGTGGAGGTGATATATTACATTAATGTGGTATAAGGTCCTTGTATTTCCCAGGAAGTGGTAAATATATTAATAAACATTAAGCATTAATAATATAATAATAAGATTTTGTGGATAACAAATAAAAGAATGGCAAAAGAATGTATTACTAACAAGCTAATGGAAGAATAGAAAGCTAAATACAATTAATTCAAAAGTAGGTAATAATAGGGTAAATAGAAAATACAAAGGAAGAGGGTAAAGTTAACAATACCACAACATAGAATGTAAACAAATTAATGTTCCAGTTGAAAGAAGAAAATCATCAGACTGGATTTTGTAAACAACCTAACCCAACTATTTGCTAGTTAGAAGAGATATTCCTTGAATATAAGGATACAGACAGATTAAATGAAGAGAAAGTAAAAGAAGTATCTTGCAAACACTGACCAGGAGAGAGCTAGTGTCATTATACTAATACCAGACAAAGTAGACTTGATGTAAGAAATCCTACTATAGATAAAAAGGCACATTTCATTATAGTAAAAGATTAATCCATCCAAAGACACTAATCTCTAATTTTATATGTATTAGCAATATAGTCTCAACATATGAAGCATAACTTGACTAATGAAGAAAAATAGGCAAATCTCAAGTATAATGAGAGAAATAAACACATCTCTAAGTAACTGACAGAACACGCAGAATAAAAATCAGTAAGGGTATAAAGAGTTGAACAAAATTTGACCTCACCGATACATACAAGGAGAAGTGTGCTCATTAACTGCAGAATCACAAACGTGCAAATGCGTAGGTCTAAAAATGCTCTATATACTTGATGCAATCTTCTCCCCAGCACACAAAAAAATCCCACCAAGTTTTTCTGGAAATGCATAAGGTGATTCTAAAATTATTGTAGAATGCTAAAGGCCAAGAACAACCAAGAAAATCATGAAGAAGAAAAATTTCAGATTTAGACTCTTCTTACACCATTATCCCAAATATCAGGTGACTGCTTTTTTTAAAGCATCAGTGTCATCAGGCCAATTGCACAGTTATTTCTTTATTATTTAGGCAGATGATTCTTATCTATTAAAAAAGTTAGTATAAGATGCCTGTAGTGCAAGCCCTGACAACTGTTTTTAAATTTTTTACAATGAAAATGCCCGACTTAAGCTTTGATTACGGAGGCATCCACTTCAAAAATGGCAGTCTCAAATAAACACCTAGCCAGGCACAACACAAGATAAAAGAGCCAGGCCACCTCCCCCAGCTAAGACTCCTTTGTTTTAGAGATCTTGGTTGATTTGATACCTGACCATTTGGGACCCTTGTTTTTTATCCTCCCATGCTTCAAATTCCTCCTCTTTTGTTTTAAATTCACCAATAAAGAGCGGCTAGTGAAACCCTACACCCCCAGCCCCAATAAAATCAGAACCCCAGGCCAAGCTCTCTTGCCGTCTACCTGTCTACCTGAGACCATGCTGTGTGGTCTCAGGTGTACCATATAATTTCCAGGACCTGTAAGTAATAAACCTTGTTTTTCTGTTTCCTGATGGTTATTGCTGAGGGCGTCTTGCAGTCATAATAAGAACCACAAGGGCCAGTCCAGCCACCACACTGGGTATGGATTGGCTGAGACAGGCAAACAGCAATTCCTGTAGAAGATTCACAGTGACCATGTGTTTTGGATTTTCCGGTAGTCTTATATTCATGTACTTTAATTATTTCAATAAATGTAGATTAATAAAATGTTAATTACAAGTAGACAAATGATTACACATTTGTAAGAATTTTCACATTAGCCAACTGACCAGTTTCTTTTTGCCTTAACTTCTCACATGTTGTTGATACATTTTTGCATTCATATGACTCTCTAGCTTTGTCATCTCTATTAAACTGCAGCTCCTTGAAAGCTGGGTCTTTTTTCTATTCTTTTCATCCTATTGGGCAACCATCATACACTCTAGGCATAACTGATGCTCAGTCAATTTCTGTTGAATTGTTTTCTTCCCTTTCATTCTACAAAGTTGTACAATCAATACATCCATCCAGAGGTCAGTTGTCAGTAAGCACAGCAACATGCTGCTGCTTCGAGGGGGCCAAAAACTTCAAGCAAAAGAAAAAGAGAACAATTCTGCTTTTTGTAAAAATGTGTAACTCTTTCCACATGTAATTATCCTCCCAGCTTGCAAATTTATAACTGTTATAAAAATATATATGTGTATATATATATCTTTCTTTCCAGGAATCAGGCAGTCTGCCAAGCAGAGAAAATTCATCTCCCTGAACAGCAAAGATATTATAAATCACTTGTATAATCACTTGCATATTCAAGCTTATAATTAATTCTGGGCCTTCATTAGGTGAGAGTTATGTTCTCAACAGTGTTTCCTGCTGCCTCTTTTATACCTACTGTTGCATGCAAATAAATTCTGTCCCCTTTATGCCTTGTATGTTTAGAAATTTGATCATTTCGAAATTAAAAAATAAAGTTTCTGTAGCATTACCACCACCTGTACAAGCGAACACGAAAGTGCAACTTCTTAAAGCATTATATTTTCCAAAATAATGCATTTAAGGAGATAGCATCACAGATTGGCAGGACCCAGCTATAATCCTCAGTAACCTCGTCACATAATAATATGACGTCAAAATGATCGTCACATCATATTAAACAACAGGTCCATCCCATTACGTCTGCCTCTTCTACCCTCCTCAGGATCTTTCCTAAGCCTCCTCTAGAACCTTCTCTTTCAGGGCAGCAAATACACAAACCCAGTTTTGTTTGACTGCAGGTGTGTTGCTGCTGGTTTTGTCTGATTGGTTATATAACAGAATAAGTTTGGTTTTGTGACATAATTTTTTATAATAAATGTTTAAGTTATTTATTTCAGTATTTTTAGAGCTAATAGAGACTAGAAAGTGGTCATGTAAAAATTTCACTTATGTTTTAGTGTATCTTGTCATGAGAGCCTGAAGCTATTGTGGTTCTTGGAAACTTAGGGATTTATTAAAGTCTTGAGGTACAGTTCTTTCAAATGTCAAAAGTCAGCTCTATCCTGAGGAGAAATGTCCTTACTGGCTGCTTGAGAAATCAATATATATCCTGATCCAGGTCTAGAATTTCAAGATAAAAAAAAAAAATCAAGTCCCACTCCCTTATTTTGCTAATGAGGAAATTGACTCAGAGTGGCTGTGAATTGCTTAAGTTCTCACAATGCAATTAGTTAGGAGTTTGTGTTTTTGAGGGGGGAGTTCTTATATATTCCTTGCTTCCTAATTTAAGGTTCCCCAGTGCCAGCAATTCCACAAATGCTGTGATAATAACAACATACAACCAACAAGTGCACTCCTGCACACACACACATGCACACACACAGGCTGAACCCATGTACAAGTCCCGTCCTATCCCCATCCTTTGAAGTAAAAGGCTGTTGCTTTAGTCTCCCAGTCCTCCCCTGAGTCTCTAAGGCTGGCTCAGGAGTTACTGATTAGGAATGTGAAGATGTAGAAACAAAGAATAACTCTTGAGCTGGAAAACTGGTAACAATTTACACTATGGCAGAATCACGGAAGTCCCATTTCCCTGAAAGATATAGATAAAGGCCTGACACACATTCCTATGTTGTTTTATAGGAAGCAGATCCCAACCAGATGAAAACTGCTGACCACAAGCACATAGACCCCAGACTGGTTGAAACCAGAAGGTTGATGATGCTCGAAACTTCACCTTGATGCCAACCAATTCAAGAATTGTGCACCAGTTGATTGCTCACCCTGTAGCCCCCTCCCTTACACTGCCTTTTTAAAATCCCTTCCCTGAAATCCATCTGGGAGTTGGGAGTCTTTTGAGCACGAGCTGCCCATTCTCCTTGCTTGGTGCCTACAATAAATGCTGCACTTTCCTTCACTACAACCCAGTGTCAGCAGACTGGCTTCATTGTGGGCTGGCGAGCGGACCCAAGTTTTGTTTGGTAACAAGGCCAGACATACACTGCATAAGAACCTTAGGATATCTGTAGTAGAGTTGATACTGTTGGGAACAGAACCCAGTCAACACATTAAAGATGTTAGAGAAAATCACGCAGAAGGTTTCATGGAGAGGAACACACCACAGTGACTGAGAACCACCTCCCTCACTCCTCAGTCCTTGTGACCTTGGGGCAGGCTACGCACCCTCTCTGTGCCTTAGGTTCCTTGACTGCATCATGGGCTCAATAATGGCGCCTCCCCCTGGGCTTGTTGTGAGGGTACTAAATGAATTAACATTTGTGAAATACTAAGAGTAATGTCTGATGCATGGTAAGTGCTATAAAAATGTTTGGTAAACAAATTAAATGTGGGGTTTAAAAATGACCATTTCACATCCAACTCATGCTGTCTTCCCTTAAGTAAAAAGGCCTGTTTTATACATAAAGTCATATTATTACACGGGAAAGAGGGTAGGGAGTGGAGAGAGAGGGATTGTGATGCTCTTCTTGGCTCCAGAAGAGGGTATTAGAGGCAACAAACACATACATATTGCAGTGCCGAGGATTAGCATCTGATACAAGGAAGAATTTATTGACAATAAGAGATGTCAAATATAGCACAGATCACCAGGATGGCATAATTTTCTTCCCCATTTAGCACAGTTTCAGCTGCTAATCTGAGCAGATTGTGATGAAGTTCAGAGAAAATCAGAAAACCTCACGATCCCTTCTCTGTAATTTTTAAACTCTGATACCACTTCTTTCAAGGTTTATCCTGATTCAGCCGACTACGTTTTCAATTAAAATAGGATATATGTCTCTCCACCTTTAAGTTCATTCAAACATGCTAGACCAGAATGATTGTCAACTGTATTTATTACAGTCACCAAGGTCAACCTGAACCGAATATAACAATAATTCTGACCGTCATTATTAGGTTGCAAAACCTTGGGAAGCAGAAAAGGGCCTCGGAGGGCAACAGTATAATCTGGACCCTGTGGCCCATCACTGTAGACCAGCCGTCCTTAATTTGAGGGCAAGAGCCATGCATGGAAGCCTGAGAAATAGAATGGAACGAAAACAAAAATTCAGACTTAGGAGAAGACATGTGAATAGTAATGAGCAAACACAGAGAACAGAGAATTACCTCCTATTTCTGTCTGCTTCAATTTCTGCAAACTAAGGTTGAGACATTACAATGCTTGTAAACTGAACAATTCTGGCTATGCTAGCTTGAGAAATTTCTATGCAATAAAATATATTTGTCATTAGTGAGGGCATGGGGGTCAAATATTCTTTACAAGTTTTCTCATAAATGTGAGAAAATCTTCATGCCTCAGCTTCCAAGGTTTCATTATCTCACATCCTGACATGTGATTAGAATAGGAGGCATCTCCTTTAGAGCTATCATCTCAAACTCCTTCTCTCCCCAGGAAAGAGTTCAATAGACGTACACTCTTCCTTGTTAATTCTTGGACAGAGTGAAATCAGCTCCTTTTCTGGAATTCAGGACCATTGCTGCATTGGTGAGAAGTCATTCTGAGTTATTAACCTTTGTAAAAACGTACTTGGCTTTAAAGTAAACCATCTTATTAATGAGCAACTACTTGAATAACACTTAACGGAGGCACAGTGCATAGTTGTACAATGAAGTGTTTTTTGTTGTGTCTTAGCTAATGATTTGCAGCTTCAGGAATGTCAGCTGCTGCAGGGGAAGACACCACGCAGGCATGAATTTGTCCCCGGAAAATTGTCCCCAGATCACATTTACTCTTTTTTAAAAAAAAAATTTTATCGAAGCATAGTTGACTTACAATGAAGTGCTAATTTCTGTTGTACGGCAAAGTGATTCTTTTTCATATTCTTTTCCACTATGGTTTATTACAGGACATTGAATATAGTTCTCTGTGCTATACAGTAGGACCTTGTTTGACCATTCTATATATAATAGTTAGCTCACATTTAGTTATATCTGATTTTTTCTTTCTTCACTTCCCCATCCTTTTTCTCACTCTTTTCAGGATCCATGCATAATGTTATCCTTTAATTGCCAATCTGTGGATGGCTCAGAGTTCTCATTCAAGTAATAGGACCTTATCCAGTGATGTGTCATGTATTGCTGAAGTGTCACACTTCCAGCAGAAAAGATGTAGAACTGTGATCATGTAGAAGAGGCATTTACTGCAATAAGGAATTAGTTATGTCCCTCTGTCATATTCTGGAGCCTTCCTCTGATCAAAATGGGGTTTGATCTTCACAGGCAGCCCTGAGTATCAGCTGAGCATCCACAGAACTTGATGGGAAGAAGGCAAGGTCCTGGGATCATCACCAAGGTTTCAATGTAATGCCTTGCTCCCCCTGCCCCCTAGAGTCATAATCCAAGTCCACGGAAGCTGTGAAGCTCTGCACACACGTCTGCAACCCATTGTCTCTTGACACCATCCCTCCCCCACAGTCTCTAAAACTGGCCACTCTTCCCAAACACCAGGGCCATATGGTGGAGACTTTCTTGACCCAGTATTTTGCTCTGGAATCCCTTTAGGATTCCAGTTTCCATGGAACAATTAAAACTGAATTTTCCCCCAAACTCTGCACTTAAACAATTCCCTACTTTGATATGGTCTATTCATTGAAAGAGAAACAGGACCAACTCCACATCCCAGTTTTTCTAAATTGTCTTCCTTCCTCTGAAAAACCACTGCTGACCGGAAATTGTGTATCTTTCTGCTCATTGTTTTGAGATAAACATATTCAAGAGCATTTTATGACTAGTCTACATGTTAGAAACAAATTGAAACAGCTTTCAATAAGAAAAGAAAAAAAGCAAAGAAAAACATAGCATACCAAGTCACCATTGACACTGTTTTCTGAACATAAGTTTATCTACTGCATACCAACCTATCATAAATAACAGACGCATGGTCACAAAAGAACTTGAAAAAGTGGGTTGCTTCAACGATTATATATAGGATGGATAGACAACAGGGTCCTACTGTATAGCACAGGGAACTATATTCAATATCTTGGGATAAACCATAATGGAAAAAGAATATGAAAAGTGTATATGCATGTATAACTGAGTCACTTTTCTGTACAGCAGAAATTAACAATTTGTAAATCAATTTTACTTCAATAAAATTAAAAAAAATAGCTTGCTTCATAAAACTGTACCATGGAGAAAGCTGTTTGAATAAATTCTCCTATTTCTAATAAATTAACATTGACCTAGGTTTCACCACGTACTTCAAGTACTAGGTGATTTTTGATCCCCTCCTAACTCCATATGTATTATTGCTGGTGGCCCTGTTTACCAAAAAAGTCATCTACTTTCAAGGTTTTATAAAGTTTCTATAAGTGTTCTCCTGCTATTTATTTCACACCTGCTAACATAATCCTTCCTTTATGATGCTCTGTTTAGTTACCTTGGAAATGATATCGTAGCAGAGCAGAAACACCTGTCATTGCAAGATGATTCCTGCTTAATTTTAAGCTGGAGTTAACCTCATTTCTGTACACATAATGGAAAAGTGTGACGATGCAGACTTCACACTGACAGAAGTCTGCAACCACTCGTTAAAAAATATGTTTTCCTTATTATTGTATATGATTCTGGGAGTAAGTTCTGATGGATTTTAGAAATAAATACCAATGGTTATCCACTTTTCTCACTAAATGAAAAGATGTCATATTACAGAGGAGGAATTTACTGTCTAACCTGTTAAAAGACATACTGCTTATTTCGAATGTTCTACTGTCTGTCAGAATATCATTTTAAAATGATAACAAAATATCTCATATTTTGTTCCAAGGAGTAAAGAAGGTGTTCTCATTTAAAATGGTACAGTGGGGGAATAAAAATAGTCTTTGGGGTTAGGTAAACCCAATTTCACGCTCTTTGAAATACAGTACCTTAATTTACATTTATAGACTTAAGTTTCCTCCTCTGTAAATTGAGGACAGTAATACTCAGCTTGCTAAATTTGGGGTGGGTGCTAGAAAAGAGAATTTCTGTAACGTGCCTAGCACAATGCTTGATATTTAGAAGGAGGCTGAATTAAGTTAATTGCCTCTCACAAACTCAGTTTACAAAGTTTAAGATAGTGATCTCTTATGAAACATCTTAAAAATTTAAAAGACCCACTAACAACTAAGTGAAATGCAGAATTTCACTTTTAATGATTGTTTAAAAAGCATGATATAAAGCATTTTATCAAAATAATGCAAAGTATAAGTATTTTAGTACCAGAATGTGAGAACTTGAAGGAAGTTTATAGGTCACCTAAGTCAACACCCAACACTTCCCAGGAAAGGGAGCTACACTTAGATCACTTGCTCACAGCAACGCATTGGGTTCACAGCTCAACTGAGGTGAGAACAGACCACTTTAATCAAAGTCTAGTGATTTATCACTTTCATCACCACCCTCCTTTATGCCAGCAGTACTCTAAGCTCTAGGCACACCAAATTCTGAAATATATATTTTTAAAGTATAACACCAAGAATCCTTATCCTTAAATGCCTACTGAAAAGTCTAGAATGTCAGTCTTTACTCTGCCATGGGTTATTTAAATTGTGTGGTAAAGTTTAAGTAACTTGATAAAATGTCAAAATGTGAGGAAAAATCAATCGGGACCTTCTTTCATCCCCTTCGTTTGAAGGGAATTTGTATTCTTTTGAATACTAAGTGTGCTGGTCATCATTCAATACCATCATTCTTTGAGAAAATGTAACTTTCTAGTGATATTTGTGCCACAAAATGCAGCCTCTAATTTACCAAGTGTAACAAGTATGGTTTCTGAGACCGACTAACCATTTGACTTAGATACACATAGCTTGAAAGTATATTTAAACCTTTTTTTGGAGCGGGAGGGGGGGGGATTGGGAATCATTAATAGCATAAAAGCCCCACAGGAGCTGAGGGCCACGATGCACAGGCGACCTGCTCTACATCGCTGGCCTGGGGAGGGGATAGCACTTCACTCACATCATTCCTGGCCTGTGTCTCTTAGATGGTATCACTGGCTCAGAGAATCATTATCCAAGCTCCATAACTGTGTTGTTTGATGGCAACTTTATAACTGTTTCAAATAGTTTATTAAGCTCATTCTGAAAACATTACTGAGAAATTTTCTACTCCTAGAGACTGTGCAGAATGATCTATCAATATGGTGTTGGCAGTATTGGAATTCACATAACCTATATGGGGAAAGAATCTGAAAAACATAGTTGTATATGTATAACTGAATCACATTGCTGTACACCTGAAACTAACACAACATTGTTAATCAACTATACTTCAATTAGAAAAAGAATACTGGAATTTGCACCAAGCCCCAAATACAAGATATTCGTAATCTACTGCTCAGCGATTGGGAAAATTAGTAGATTACTGTTTTTTTCTGCCATTTCCAGTCAACATCACCACTGTAAGGAAAGATTCCTCCCTTCTAGACTTGTTCCCAACTTTCTTTTCTCACCCCAAAACCCTTGGGAAGAGTATTCACTTTTACTGAAAGGTATACTTTTTCATCTACATGATAATAAGAAAACAAGTTCATGCAAGTTTTACTTTATTTATTATATAAATGTTGATGTCTCAAGAACGGAGATACACATACGAACTACGATGGTTATTTAATCTTTGATAACAGGAAAGAAGATGGGAAATGCAACTCTAGATGACTTAATTCCTGGTCTGAACTTCTCTGGTCTGTGAGAGGTCTGATAACACACACACATAACAGGGGTCTGCCTTCTTGCTGGAGAAATGAAGGTGCCTTTTCTCATAAGATCAAACAAAATAAAAATAACCATCATAAGGAACTTGAGGCATTAAGTTTTAAGTATAATATTCACACCAGGGGGAAATATTAAAGCATAATATGTAATACTACGTAATAGGGATATTGCCTCTTCCCAGTGCCCTGTAACTTCTGCCAGACAAAATAATAAAGTATTCTTTAAAAATTCTAAATGTGCTGAAATACTTTAAGCTGATTAGGTTTCTACATATCCTCACTACAGACTGATCTGTCTCTGTTTAACTGTGTTACCCACATAAATTCTGCTTCTCACTGTGCTACCACCAGGCAGGTAGGACTACACGTAAACTAGAACAATCGTGTTTCCTGTTGGTAATCATAAATTTAAAGAGGAGAAAAATCTTTTTTTTAAAGAAGAAAGGTTGATAGTTTAAATGATTTTTTTTAAGCCAAAAGGTCACATTAAAAGAAATCATTATTGTTTATTATAGATCACTGATTAGAACAGTTTGCTAAACCAGTAGAGCTCCACTTAGTCTGAAATCACATGTCTGTAAGAATGAGGAACATTTTCCCTCTAGCATAAAAAGAAGGGAAGCTGTCCGCAGACTGCTTGGACCAATGCTGTAGTTACTCCACAAAGTTAAATACAAAGACACTAAGGGAAGCTGTCCCCAGACTGCTTGGACCAATGCTGTAGTTACTCCACAAAGTTAAATACAAAGACGCTAACTTGCTGTTTTCTTCATGACTATTCATGTAAAACCTTAAATCAACCTTCAAATTTCTTACCTTATTTAAAACAAAAGCCTTTAATTTATTTTAAGCTTGGACTTGTTTAGGTAATTTGAAGAAAGGACTAAAAACACGTTTCCTGGATTAATTTGGAAGGGTGAGAGATTTAATCTATGATTTTTAAAATAATAAGACAGCAATGCAAACATGAGGGAAATACATTTTTTTTGGAAAAAACCCACTAAAAATAAAGAATTAAAAGTAAAGATATAGATTATAATTGAGATCTGAAATTTTCCTTTCATAAAATGTCTGATAACTATTACAGTCTAGTTCATTCATTTAACATTCAACAAATATTATTTCGTATCCATATTGTGCCAGGTATGAGTCAGGCCTCAGGGGAGTAAGAAGTCCCCGTTATCACGAAGCTTCTATGCCAGTAAGAAGAAGCAGAGGATAAAGGACACACTGATAGTACATACCATGTGTATAGGTGAGATAGACAGATAGATAGATAGACGGATAGAGTGTGTATGTGTATATACACACATACACATATATGTTCCTGTCTATAGGCATTTTTATTTAGCTATTACAAAATACAACACTGCTCATCTGTAGTTTCCCTAGGATTTAAGCGGGGGCGGGGGAATGTGGGGAAGGGAAGGATTGGGAGTTTGGGGTTAGCAGAAGCAAACTATTGTATATGTATAACTGACTCATTTGTGGTACACCAGAAACTAACACAACACTGTAATTCAACTATATTTCACTAAAGTAAATTAAAAAAATATAAAAGTAACTAATGGTAAACTCATTTTAAATGTTGACTGATGCTAACGAATTGCCCTTCAAAACAGGCTGTACTAACTTACTTTCTTTTTTTTTTTACAATGGCCCAACATTTTTTTTTTTTTTAATTTGTATTGGAGTATAGTCAATTTACAATGTTGTGTCAGTTTCAGGTGTACAGCAAAGTGAATCTGTTATATATATACATATATCCACTCTTTTTTCAGATTCTTTTCCCATACTAACTTACTTTCCCACTAGCAAAGTATGGGACTGGTCATTTCTTAAAATCCTCAGAAATACTGGGTTTCATCCGTCTAAGGGTTTTTTGTCAGTCTAACAGTGAAAACAATATTTCATTGACATGACAGCTGATTTTTCTTATTGTACTCCTATGTTATTTGTAATGTGCTTTACATGAATCTCCTGTTCATATTTTTTTTGTTGGTTATGCCTCTTTTGTGTTAAAAAGTGTTTACTTGGTTGTCTTTGTTCTTCCCCTCTTGCTTTCACCCCAAACCTCTGATTTTTAACCAAAGCCAACACCCAGATGTGTATACCTCCTCAGCTTTCTCCTTATTCATACAAATATATGCAAACCTACTTTCAAACATATATATTGTTTGGTTTTCATTTATTTGAAAAGACAAGAAAAGGTAATTTATGGAAACAAAAGTAGATTAGTGGTTGCCTGGGACTGGGGTCGGGCATGGGGGTTAACTGCAAATGTGAATGAAGGGTCTTATTGGGGGGATGAAAATGTTTTAAAACTGATTTGTGACAATGGTTTCACCAGTCAGTAAAGATACTAAGAACCATTGAACCGTACGTTTCAATGAGATGAGTTTTATATGTATATTATATTTCAAGTTGTTTTAAAGAAAGAAATATACACATTACTCAGTAACTAACTTTTTCAAACAACAATATATCATGGATATCACTACAAATTAGTACATAGAGTCTCAAAGCCTATCTTTTCTGTACTTTTGATACACACATACACACAGACTCACGTATGATTTTGCATTACGTAGATCATACACACTTTAATTTTTGCACATACATTTGCACCTTAAGTTTAGCACAGAAGAGCAAAACAACAAAACTTTGAAAGCAAAACAAAATCAGGAAACAAGACATCGATTCAGAAAAAAATGTGTACATATATATATTTATACTGCATTTAATAGATAAACGCTAATATACTTAATATACAAAGAGTGCTTACAAATTGATAAGAAAAAGACAAACTAATAGAAAAATAAGTGAAGGTTATGAATAAACAATTCTCAGAAAATCAAACCCAAATTGCCCAAAATATATGAAATAATTCATAAGCTTAACAAAAGTCTAAGTAATACTAATAACTGAATTAATAATGAAATGTTAACATTCATGCATTATGTTGACAGGAATCAAAAAGAATGTCAACATTTATTACTGGTGGATATGTGGGGGAAATGTACTCTCAAACATTTCTTAATTATTAAAATGTTTTGGGGAAGCAGTTTGGAAAACCTGTGAATGTAGATATATACATATTGAGTTTTGCATGTTTATTCTATATTTAGGCACCTTACTGAATTTCCATTTGTACACAATTTCCATTTTGGTATACGATCTTAGTCAAAAGATAGCCCCTTACTTTTTTCTATTTTTATACAAGTTATTTTATTTTCTTGTCTTATCGTATTCACCAAAAGGTCCAAGACTAAAATAACAATAGTAATTATCCTGAGTTCTGATATTTATTGATACGGCTTTAGTTTTCATCTATAAAAATAATAATTGCTGTTAGTTTCTGATAAATATTCCTGTTCATATTTAGGAGGCTTTATTATATTTCTAGCTTTTTAAGGGTTTACTTAGAAATGGTTGTCAATGTTATCAAATGCTTTTGAAGAATCTATCGATATGATTATATGATTTTCCCCTATACTTGTTTGATACACTGAGTTATGTTGTTACATTTCCTGATATTAAGCCACTCTTCTATTCCTATAGTGGATGTTACCTGATCATTCTGTTACACTAAATCTTAGACTAAATCTTAGACTGATTATTTTAGAATGGGTGTGTAAAAGGTAAACTTTCTGAATATTTTTATGTCCCAAATGTGTTAATTTTGTACTCACAATTAGTTAAATATAGATTTCTAGATTCAGAAAGTTTGTTTCAGAACATTGAAGATATTGCTGTCAACAGTAAGTCAGATGACTGTCTGATTATCATTTTTTTGTATATAAACTTTTTCATTTTTTTCCTGAATCCTTTTAGGATTTTTATCTTCATCTTTGGAGTAACAAAATTTCATCCAGGGGTGTTTTGTGTAAATCTTTCCTCAATAATTTTTGCTTAGTACATGATATTTATCTTTTCAATCTCAAGATTCAAGTCTTCCAGCAATTTGGGAAGAGTTTCCTCAGTTTTCATATTTATGCCCTCCATGTTCTCTTTTCTTATCTTCTGGAGCTCCTGTTAATTGTCATTAGACTTCCTTGATTAAGCACCTATGACTGAGTCTTCTAACATACTTCCATTCATCTTTTGCTCTTCATTCATGAAATATTACCTGTTTATATGACAGATCACTGATTCAGCCCTCAGCTCTGTCTGCTCTATTGATCAGTTCTATCGACTTTTAAAAACAATATTTGCAAACACGTTTTAACTCCTAACTCATTCTTATCTGCTTACAGCCCCTTTCCATAGCAAAGCGTTTTCATGTATATATGCAAATCTCTTTTTGAGTTATATCAAAGCTCACTTAACCATCTCTGCTCTTTCTGGGGTGACTTTCTTCTGCCATTGTGCAGGTCATAGGGTATTGGTGTCAGTGGGTGAGTGTGTTGATTGACTGGCTTGATTTTCACTACTTGAGCATATAACAGATGTGGAGAAAGGCAAGAACCACCTATCCATCCCCAGACTGGCTGCGGCAGTTTCTTAAAACGAGACCACAGTGACGTTTGCCACAAAGATTGACTCCTCCTTTCATGAGCAATTTCTCTGTAGCCTGCAATGCTATTTGATAGCATTTTACCCACAGTAGAATTTTTTCAAAATTAGAGTCATCCCTCTCAAACCCTTATGCTGCTTTATCAGCTAAGTTTATATCAGCTGCGATCTTCACAGCATCTTCACCAGGAGCAGATTCCACCTCAAGAAACCACTGTCTTTGTTCATCCGTAAGAAGCGACTTCTCATCCATTCAAGCCTTATGAGATTGAAGCAATTCAGTCACATCTTCAGGCTCCACTTCTGATCCTGTTTCTCTTGTTTCCACCACATCTGCAGTTCCTTCCTCCACTGAAATCTGAACCCTTCCAAGTCATTTGTGAGGGCTGGAACCAACTTCTTCCAAACACCTGTTAATGTTGATATTTTGATCTCTTCCCATGAATCACGAATGTCCTTAACGGTATCTATCATGGTTAATCCTTTCCAGAAGGGAAGATTTTCAATTGACTTTGTCCAGATCCATCAGAGGAATCACTGTCTATGGCAGCTATAGCCTTACAAGATGTATTTCTTAAGTAATAAGACTTGAAAGTTGAAATTACTCCTTGATCTGTAGGCTGCAGGATGAATGCTGTGGCTGGTTTGCTCTTCTCTCCAGACCAAGAAAACTTTCTCCATATCAGCCATAAGGCTCTTTCTCTTTCTTATCATCCGTGTGTTCACTGGAGCAGCACTTTTCATTTCCTTCAGGAACTCGTCCTTCGCTCTCACAACTTGGCTACCTATTTGGCAGCAGAGACCTAGCTTTCAGCCTGTCTCAGCTTTACACGTGCCTTCCTCACTAAGCGTCATCATTTCTAGCTTTTGATTTAAAGTGAGAGACCTGCAACTCTTCCTTTCACTTGAATACTTAGGGGCCATTGTAGGGATAATAATTGGCCTAATTTCAGTGTTATTATGTCTCAAGGAACAGGGAAGCCCGAGGAGAGGGAGAGAGATGGCCGGTCTGTGGAGCAGTCAGAACATACACAACATTTACTGATTAAGTTCATCACCTTATATGGGTATTGTTTGTGGCAACCCAAAATAATTAAAATAGCACCATCAAAGATCATTGCTCACAGATCATCATATATAATATATTAAATATAATAATAATGAAAAGTTGGAAATATTATAAGAATTACCAAAAAGTGACACAAAGACATGAAGTGAGCAAATGCTTTTGGAAAAATGTCACCAACAGACTTGCTTCATGCAGGGTTGCCACAGACCTTCGATTTTGTAAAAAAAAAACCGCAATATCTGTGAAGTGCAATAAAGCGAAGTGCAATGAAATGAGGTCTGCCTGTACATAGACATATTTTTATATATTTGTGTGTGTATATATGTATATATACATATATCACGAGCAAAATTCTAATATTAAGTATGTATTTGTTTTTCTATGTGAAGGTGAAGCTTAAATATTAACCTATCAAGTGAAACTATAAACGATCAGAACCCTAATAAATAAATTATGTTGCACTACTGATGATTTACTCTTTAAATCATACGTGCTTTGTTTCTGTTAGTTTCATTTTAATGTTTGCCTTGTAGGATACAAATATTTCCAACGTGTATAACACACTTGCAATATTGTCTTAAAAGGAAGATACTGAGAATGCCACGTATAATGATTACAATGATCATTTACTGAAGGTCTAATGTAAGCAAAACACTGTATTATTGATAATTTTTACACTAACCCAGAAAAAAAGACGTTAGGTGACTCCACTCTACAAATGGGAAAACTGAGGCACTGAGAGTTCAAATAGCCGGCCAGTCACCCAGCATCTTAGCCCAGGTCTGGCCGGCCCTGCCTCCTTCCCTCTGCATCCTTCATTCCCTCGGAGGACAGCAGAGCAGGGACCTGGGTCCCTGCTGTGCACTATGCATTCTGCTAGGAGCCTGCCCACCTGCTCTATAGACTCCATCTAAGGAGGCAGTTGCTATGACTACCTCACAGGTGAGAAAATCCAGTTGCAGGAAGATGGGATATGAAACTATGCTGTTTGACTCCAAATTCCATGTTCTTTTCTCTCCCTCGAGCCGCCACTGTAAGGACAGACAGACTTGCTCATGACGCAACCACTGAGAAGCACAGTAAAGTCCAATTGCGATGGGCAGGCCAGCTGGACTGTTCTGTCCATTTGGATTCTTGTGTCTGTCTTTCTAGTTTTGACTGTCCGCTGAAGCTGCCACATACTTCTCACCAGGGCCCCTGCTACACTGGAGTAGGCTTTCATTTTTCTTCTAATCTACTTTTCCACACTTGAAGACTAAACATCAAATCCAGCTTTTGATAGCTCTGGATAAACTAAGGGACACTAGGTTCTCTTATGAATCCATAGTATGGATTTAATTGTTTGCACATGGTAAAATAGTATGTGAAATTCCACGTTATCTTTTTGCTTCCTTCCTGGTTCTTACCTGCTTTTCATAAAGGTGAAGTTGATAGAAGGCTGAGGTGTGAATGAACAAGGTGTGACTTTATTACTAAACCACACTTTGTGTTTAGGATAGAATATGATAGTACACAGCAATGCATAGTACTGTTACCTGGACCAGTGCTACTCAGGGTCCATGGATAGGCGTCTCCTGACAGATTGTTAGAAATGCAGATTTCTGGGCCCCATCCCAAGCCTACTGACTTAGAATTTCTGGGGATAGGGGCCAGAAATCTTTATTTAAGCCTACTCTTCAAGTGATTTGTTTGCATTGGCTTAGATTTTAAACTGCACAGATTTGAGTAACAGCCTTCTCCAACTGAAGCATGGAGCAGGTAAATATGACCTTGAACTGTGTGCTGTGACTCAGCTTCCTCACCGGTCCCATGAAGATAGGACTAAGGTTGTCTAGATGATCAAATAAAATATATGAATGTATCACATACACACACACCCCTGAGAACACCAGAACCCTGACTGTAATAATATTATATGCTCAGCAAACATTAACCCCAAATGTCTGCCTCTACCATTGGTGATATTTTCAAATGATATGTTCTGCAAATCAACTCTCATTATAATAGTATTGCTGTCACTAATGCTAATTTGGTCACATTTGGGCCGTCCTCTTCCTATTCTGTCTTCAGGGAGAAACGGGTCACTTTCCACTCTGCTGAGTATAGGAGGATCCTAACCCCCGTCACATTTGAGAATGCAGATTGATGACACTCTCTTTGCTAATCACAGTTTGTGTAACCAGCAGATGTAAGGGACAGGTCTCTCTCCACCAAAAGAAAGCAACAGAGCTAAAAAGATGTATTGAGAACTCGGTAGGTAATTAATCGATGCCTGAGAAACCAAACTGATCAGTTCTTATTTCCTTCTTATAACCCCTTCTCCTTTTTAATTTTGTACTTTCTGAACTGTCAAATTTCTTTGAAATAATGGTGTGGAAATTTTCATAATTTGGTGGAGTTCCTCAAGGTTATTTTTTAAAAAATATTTTGCCAATTTCCTTGTTTTAAAAAGAATTGTCTGGTCTTCTTTTTCTCGATTAGCATGGGCTCTTTTCCAGTGCTTTAGTGTATTTTCCTCAAGGAATATCAAAATTTCAATCCTTTGACCTTTTTCACAGCCTCCCAAATAGTCTGTGGGACAGAATTTTGCCCCTCCAAGATAAATGGTATCAGACATGTCTTCCCAAATATGTTTAAAAACAATGTGTTATCTGTGGAAGAATAAATGATCACTAAAAGAATAAAAACACTAAGATAAAAAAATGTACAGTAACAGAATTATGTTGATACTGCTGTTGGAGAATTTGGTGGATCAAACTACACAATAGCCCCAAAACACACGTCTCTAAGAAGATTATCCATCATTATGGCCTACTTCCATAATCAGGCTCTACCTTGATATTTTATTTTAAAAATGAATGTGGAATATACACAATTTATGCTTAACTGCTGTAGCAACATTGATAAAATATTGACCTAAAAATAATCAAACCTCACAGCAAAGGAATGAATACATGAATTAAGGAAAATAATGCTTTTATCTGAAAAATAAAGCTGGTGTACCAAATAAATTCAGAAAAAAAAAGTAGTTGGGAATAACTTCACACCACATAAAAGGAAACGCCATTCAAGTGTATGAAATGATCAAGTGACTGAAATAATCACCTAGTCAGAGAGTTTGGGCTGACACAAATAATGGGCAAAGAGAGAGAAAAAGATGATTTTAAATTCAAGACAGCAAGCAAGAGAAAAAAAGAAATAAAAACAATGAAATTCTTCCTAGAGTAACTGAAATAAAATCTGGGAAAGTCCTAATAACGAAAATCAACTGGTTGAAATTGTTTTTCATTCTTTCTAATTACTTTGCGAGACTCAAAATAATGTGGGTAGAAGAGAAAACTCGTAAAGGAGGGTCGTGGAAAAGTTGTATCTTATAATATCTCAACAGGAATCACTGGTAACAAACAGTCTAGCTTAGGCTGTTCTGGCATGAAAGGCCAGGCCCCATGTGGGTTATTACAATTCATGGATGCTCTGGGGACAGTGTAGGTAGACAGCCATAATGTAGTGATTGGATGCAGTTACCATTTTACTGCAGATGTCCCAAGCTAACTGTCCACTTTTCAGCAGTTTGCAATGAGTAAAAGAAATATAGTTTGATTTTAAGACAAAAAAAATCAAATAGAGGCCCAACTGCATTTAATGAGCAGTAATCATGAATGCTCACCAGGCTCTTTCTCTTCCATTTACAACCCAAGTCTTATGTAAGAAACATGAATAAAAAAAGACTTATACTCGTATAGTTTCCCAATGCCGGAATTTTCTTACTATTTTTTTATTCAATTGCTCTGAGCAGTCAGTAATGTGTAATAATATTATTTCCATATTACAAGTAGAAAACTAAATCCAGAGAGGCATGATTTTTTTCCCCAGGTCATAGGGCTGCAACTCCAGCTAAAATGACCCAACTCCCAGTGGCCGCTGTTACCATCACCCCAAACACGGCCATTTCTTACACCCAAAGAAAGTCATGTGGTACATATATATACAATGGAATATTACTCAGCCATAAAAAGGAATGAAATTGGATCATTTGTAGAGACGTCGATGGACTAGAGACTGTCATACAGAGTGAAGTAAGTCAGAAAGAGAAAAACAAATATCATATATTAACGCATATATGTGGAACCTAGAAAAATGGTACAGATGAACTGGTTTGCAAGGCAGAAATAGAGACACAGATGTAGAGAACAAACGTATGGACACCAAGGGGGAAGATGGGGGTTGGGATGAATGGGGAGATTGGGATTGACATATATACACTAATATGTATAAAATAGATTAACTAATGAAAAAATAAAATAAAATAAAATTGCAAAAAAAAAAAAAAAAAAAAGGTGAGTAAGATCCCAGATACCTCCAAATTTCAGAAAGTTACCTCTAACTTGATAACCTCTAAGAATACTTGATAGCTGGTCTCTTGTTTAGATTGAAGACACAAGTACAATGAGTTGCATCTGCTTGGCTGTATTAAAGGGTGAGGTTTCTCTCTGTCTTTACAGTCTCTTAGTGGACTGCCTGTGATACACATCACATTCTGGCTTAATGCTTATTCAGTAATCAGACTCTTTTCTTTCTCCACTGCCTTTGTGGAGAGGTTTTCCGGGTTGAGAAGAGACTTTGTTTTTAATTTGATTTCCCACAAAGCTGGACCAGAGGCACAGAGCTTCTGCTTCATAAGATTGCCAGGCTGCAGGTTTGGCACTGAGCCTCCAACAGATAGTCTCTGCGGTCCCTGTCGTGGACTCAGGGACTGGAGGGGCCTTTACGATGGATGCTCTGGTAGTGTATACATAAGGTGCATATCTGGGGGTCGGGGAGGCTAGGAGGAGTAAATCACAATGATTACTGAGACTGAATTTCTTGTTGGCCTCCTAGGATGAAATCTCACCCTCAGAATTAAGTTAAGGGAAGTTAAGATGATTCCAGTGACTTCATGTCGTTACCACACAGTTAATATCACTAAAATTGGGGAAATCAAATACAGTGGAGCAGAATCTTTGCACACAAGATAATATACACAAATTAAGGGGAAAGAAAACCTTCGCGGCATGCACTGCTATCAGCCTACAGCATGAAAGAATGCAGATCAGAGTTGGAGAAGTGAAACTGAAGCTCACAAATTAAACGTGCCTGACGTCTTTTCTTTTTGTTGACAAGAAGTAAACAAAGTATTAACGTTAGTAATACCATAAGCACCAAAATATCTGGAAAAAATATTTCTGGTAAAGGGGTGTTATACATCGGGCCAGGTGCCCTCCTCTCAGGCAAGGGGGCAGTTTCAGGACATGAAAGCAGAGAAGTTTTGAGAAGGAATTTCGGATCTTCATCCACAAAATTATACAAGCTGGAAAAGTGATCCAGAATTGTGTTCCATCAGAATATTGATTTTACCAAGAATGCTACATATAGGGCTTCCCTGGTGGCGCAGTGGTTGAGAATCCGCCTGCCAATGCAGGGGACACGGGTTCGAGCCCTGGTCTGGGAAGATCCCACATGCCGCGGAGCAACTGGGCCCGTGAGCCACAACTACTGAGCCTGCGCGTCTGGAGCCTGTGCTCCGCAACAAGAGAGGCCGCGACAGTGAGAGGCCCGCGCACCGCGATGAAGAGTAGCCCCCGCTCGCTGCAACTAGAGAAAGCCCTCTCACAGAAACGAAGACCCAACACAGCCAAAAATAAATAAATTAATTAAAAAAAAAAAAAGAATGCTACATATAAATGAAACTTGTTAGAAAAAAGAAAATAAGGAAATCTAAGTATTTATATACAGTTTTTATGTTTTTTCCCTATTGAAAATCAACTCTCTCACACTTAAAAGAGAAAAGGAAGAAGTAATTTTTAGCATTCATAGTTTTATAATACTTGTAACTGTAAAAAGATGATTCTTCCTGAATGCACTGAGAATACCTTCTCATCCTTTTTAACTTGTGATATGTCACAATTTATCAATTTTAATGCAATCTTAATAATTTAAGAGTGAAACCAGGGATATGCATTATAATGAGTGTATTGTCAAGAAAATAGGCTTCTGTTTTGTTTTGTGACAAAATGTAGATATCTTCTTATCACAATACAAAGTTTAAAATGCTAATCATACATTTAGTTTTAAAATTTATACACCAAGCTTCTTAGGACAATTTCTATTATTAATAGAAAGGGACTCCAGTTGGCTTGCATATTTAGGAATCCATGATTTAACAAAAATAGTCACAGATACATACATATATACATATACATACATATAAGTTATTTTAGTCGTTTATATAATGCATTGTATTAAAAATTACTGGGACTTCCCTGGTGGTCCAGTGGTTAAGACTCCACGCTTCCAATGCAGGGGGTGTGGGTTTGATCCCTGGTTGGGGCTTTAAGATCCCACATGCTGCACGGTGCAGCCAAAAAAAAAAAATTACTTAACTATATATTATACATTAATGTTATATATTGTTATATGTGTATAACATTAGTTTGTTAACATTTATTATTCACCAGATATTTTGCTAAATCTTTGACTCATAATCAGCTTATTTAATATTCACGAGCCAATGAAAAATGTATCCTCTCTCTCTCTCACACACACACACGTACAAACACACAGTTTTAGAAGTAAGAGAAATAGTGGATAAAATTAATAATGCAATGAGACTAATTGCTCCTTTTGGTCCACTCCGGGCCAATTTGTACTACTGATATAAAGATGGTCCTAACTCAGGGTCAGCAGCCTGCAGGCCAAGTCCTGTCTGCCACCTCTATTTGAATGGTCCGGGAGCTAAGAATAACAATTACATTTTTTAATGGCAAGAAGAACAATCAAAAGAAGAAGAATATTTTGTGATACGTGAAAATTATATTATGTTTCAGTAAAGTTAGACCGCATCAAGCCACATTGACTCATTTACATAGATTTGAGTTGCTGTGAGACACCTAAAGTATTTACTATCTGGCCCATTACAAAAAATGTTCCCTGACCCTTATAGCATATGAAGATTATGAGAATTAAATAATTATCAAAAATGTAATTATATGGAGGTTTTGAAACAGTAGATCCTGTGGTTATGAGTCCTTGGAAATGCATTCTGTGTTACCTCATCTGAGTGGAACATAGTAAAGCTGTCTTCAATCTGCTTACAGTTTTCTTGGTTTTGACAATGATCTGTTGATTGAATCCTCATTCATCTGCTTTTTATGAAATCTCAGCCCACACGTAGGATTACAGATTCTGATGTGACACCGTCCCCCGTCAACGTTTGCACTGACTCATCTTGATGACTCCTGTTAGCAACCTAACGAGGACCCCATGGTGCAAGCTGAGCAGTGAGGGGTGGATCCTGAGACAGCCCACTGCATCCATCCGTATAAGACCTGAAGGAAGGGTAGTTCAGGTGGCCTCACCTGCTAGAAGATGGGTTGGATTTGTGCCTAAACTCAGACTCTCTCACCTTCACTCTTGTGTTCCTCGCTCTAGAACAGACTGTCTCAGTGGGCATCTCAGCGATGCCACAAGAAATAACATTAAGTGGGAATAGAAAAAGATTCATACGTTCCCTAAACAAAAATGTAAAGCAATTATATATTTACATTCTGTCATTATGAATCACTCCTTTGCAGCAACATGGATGGACTTAGAGATGATCATACTAAGTGAAGTAAGTCAGACAGAGAAAGACAAATATCATGTGATATCGCTTACTGGTGGAATCTAAAATATGACACAAATGAACTTATCTACAAAACAGAAACAGACTCACAGACATAGAGAACAGTCTTGTGATTGCCAAGAGGGAAGGGGAGGGGGAGGGATGGGTTGGGAGTTTGGGGATTAGCAGATGCAAACTATTATATAGACAATGGATAAACAACAAGGTCCTATAGTGTAGCACAGGGAACTCTATTCAATATTCTGTGACAAACCATAATTGAAAAGAATATGAAAAAGAATGTATATATGTATAACTGAGTCACTTTGCTGTGCAGCAGAAACTAACACAACATTGTAAATCAACTATACTTCAATAAAATAAATTTTAAAAAAGAATCACTCATGCAAGCCATAGTTTCTACTTCTAAAATATGTTTAACCATGACATTTATATTTGTATCACTGGAATTAAATATTTCAAAGATAATAATATCTTTAAGGTTTTCTGTGAATGCAAACAAAAAATCAGGTTCAGAAGAAAACATCTTAAAACAAGCAATTAAGAATATGAATGATCTTCTTGCTGCAGTTGTAGGAAGTTATATGTACTGCATAATACAAATTAAATGACACTGAACTTGCAGTTGAATAAAAAGTAGGAAATTAGATTATTTTATAGCCAACTACTTAAGTAGTAGAATTAGTTACACAGTTTTAGCTTTCTGAAATAAAATTAAAAAGAAATAGCACCTACAAAAATCCTTAAAAATCATAAAAGCATGCAGCAACTTATTATGGAAGAATACTATATTAGCATAATATTCTATTTTTTGCTTAAATGTTTTCTAATGCATTAACCAAAAATCTAAGTTGGGAAAACACTTTTTTTCAGAACACTGACAAGACTAAATAAAGACAATCTCAAATGTTTGGAATAAATATAATCACTTTATAAAGCTAACTTGATATTGTAAGTTTTAATTGGCTTATGAAGGATGACAAAAATACTATTTGCATTATTGCATTATGTATTTGGGTCACATACTTCTAAAAATAATCTCCTTATGATAAAAGAGTGAATTTTGAGAAGAACAGATGAAATCAGTTTCTAATAATAACATACTTGGCCAATAACATGTTATTTATTCTGTACATATCTAAGAAAATCAATGCCTATAATAAGTATTTGACTTTCAACCAAATTCATATGCCTACCAAAGATACAAATCGAAGTAATTTATTCCAATTAATAATAAAGTACCAATCAAGAAGTGTATGATTAAGAAGCATTCATGAAATGGAAACTAGATTACTTGCAAATCTTGAATGAATAGTCCAAAACAGAAAAATCTATCTGTGCCCATTCTTCATGCATGTATCATTTCCTACTGAGGTTGGTTCAGATTTGAACTTGGTAAGCTGAAATCTTGTGGGGAGCCCCCTTTGATTCTTTTCAATTCATGTATCTCCCAGAAAAATAAAATATGGTCCACATCATCCAAGTAGTTAAAGCAAAGTGAAGGAGTTAAAACATGTCCACAAATAAAATGTGAGATTTCATATACCCTTTAAAATTTGTTATAAACAGTAGAGACTGTTTATAACCAAAGAATTTGTCTTAGAAGAAATTAATCACATCATCTTAATTTAAAGTCATGAGCTCTGAGGAAGGTACCTTGGATTTCCAACTACATCCTATCAACATTTTGATGGAGAGAAAAATCACTAAACTTCTTTGGCCACACTTTTCATCTCTACCTGTAAAGAACTACTATGACTATCAGTGTAGACATAATTTCATGAAATAATGCATGTTGGAAATTACTTTGCAGAACATTTAAAAAGTACTAAGCGAATTAAAAGACAAATTATAAAGTATATCTTTGGTTCATTTGCATTTGTTAAAGTGTGCCAAGTCAAATTCTAATTCTCTCATTTTCTCTAACCATCACAATACTTTACTTCATTAATGAGAAAGTTTCAGTTCAACAATGAGTTTACACAATCCAAACATTTTTCTTTTGAAAATAATTTCAAGATACATCAGAGAACAATTGCTTCAATTGTTCAGTGATGTTTGATATAGTAATATTTCATACAATATTCATTTTATTAAAAAACACTATAGAGTACATTATTTTGTGTCTGGATATGTGTTTTAGCGCAAAGAGTAAAATGATCAAAAAGTGTCTTGCATCAAGCTTTTACTTATATAGCATTAACCACTAATTTGAAATTACTTAAAAAAATTCTCTGATATTATAATATCATTGCACATTTGACGTGTATTTTCTCACTGCAATAACTAAGCTCCAAACACATTACTGGATTTCAATAATGGGCCTGTCAACCCAGTAAGAGTTGGAGGTGACAAGAATTCAAGAAGAAAAGATTATTCAGGGTTACATTAGAAGAAACTAAAAGTACTAAATTTTCAAAAATACTCACCAAAAAGAGTATTTTAAAAATCTTTTGTGTTGACTCTTCCAGAATAAAATTAACTTTAAACATTATCCATGCCTAATGTCAGCATAAAAACTCTTGGTTTTTAAACTGGGGGAGGGTTTATCATTCTATTTAAGCTCTAATATTATTTGTTTAAAAGTTCAACCTTATCAAAATTACTCCATAAAATTTCAATTCAAGAAAGCAATTACCTAATCCTCCAAATGTTATAAAAGTACAAAAGTAAGAATATCTGGATATGTTCTGTGAAACAAGGATGGACACCATGAATAGGTCAGAAACTTTGAGAAATTTTTGGAAGACACGGTCCAGGTAAGAATGGAGATATATGTATACGTACAGCTGATTCACTTTGTTATAAAGCAGAAACTAACACCATCGTAAAGCAATTATACTCCAATAAAGATGTTAAAAAAAATGTAATCCGAAAAAAAATAAAACAAAAGAATCAAGCTGAGTAGGACACAGGTGAGAGAAGGCTGGGATGTGGACAGGTTCCCAAAGGTGCTTAAGCTAAGGGGCACGTGGTCATGGAGCAGGGAGGACTAGGGTCCGGTGGGAGAGGGCAGAAAAGGCCACCAAAACCGTGCCATTGCTCTGCACACTGCCCCAGGGCTGCAAAATTTAATCCCCACTTTAACAAGCAACTAGAGCATATAAAGTACAGCGGGGCTTTGCCCAGTGACTTTCTCAAGGCAGGAGGATGGTGCTGGGTGGAGAAGAGGTTCTCTGCCCTGCTGACATGAAGCTCACACTACAGACACTAACTGCATCCCTGTCACGGGTAATGTGATGTGTCAACTTGACCAGGCCACACGGTACCCAGACATTGGGTTAAATATTAATTCTGGGTGTGTCTGTGAAGGCGTTTCCAGACGAGATGAGCATCTGAATTGGGAGACTGAGTAAAGCAGATTGCCCTCCCCAGCGTGGGTGGGCTGCATCCAGTCCCTTGAGGGCCTGAACAGAACAAAAGGGTAGAGAAAGGAAGAATTCACTGCCCCCCTGACTGTTTGAGCTGGGGCTTCAGTGTCCTCCTGCACTGAGGTCAGGACTCCACCGCTGGGCCTCCCTACCTCAGACAGCAGGTCATGGGGCTTCTCAGCCTCCATAGTTGCATAAGCCGATTCCTTATAATAAATCACATATATTGGTTCTGTCTCTCTAGAAAACCCTAACACAATCACATAATTTGCAAAGTGCCTATCTAAGCCAGGCATTGTTGCTGGCACTGGGAATACTGCACAGAATAAAACAAAGCCCCCTCTTTGCAGAGCTCACATTGAACAAAGAAACAGGAGGGGAAAGTACTGTGGAGAAAAATTAAACATGACAAATAGAAAAGGATAGTGTGGGAGGGGAGGTGCCCACAGTTTTATACGGGGTGATTAGAGAGGGTCTCTTTGATACAGTAATATTTGAGCACAAACCAGAACAGAGCTCAGGGTGAGGTATGGGTAGAGTGCTCCAGAAGAAGCAGCAGCTGTGCTAGGACCTAGGCAAGTTTTTGTTTAGTGTCCAGTAGGCACAGGAAGAAGGCTACCAGCAAAGGCAGTGGGCAGGTGGGAGATACTGGGAGAGGGTGCCTGTGTGTGTGGGTACAGATCACGTGGAGTTTGGGTACCACTCTGAGGGGCTCTGCTTTTACTTTGAATGAGATGGGAAGCCAACATGGGGTTTTGAGCACAGACACGAGATGGTCTGTTTTCCATTTAAAAATCATCACTGTAGCTAAGATTGGGCTTGGGGAGTGGCAGTTTGGGGGCAGAAAGGAGAGGTTGGTTAGCAAACCAATGCAATAATTCAGACTAGATGGTGTCTCAGAGCAGGCTAGAAAAGGCGAAGTGGTGAGAAGATGCTGCATTTTGGTTATATTTTGAAGACAGAGCCAACAGGATTTCCTGATGGGTTGGATATGAGATATAAGAGAAAAAAAGAAAAAGAGAGAGAGAGAGAGAGAGAGAGAGACAAGTCAGGAGGATTCCTGGGTCTTCGGTTTGTGCTCCTTCAATAATGGAGTTGCTGTTTCCTGCGGTGAAGACTGTGCAGTAAGCTAGCTTGGGGGGTAAAAATGGGAGTTGGGTTTTGCATGTGTTAACTTTGAGATGCTTCTTGAACATCTGCAGATGCACCTGACTGCCAAGGTGAGGTCTCCCCTGCCCAGAGGCCCCCCTCTCTGTTTACTAGGACAATTAGAACTCTGACCTGTCACAGACACTGGGAAGCTTAGAGGGGTCTACAGTGGTCGGAGACAAGTCTGATGAACAGAACTATTGGAGGGAAAGAAATATCAATCCTGAATGATACTGAGGATGTTGCCAAAGGAAAGGGGGCCGCCGGGAGCTCAAGTCTGAGTGGCAGACAGCGGTGAGGGGAACCAAGGAACCTGCCCTGAATTCCCTGCTGCAAAGCTTCCTCCTGTAACATCACACTCACACCTTCCCCAAACCTGACAGGTGGCACTGTTAGAAAATGAAAGCTTTCTTCTTCATCTAAAGCTAAAATTTAGACAAGGGCTCAATCTCAAATTTTGAGGATGAACCAGTGGGTGAAATTTTCCTTTGAGAAAAGTAGGATTTTTGTGAGGAATCAGAGCAAATATTTCCATAAGAAACAGCCATTTTATATATTACAAAAATTGGGGGAAAAGTGACATAAAAAAGAAAACCCACAGTCCGTATTGTTAGAGTTTTGAGAAAACATTTCTTGCATGGAAACAAGACAATCTGATATAGAAAATTTTGCTTTTGGATAATTCAAAATTCAGTGGAAGGATTATTATGTAAGAAGAGCTTTGAGATTTTGAAAACTATTAGTAATGGAAGGTGGTGAATATTATGAGAAAAAACATGAGACATCATCTTTTAAGACATCATCAAAATTGTTTCTTTTTAAAGAATAATTTCAAAGTAGAAACACAAGAAGTGTTCATTATATAACTTCTACTATCCTTGATATCATCTTTACACCATGTCCTGTAATTCATCTTAATACCCCAAATTTACTTTTTCCAAAACGTGAAAATAAAGCAAAGATAGAGAAAACAAGTGAGTCAGACATAGGGCAAAATGAAGGGTTTTCACTTGTACTTAACCCACAAGAAAAGCAGGAGGATAGTCCTTCGTTCTTTAATCTCCAAGAGAATAGAGAACTCAAAGAAAAATAAGAAGAGAACATACTATCCTGGTAAATAGAAAGAAAAGGCTGAGTTGGGTGACAGTGTTGATATGGTTCCTAAAATAGTTCAGGGATAGTGGTGATAGTGGCTACAACAGTACGTTATTGGTCAATAAAAATACTTGATTAATTTTTATGAAAATTTAATTTTTGACAACACAGATGTTTAGAAATTAAATGCACAAAGTTCATTTTTCTTCCATTATGAAACAATTCAAATGGAATTTTGGAAACAAAATATTTGCTGTTGAAGTTTATGTAAGAAAAGACTCTATTGCATGTACATATTACATAGCAACGGAATACTCAATGAATACATTTATTAAATGCCATAGTAAAGAAGTATATGAAAACGACTTCTTAAGATCTAGGTTCCTAACTTCAGTTATGACTACAAGATTTAGAAAGTATTAAAAATGTTTTAAGTGTCTGCAAAACTACTTTAATAAGTTTAGAACATATTTTATAAACTTTTAAAGATCTCCTCAAGACAGCTCTAATAAATAGAATATGGGAAATAGTCATAGTCTATTAGACTTGTGGGTTTTAAATAAATAGGCGCAAAATACTTTTGGCACTAAAAGGTTTGAGTAGGGATGTGCATAGAATTACCAGATACTTGTCATCATGTACACTAAGAGGAAGATTTTGAGAATCCTATTTCTTTAATGTGGTGTTCCATAAATATTATTATGCATCAAACAGAACACACACACACACACACACACACACACACACACACACACTTTAATCTGAAACTGTTAAATAGTAAGTTCACAGAAAGAATTTTTTATATCAAATTAAACAGAAAGAGTGCATCTTGGCATGTATCACCATCAAAATTGCATTTGTTAAAGCAATTAGTAGTTGATTCTAAAAGAATAAAATTATATATAAAGATCCTATGGGGAAAAAAACGTAAATTAATGAATGAAAAAATGAAAAATGAATTAATAAGTGAATAGATGAGTGTTAACATAGAACCATCAAGAATCTGTTTGAAAGGCACTTCTAGAGGAGCTCTGTAGACTTCCACTCCATAACTGGTGAAAATTACTTTTAAAAATAACCATTTAAAGTCCCTAGAAATTATCCAAAGGGCATATAGCAAATGGGCAAACATTTATTCAAGAAACTCTACTAAATGTCCATAAGAACAGTGAGGGTCTGTGACATTTGAGCCACAACCCACTCCCTTCTCCCATCCAAGCTCAGCAAGATGGAAGTTCCATCTGTGGGTGCAGCCAAGCACTTGGGCTCTCTCTTCCCCCAGCCCCCAGTCAAGGGCTATAGTTCCTGCCCCAGCAGGTAAGGTCAGCAGCATTTCTCATCCCCACTTCCAGCTCTATTCCAGGCAAGTGCTGTTGAGTGGTCAAGGGCTCCCTTCCTCTACCCATCTGCCAATCCTGGGTTAAAGCTCTACCTCTGCTGTGACAGACCAAGATTGCTGGACCCCGAGCACCCTTGTCCCAGCTTGCTCATAGGGTGGAAGTTCCACACCAGGAAAAGTACATCAAGAATACCAGAGATTACTGACCTCGTCCAGTGTGACACTCATGGAGCAGGAGTGTCTATCTGAGAGAAGCAGGCTGCCATCCCTAACCCCAGCTCCAGAGCAGTGGCATGGAGTTCTGACTAGGGGAAGAGACAAGCCATAGAAAGAAAGAGTTTTGTATCTTTCTCTAAGGGAACTGATTTTATTTGGAACAGAGGTTGGCAACACTCAAGCATAGCACCACTGTCAAAAACAATGCAGATTTTGGTGCTGAGCCATAAGGAGAAGACGGACAGCTCCATGATAACAACAAGGAAAACAAAAGACAAGCAAGAAGCTTAACAGAAAGAAACAGGGAAGCAGATAAGAAGAGTCTGGAATTGGAGCAGACTTTGAAGACTGGCTTCAATACAAGCAGAATACTAAGATCTTAACCGAGAGATCAAGAAAAGAGAGCATTGGTTAAAGACTGCCTGGTTAAAAACACCAGCATCCCTGATGGGAATGCTAGAGTGATGTGTGCATGCCAAAGCTGTGCCCATGAGTAGCAACATCAGAGGCTGCACACTACAGGGGAAATTGGTTTCACTGAAATAGTGCAACCAACTCACTAAACAGATAAAGAAGCAAACAAGCAAAAAAAGGCCCCAGGAGTGGGAACTGGGATCGGTATCAAGATTTGCCAAATATATAACCTAAAATGGCCAGTATTCAACTATAAATTATGAGGCATGCAAAGAAATAGCAACATGCAACTCATTCACAGAAGAAAAAAAAAAAAAAAAAGACCCCCCTTCAGAGAGGGCCCAGATGTTGGACATACCAGATGAAGACATTTAAAAAAACTGTTGTAAATATTTGCAAAGAGCTAAAGGAATTATGCTCAAAGAATAAAGCAAGTTATGACAACAACATCTCATCAAATAGAGAAGATAGATAAAGAGATATAACTTATTAAAGAAATAAAATGATTCTGGAGTTGAAAAGAACAATAATCAAAATGAAAAATTTACTAGAAGGGCTCAACATTAGATTTGAGCTGACAGAAGAAAGAATCCATGAACTTAAAGACAGATCAATAGTGATTATGTGACCTAATGAAAAGAGAGAAGAAAGAATGAAGAAAAATGAACAGAACCTCTGAGAAATGTGGGAAACCATTAGCTGCACCCACATATGTGCAATAGGAGTTGCCATAATGAGGAGAGAGAGAAAGAGACAAAAAAATTCAAACATTAAGGGTTGAAACTTTCCCAAATTTGTTGGAAAACACTAATCTGCATGTCTAAGAAACTAATGAACCCAACTAGGAAGGACACAAAGAGATCCATACTTAGACAGATACACATCACTGTAAATGTTGAAAATGAAAGGCAAAGAGAAATTTTTGAAAGTAACAGAGAAAATAGACTCATCACACACAAGAGCTCTTAATAAGATTAACAGTTGACTTCTCATCAAAGACAGTGGAGGTCAGAGGGACTGGGATGATATATTTGAAGTGCTGAAAGAAGGAAAAAGAAACTGTTAACCAAGAATCCCACAGCCAGCAAAACTATCTTTCAAAAATGAAGGAGAAATACACTCCTAGGTACACAAAATCTGACAGAATTCATTGCTAGAAGACTCATCTTTAAGAAATACTAAATGAAATTCTTTAGCCTAGACAGTAATATGAATTCACATGTAAAAAAAGAACTATGGTAAAGATAATAACAGGGGTAATTATGAAAGTATAATTTCATATTTCTTCTTTGTTATCTTAAATTATTTAAAAGAAGCATAAAACAGTATTAATATACTAGTATTGTTAAGTCTATAGCATAAAGAAATCACATATATTTGGCAATAACAACAGCACAAAGGAGATGGATGGAAGTAACTTTGGACTGGAGTTAGGAAATGACAACAGATGGTAACTTGAAGCCACAGGAAGAAGTTAAGAGAACCAAAAATAGTAAATAAGAATGTTATATAACAGATCCTGTAAAGGTATACTTGCTCTGATTTCTTCTCTCAGCTTCATTAAAAGATAAAACTATATAAAGTGATAGTAACAACAATGTATTATTGGACTTGTAACATATAGACATAAAATATATAAAAATGATAGCACAAAAAAAGGGAGAAGGGTGAATAGAGCTATGTAGAATGGACATTTTTAGCTTTCACTGGGATTAAGGTAGTATAAATGTGAAGTAGATTCTGGCAAGATGGGTGTAATAGATACATGTATCAAATCATCACATTGTATACCTTAGATTTACACAATGTTACATGTCATTATATCTCAATAAAGATGGAAAAAAAGATGTATACTGGAAACCCTAGAGTCACTGAGAAAATAAATCAGAAAATACAGTTAAAAATCACTGAAATAATTAAAACATGCCTAGAAAATACTCCTTTAATGCAAAATAAAGCAGTAAAGGAGGAACAGTGAGGAACAAAAAAAAAAAAAAAAAGAGGAGAAATAAAAAGCACAATGTAAACTAGGAGACAAAAATACAATCATATCAATAAAAACATTAAATATAAATGGATTAAAAATCTAATCAAAAGGCAGAGATTGTCAGCCTGGATTAAAAAAAAAACCAAACCTAAGTATATGTTGTTTGTATAAGACACACTTTAGATTCAAAGATAAATGTATGAGTAAATTAAAAGAATGGAAAAGGATATACCATGTAAATAGCAACCGAAACAGAGCTGGAGTAGCTATACAAATATCAGATAAAATAGGCTTTGCTTGCAGCTAATAATTTATTCCCCACTAGTAGCAGCAATGATAGGGAATTTATCTACTGCTGAAATCTGTTGGAGGAAGACCTCAGGGATGTATGGAGAGTTGGACGGCTGGTGACAGAAAATCTGGTCATTACTGCCTCTCTATGTGGGTCTATTTGCGTACTGCTGAAAACTCTCATCACTCAAGAAAATATCCTGCATATGCTGAAAAAAGAATGGTCTTTTAAAGTCTGGGCTTAAGCTTCTGTGTTAATTTTGGACCTATGGCTGAATGGTAAAACAGAAGCTGCTAGTTCTCTCCACATGTTTAAAAAATAGTCTTTTCAATTGGCAATGAAAGTCTCTTACTTTGTGTGCGCCCTAGGGATAGCTGGTCTAGACAGATATTAGATTCCAAGTTATCCTAAACTCAACAGAGCTCCTGTTCTGATTGCTTTATATAGGTTAATAAGTACTTATGTAATTGTAACATAAGAGACATAAAGAATCACCAGAGAAGAAAGAAACCAAACTTCTAATGCTTTGAATATGGTAGCTTAAAAAAAAAATCTATTCTCAAGAAATGACTAACTTAGAAACATTTTCATGTAAGAATCTAAATCCACACAAAGTGAATCCTTGGAGGTATAAAACTAGTTTGACAATTTTGGTTTAAAAACAGCTTTGTGAGAAGCACAACGGGATGCCACATCACTTCACATGCAACGTGATGGCTATAGTAGAAACAAATCCAGGTAGTAACAAGTATTGATGAGAATGTGGAGAAATTGGAACCCAAAAATACTACTATGCAGCTGCTTGGGAAAACTGGCAGTTCCTCAAATTGTTAAACATAAAGCTATCACATGACACAGTAATTCCACTTCTAGGTAAATGAACAAGAGATATGACCACTTAGGTTCACAGAAAGCTAGGCAGTTTGCCATGGGTTAGTCTTTAGTTTTGTGAAAGCTCTGCCTCTCACAGTCCCTTCCCTTAAATTAGAAGGGTTTTCTCTACACCCTAAGATGCATCTGTATTGAACATTGGTTTGTGAAATTGTAATTTCTGGAAACAGGTTTTATAAAGGTTTTAAACTATGATTTCAGGAGTGGGGACAAAACCAGGACTATAAACATCCCAATGATTAATGAATATTAACAAATGTTTCCAGAATAGTAATGCTAAATTCAAGAGATTAAAATTCTATGGCCCTGAAAAAAAGTGTAGCAAATCCCTAAAACTGATGTGTAATAAAATTTTTATTATTTTATTATTTTCATTATCTAATGAAAGTTTTTACAACTTGATGTTTTACTCCTCTCTCAGACAGGCATGACACAGTAAGAGAAACCTTGAGAAATCTAATCAATTAAATTGCTTAATGAATGTTCTCCTCTCAGTGTACCCTAATATTTCCTTATTAATATGTTTATTATTTATAAACTTTTCTACTTAGGCCCATACTGTCTTTCTGGGCAGAATCTCTAAGAGAACATTCTTACAAAGAAATCCATCATCAAAGCGTCTAGTTAAAAAAGAGAGAGAGAGAGAAACATGAAAGTGGGTGCAGGCAAACTCTTACAGTCTTTTTTTTTCAAAAGATTGAAGGTTGAAAATTATGATCAGATGGCTCATCATACCATGGACTAAATATAGATAATTCTGAGAGATTTTTTCATAATGAGAATAAATATTTAACACAGTCATGCAAATCATTTTAAAAAATGGATATGATTCTACTGAATTGCCAGTATTTATCTAACCCTAGTGAGAGAAAAAACAAAACAAAACAATTTTGGTATTTAAAACAGAGTCTGTGAAAGCAAAGTTCTTTACTGCTGCCAGAATCAACCTCCCTACAGATAACACCTTGGGGTGAGGACAGTTCCAAAATCAGTTGGTGCTGTCCCATTCCACCCAACCCTTACATTTTGAGTCTTTTTCTATAAAAACATACTTTACCAGCATATCATTTAGTATGATTTCTATAAACAAACACCAATGAAAAGGTATGAGGAGCCAGTTTTAAAAAATCATGACTTTGTAAACATTGTACCTCGTTAATTATCTTGATATAAAAAAGTTTCTTTGTACATGATGCTTAAAAGGTAGATATGTGTAGCTTTCACATTAAAAAAAGTAAGAAAATGGTCAAGTTCTGTTTTTCAGCATATTGCTGACATTTATTACAAAGTACTCTTAACTTATAAAACCTGACACTTTTATTTGCATGAAAATAAAGATTAACTAGAAAGGTAGCAAGTTCATTTTTAGTTGCTTTATTCATCAGCCAGTTACCCCCACCAAACAGGAAATACTGATCAAATTTTACAGGAAATCCCAAAGGAATTGAGTTTAGAGGATGTAATTCAGTTCACTTAGTAAGAGCAAAGTGTTAATTTACTAGAGGAGTTATCTAAAGTTAATACCCTGTCACCAAACAGATGATAAAACAAAGACAAAAACAATTTAAAGATATAACAATTGTAAATATATATGCACCCAACATAGGAGCACCACAATACTTAAGGCAAATGCTAACAGCCATAAAAGGGGAAATTGACTGTAACACAATCATAGTAGGGGACTTTAACACCCCACTTTCACCAATGGACAGATCATTCAAAATGAAAATAAATAAGGAAACACAAGATTTAAATGATACATTAAACAAGATGGGCTTAACTGATATTTATAGAACAGTCAACTCAAAAAAAAAACAGAATACACTTTCTTTTCAAGAGCTCATGGAACATTCTCCAGGACAGATCATATCTTGGGTCACAAATCAAGCCTTGGTAAATTTAAGAAAATTGAAACCATATCAAGTATCTTTTCTGACCACAACGCTATGAGACTAGATATCAATTAAAAGAAAAAATCTGTAAAAAATACAAACACATGGAGGCTAAACAATACACTACTAAATAACCAAAAGATCACTGAAGAAATCAAAGAGGAAATCAAAAAATACCTAGGAACAAATGACAATGAAAACATGATGACCCAAAACCTTTGGGATGCAGCAAAAGCAGTTCTAAGAGAGACGTTTATAGCAATACAATCCTACCTCAAGAAACAAGAAAAATCTCAAATAAACAACTGAAGCTTACACCTAAAGCAATTAGAGAAAGAAGAACAAAAAATCCCCAAAGTTAGCAGAAGGAAAGAAATCATAAAGATCAGATCAGAAATAAATGAAAAAGAAATGAAGGAAACCAAAGCAAAGATCAATAAAACTAAAAGCTGATTCTTTGAGAAGATAAACAAAATTGATAAACCATTAGCCAGACTCATCAGGAAAAGAAGGGAGAAGACTCAAATCAGTAGAATTAGAAATGAAAAAGGAGAAGTAACAACTGACACTGCAGAAATACAAAGGATCATAGGAGATTACTACAAGCAACTATATGCCAATAACATGGACAACCTGGAAGAAATGGACACATTCTTAGAAAAGCACAACCTCCTGAGACTGAACCAGGAAAAAATAGAAAATATAAACAGACTAATCACAAGCACTGAAATAGAAACTGTGATTAAAACTCTTCCAACAAAAAAAACCCCAGGACCAGATAGGTTCACAGGCGAATTCTATCAAATATTTAGAGAAGAGCTAACACCTATCCTTCTCAAACTCTTCCAAAATATATCAGAGGGAGGAACACTCCCAAACTCATTCTACAAGACCACCATCACCCTGATACCTAAACCAGATAAAAGATGTCACACAAAAAAAAGACAACTACAGACCAAAATCACTGATGAACATAGATGCAAAAATCCTCAAAAAATACTAGCAAACATAATCCAACAGCACATTAAAATGATCATACACCATGATCAAGTGAGGTTTATCCCAGGAATGCAAGGAATCTTCAATATATACAAATCAATCAATGTGATAAACCATATTAACAAATTGGAGCAGAAAAACCATATGATCATCTCAATAGATGCAGAAAAAGCTTTCGACAAAATTCAACACCAATTTATGATAAAAACTCACCAGAAAGTAAGCATAGAGGGAACTTACCTTAACATAATAAAGGCCACATATGACAAACCCACAGCCAACATTGTCCTCAATGGTGAAAAACTGAAACCATTTCCACTAAGATCAGGAACAAGACAAAGTTGCCCACTCTCACCACTATTATTCAACATAGTTTTGGAAGTTTTAGCCACAGCAATCAGAGAAGAAAAAGAAATAAAAAGAATCCAAATCAGAAAAGAAGAAGTAAAACTGTCACTGTTTGCAGATTACGTGATACTATACATAGAAAATCCCAAAGATGCTACCGGAAAACTACTAGAGCTAATCAATGAATTTGGTAAAGGAGCAGGATATAAAATTAATGCACAGAAATCTCTTGCATTCCTATACACAAATGATGAAAAATCTGAAAGAAATTAAGGAAACATTCCCATTTACCATTGCAACAAAAGAATAAAATACCTAGGAAAAAATCTACCTAAGGAGACAAAAGAACAGTATGCAGAAAACTATAAGACACTGATGAAAGAAATTAAAGATGATACAAACAGATGGAGAGATATACCATGTTCTTGGATTGGAAGAATCAACATTGTGAAAATGACTATACTATCCAAAGCAGTCTACAGATTCAATGCAATCCCTATCAAAGTACCACTGGTATTTTTCACAGAACTAGAACAAAAAATTTCACAATTTGTATGGAAACACAAAAGACCCCGAATAGCCAAAGCAATCTTGAGAGAAAGAAAAACGGAGCTGGAGGAATCAGGCTCCCTGACTTCAGACTATACTACAAAGCTACATAATCAAGACAGTATGGTACTGGCACAAAAACAGAAATATAGATCAATGGAACAGGATAGAAGGCCCAGAGATAAACCCACACACATATGGTCACCTTATCTGTAATAAAGGAGGCAAGAATACACAATGGAGAAAAGACAGCCTCTTCAATAAGTGGTGCTGGTTAAACGGGACAGCTACATGTAAAAGAATGAAATTAGAACACTCCCTAACACCATACACAAAAATAAACTCAAAATGGATTAAAGACTGAAATGTAAAGCCAGACACTATAAAACTCTTAGAGGAAAATATAGGCAGAACACTCTATGACATAAATCACAGCAACATCCTTTTTGACCACCTCCTAGAGAAATGGAAATAAAAACAAAAATAAACAAATGGGACCTAATGAAACTGAAAAGCTTTTGCACAGCAAAGGGAACCATAAACAAGATGAAAAGACAACCCTCAGAATGGGAGAAAATATTTGCAAATGAAGCAACTGACAAAGGATCAATCTCCAAAATATACAGGCAGCTCATGCAGCTCAATATCAAATAAACAAACAACCCAATCCAAAAATGGGTAGAAGATCTAAATAGACATTTCTCCGAAAAAGATATACAAATTGCCAACAAACAGATGAAAGGATGCTCAACATCACTAATCATTAGAGAAATGCAAATCAAAACTACAATTTGGTATCACCTCACACCAGTCAGAATGGCCATCATCAAAAAATCTACAAACAATAAATGCTGGAGAGGGTGTGGAGAAAAGGCAACCCTCTTGCACTGTTGGTGGGAATGTAAATTGATACAGCCACTATGGAGAACAGTATGGAGGTTCCCTACAAAACTAAAAATAGAATGACCATACGACCCAGCAATCCCACTACTAGGCATATACCCTGAGAAAACCATAATTCAAAAAGAGTCACGTACCACAGTGTTCATTGCAACTCTATTTACAATAGCGAGGACATGGAAGCAACCTAAGTGCCCCTCAACAGATGAATGGATAAAGAAGATGTGGCACATATATTCAATGGAATATTACTCAGCCATAAAAAGAAACAAAACTGAGTTATTTGTAGTGAGGTGGATGGACCTAGAGGCTGTCATACAGAGTGAAGGAAGTCAGAAAGAGAAAAACAAATACCATATGCTAACACATATATATGGAGTCTAAAAAAAAGGTTCTGAAGAATGTAGGGGCATGAGAGGAATAAAGACACAGACGTAAAGAATGGACTTGAGGACTTGGGGAGGGGGAAGGGTAAGCTGGGACGAAGTGAGAGAGTGGCATGGACATATATACACTACCAAATGTAAAATAGATAGCTAGTGGGAAGCAGCCGCATAGCACAGGGAGATCAGCTCGGTGCTTTGTGACCACCTAGAGGGGTGGGATAGAGAGGGTGGGAGGAAGATGCAAGAGGGAGGAGATATGGGGATATATGTTTATGTATAGCTGATTCACTTTGTTATAAAGCAGAAACTAACACACCATTGTAAAGCAATTATACTCCAATAAAGATGTTAAAAAAAAAACCAATTTAAACAGGCTGTCGGGAAATCCACAGTATCCCTATATATTTAGACTTCAGAGAAGTCTTTTGATGAAATAAAAATTATCATTTTATCTCTGAGAGTGTGCACTTTGCCCTTGACACATGTAATAATCTATAATGAGATTATTTTATACATGTATCAAGTGCAGAGTGATTCTTCGTGACAAGCTGTTTTCTTTATAAGTACACAATCTCCCAAATTACTAGAGGTGATTTAGGCTAAGAGTGAAGTTTTAAAATAAAATATTGCCAGGCTGCAAAAAATGAGATCATTAATACTTTTCACTGGACTCAGTAAAGAAATATTTATGTCCTAGCTATCCTTAGGTCTTCATATCATATACACTAGTATTTTAGTCACTTTATTCACCAATTTAACAAACTAAGTAGACCACATCATTATTCTATTGAACAAGATGGAGATTCCTTTTAGGAAAGTTTTATTCATCCTTATTAGTCTTTGCTTTCCTCTCATAAAAGCACCCCCTCCACACATCTGTAAATTATAATTTCTCTACGAAAACTAAAAGATCTCAGAGGAATAGGGAAAGAAATAGCAATCAAGTACTTTGCTTAATACTTGGCTATTCTCTTTAACACAACTAAGACAAAATCTGGCTTCAGTTTCCTTGGACCAAAAAGGAAATTCATCATCAACCTCAATCAGCTAAGAAGCATTTTAATGAAATTTTGACAAAGTACTTAAACATAAATGGTAGATATATGCCTTCTAATCAAAGTGAAGATAATAATTGAAAGTGATTGTATTTTACAGGTTTTTTCATTCTATTTTTGACTGACAACCACAAAATCCCCCTGAATTCTTATTACAGAGTCAGTAATCATAACAAGCACAAATACCCTACCTGTATGGGAACAATCAACCTGGGCAGCCCTATGGGAGTAGCTGAAGTCTGCACAACACCAGCATTATTTATGTACTTAAACTTTTATTCTTTAAAGGATTTTAAAATTACCTACATTTCAAATGTAGACGCATACAAAGTAGAGTTCATGAAACCAAAAGTGTGATAGTCTAATTATGTTTTTTTTTCTAATACAGTACATTACACGTATCCCCCGTTTTTAAAAAGTTCCCTTCACTCCACTTTGCTTTTACGAAAGACCTACACTAGTACCTGTTTTCACTAAATGAAAGAAATCCAAAGAGGACTTTCACTTTTACAAAAAAAGGTGAGATGTGAAAATAGCGTTCCGTGCTTGTTTTGGAGTGAGCTGTATAGAGGTAGTACACACCCAGAGCAGAGAGAGCGGCCCTGCCAAGCTCCTTCCCCAGGGTCTACACTCAGCATCTCAGCATCCAGCCACCACAGCTTTGAAATGTGTCTGTGGGCATCTGTGCCTTATCTGATTTATTTTGTGCATTCCTTAGCAAGATATGTCCAGAGGTAATTGTTTCTTCCCTTTATGCCATTTGGTCTTACAAAAGGTTTCATAGAAAAGCTCTATTTTCAGATAGTGGGGGAAACCGGTATTGCATTAAAATAATAGCCCCTAAAATGATCTCACGTACCACCAATGGTACAGGTAAACACATTTAGTGAAAATAACTACCCTATATAATTTTCAACCTGATTTCTTTTTCATAGAAAAAACTTATGAACATATACTAACATCAAGTTTAAAAACACAAGTTAATGTTCAACTTAATGTCAGGCTTGCTACCTACACACTGCAGTATGTAATCTAAACTTTAAAACAGTTGAACAGAGGCAGCTGAGTTGATATATTGAACCTGAACTACTCATTGTCTCAGTCTCATATCAGGAAATTGTAATTTACACCAAATGAAAGTGTATAGTATGTCTGCAAAGGACAGGCTGATGTAAGATTCCACTTGTCTCCTATCTTACTGAGTACACCTTCTGTGATTTCCAAGGCTGATAAGAGTTAAAGGTGACCTTTTACTCCCTTAGGGAGTGATTTCAATGCATGAGGGAGAAGAAAAGAGCAAAACTGTGGTTCAATATGACAACTCTGCTACTTGTGTTCTATAGAACAATCATTTTATTCTGAGCTCTTGATTTTAATTTGATCCATTCTCTCCACTAAATCAGTACATCCCATTCCTTCTGCCATAAAGTTTCAAATCACCTGCCATGCATCCAATGGGTGATGAGAAAGGTAAGGCCCATTAGACTTTATTGTTCCTGAAGGCAGATGGATCATCCTCAAAACTCAGGGAGCTAAGAGGACAAATGAGTTTCATAATGATTTAAATTATGTTAAAATATCACTGTTCCCATGAACACAAACTACCCAGACTTTATCTATTAATATAAAACTCTGTAATGCTCCTAGATGTTCATTTTATTTTTCAATGAGAACTATGCATGAGCTCTTCCTAGCATGTAATTTCTTTGTGAAATATAGTGATTAACAACACTAGGTGAAACATTCACTTAATAAAGTTCACAGCATTGTAATAACAAACAATAGAAAAGAAATCATGGATTCTAACCACTTTGTCCTCCTTTGGGAAAGCATCCAAGGTAGCAGAGTAAAGAGAGAGGGAAAAGAAGAGAAAAACAAAAATAAGGCATATATTAATAAACAGATTTTAAGAAAGCAATCATGTGTTACTTTAAAGTATAAAAGCACAGGTAGTTTGAAAAGTAAATATTTATTCTTACCAAAAAATAGTCACTGTTCAATCTTTCATTGAAAATACACATATATTGATCCTGCTATATGTTAGGTACAAAAGTTGGGCACTATACTTTCAGAACTTTTGAGACCTTGGATTATTAAATCTACATTTATATCATTCTTCAGAAGGAAAACTTAATTCACTACCATATTTAGTCCACCTATTATTGAAAAGGCATATTAAAATGCATAAAATTTGAATGAATAATTATATCAAATTACTCTTAAAATATTTATAGTTATGAATTGGAAAAATCTAAGAATGGGAAGTGTTTGTAATAAATAAAAATGAGAAAAGAAATCTGTTAACCATTTAGCCATAAATTATCCCACAAGGAAGATTTATTCATAACATGTATTTCAAAATTTACAATGTCACAGGAAAAAAACAACTTTATACAATTTTGTGTCCTTTGTCCAAGATTAAATATTTTAAGTTGTGCTTTGTTTTGTTTTTTGAATATTTTTTCCAAGATTGAATGGGTTTAGTAAAGGTGGATGAACTACATTAGGCCTGCTTGTCTGCTCAAAAGCATAGGTACCTCTTAGCTCAATTGCCTTTAAACCCCTCTCCTGTTTAAAATATGAGTTTGATTCTATGTTATTGGCTTGCCTCAAACCTATAATGTGAAGTTAAAAGCATTCAACAGCTATGGGCACTCAGCCCATTTGCACCCTACCGTTCAGGGTCAGCACCCTTTCAGACTGGACAGTACCCTTACTGCATGAGTTGTTAAATATTTTGAATACCATCACAGGTCTCATTTGCCAGGATTCATTCCAAAATAGTGTGTTCAAGAACTAAAGAAGGGAAATTTAACAAATAGGTCCTGTGCACTTTTTATGCACCAGACACGATCTCAATCCAAGCTTGTTCTGGAAATGTTTTAAGGTAGCATACGAGGTTAACTAAAACTCATAACTTTTAGGAGGAAAAAAGAAAACTTATGTGGCCATAAGAATGGAACATAAAGAAAAATTAAAGATGCATAGATTTGAATTGTTTTAATTCTCATAACAACCATATGCATTAATTATTACCGTACAGTTTCATAGATAAAGAAGCTGTTGTTCAGAGAAGTTAAGGCTACAAAGAAAATAGTAAGCTCATCTTAAGTTTAATAATGCACCTATTTTACTAAATGTCTTAATTCCCCTGCAAGAGATTTTAGAATAATACCCTACTTACAACTCAAATACACTACCAAAGAATACAATGTTGATGGGTAGGTTCACTTTAATTTTAACAGTGATTTTCCAAATTAGGAAGATATAAGTGTAAACCACCACCCTCTCCCCCTGAAATTAAAAATTTGACACACTCTTTAAATATCCAAATAATTTTCATAAGACTTAGCATTCCTTTCTTTTTTTTTAACATGATAGCAAATTTGAAGTTACTCTCACAGAAGCTAATTATTGCTTTATACATGATGGCATTGGGTTAAGTTTGATGCCACACAATCTACCTTGATTTTACCTTCATTCAATCTGAAACATCTGTTGCAGAAACTCAAGGTAGGTTGTTTTGCTCTGCTTTTTTTGTACAAGAAGAATTGGTGGTAACACGCTTCAAGGGTTTCATAATTCATGATACTAAATCTACATTAACTACTTTCTTCAGAAAATAAACTTACTCCCATAGGTAATCTGTTGGTGTTGAATGGGAATCACTTATCGAGATACACACATACAGAAAGCATCTTTTATGAATTATCTGCATCGCTCGTCCCCTGCTCTGGTCACGGGGGAGGCGGGGCGCATCCACCTGTGCGCACCGTGGGCGGCTCTACTCACGTTGTTGGACCGCAGGGACACGCGGCCCCCGCAGCGCGCGCAGAACTTGGTGCTGCAGTAGGAGCACAGGTGGCCGCAGCCATCGGCGAACTTGGTCTTGTGGCAGATGCCGCAGGTCGGAGCATCGTCTTTGTGCTCACCCTGGTAACGCCGTGCTTCTTCCCCTATTTTTCTCACTTGTTCCTTATAGCTTTCGAATTGTTGATGCAATCTCCTGGGCAGAAGAGAAAATGGGAGCAACTAAGGGAATGCTGGAAACGGGAGCAAAAACACTTTTTCGTAGCAGAAGAGACGTCTAGCTTTTGAACTGAAGCAAAACATACAAAGCCACTTTCCCCCCTAACCTTACCAACAGAGGTAAGAAATGTATTAGCCTGTCTTCCATTAGTTGCAATAGTGCTTATTAGCACTGAACCGTATATAAATAGACTCTATATAATCATTCCATATAATTTCCCAACAGTGGAATTCCTGTATCCACTCCGTGCCTCTGCTTCTTTAACAGGTGACTTTCAAAGTATTTTTGACTGGTACTCAACATCTTACAACCACAATCATGTGTATATAAGGCAAACGTTATACAAGATTCTGAGCCTAACTCTATAGAATGTGCTCTGGTATTTTCTGTCTTATTCTATTTGAAGTTTAATACAGATCACTGTTTTTAAAAAGTTTGTCACAGTAAATTGGTCCCAAGACCCATGGTTGAAGCATGATGCATATTTGGGAAATGACTGTTTTAAACTACATTGCTAGGCAAGCTGTCTTCCACGAAGTATCTTCTTTCACTTCCATTCCTGGAGACATTTGTGTGGCATCAATTATTCCACACAGCACACAGACTGGACTGTTTATATGAATATACCTATATGTGTGTGTATATATATATATATATATGTTACAGTTGAGTTAGCTTAGATCTGTTGCATCACATTACAAGTTCTAAACCATACCGTGCAAATATTCAGATTTTTACATGCCCCAGTTTTGCTTGATCTCTCCCAGGTCATACGTATGAGATTTGCTATTACTCTTTATTGATGACTGCTGGACTTTGGGCAACCACATTTGTTGAGGCAAAGCATTTCCCCAAGAACATTCACACTTAATATGATTGAGGTTTCCTCCGCTCCCCATCAGTCCAAACCCCTCTCTCTCATACTGCTACGAGCAGAAATGGTTCCATGTTCTGTACAGAGCACGGTGACAGCCGGTGATTCTCCAGAGAAAGGAAGCCTTCGTTTTGTTGATGAGAACTAAGAAAATTGTCCCAGGCCGAAGAGTCATTGGCTCTTACACCAAAAGAGAAACTCGTGGGAAATGTCTGAGCAGATGTATCTATGTATCTAAGCTCGTTTGCTGGATGTGAGTTTCCCCAGGATCAGAGAACACACGTGTTATTGTCAGTTAAGGCAGTTAGCGTGATGTTCCACATCTATGATAACTGTGGGGAACTGGGACTCCCTGGAAACTGCATCCAATAAGTGAAGTCCAAGCACTGCAGTGTTTGAAGTACTGGGATTTCATTATATTTTCCTTTTGACATCAACAGCTTCTGAGCAGAACTTTAATGATTACTTTAAAAATTCTGAAATCCCTTTCCTGCTTTGCCAACTGACACTTTTTTCTATTTTAATTCTCATAATTAAAGCAAACATAGTTGCACTAGCACATAAAGTAGTTTAGAATCTGAAATCCTTCCCAGTTGAAAGGCCAGCTAATTTCAGTTCAGAGAGGATATTGTGATATTTTATTTAATGCATGCAAGAATATCTGATCAATTTATTGAAGAGTTGTTTGACCCATTCCAAAATGCTGAGCAGACAGGGAGTGCATGAGTAAATACTTATTGTGAGAACCACCAAGTCAAACATATTTAAATAATATATATATATATATATATATATATATATATATACAAATGAGAAGGAGAAAGCTAAGGTAAAGAAGAAGCTTCCCTATAAATGTATAATGATACAGAATATGTTTTAGTTTGGGTGCTGGCAAACTTTATGGTAAAAGGCCAGTTTGTAAACATTTCAGACTTTGTGGGCCAGGCAATATCGGCTGGCAACTACTCAGCTGTACTGCTGTAGCAGGAAAGTAGCATAGACAATACGTAAATTGTAAGCATGGCTGTGTTCCAATAAAACTTTATTTACAAAAAAAGATGGTAGGCCAGATTTAGCCCGTGCACCTGGTTGTCAAACTCCTGATTTAGTATATGATTTATACTAAGGCATAACAGCTTGAAAATCAAAGTCTTTCTGCCTTTTAAAAATTCAAACATAAAGGACTTTTATCCATCCTATAGGGTCCAATCAAAAGGCATCTGTTTCAGGAAACCTTTGTACAATATATTTGTGCAGGGCACTGAGCACTGAGATGAAACCTTTCTCTAGTGCAATCTCATAGCGTTTCCTCTGGTTCCTCACAGGCTACTTAATATTATTTCTACCATATGTTATTACTGTTTCTGTACATGACACTTCTCTTCTACCAAACAGTAAATAGTGTTAGAAATGCACAGTTCAGCCAGCTAATAAAAACATACATCCCCTTAGTAGTAGCCAATACGTCTTTGCTGAATGGAAAAGTCATATATATATAAATATATTTTTTAGTTCGTCTTGAGAAAAAACAAAAACAAATGCGTTTATACTGAAGACTAAATATCCTGGAAAATCTTACTGCCAAAAATGCTAGAAATGCTGGATAAAACATTTAAAAGGATAACTTTTAATTCATGTTTGAGCTGAGGAGAGAGTATGGAGTTCCTCAAAGGAGAAATATGAAACGGGAGCAGTAATTCCGAGAAGACATAGCTCTGAAGCCGATGGCTGCCCTGGGGACATGGACGGAGGCTCTGTGAGCAAGAACTTCAGTTTTAACTTTTGAACATGTGACTGAAAATAAAAATTCCAGTTAGGCAGCCACCAAAAATAACTGAAATACAGTGTATAACATCCTAATCGGGAGATAGAGAAACACAGAATGAGAAAAAAGTCAATCCAAAGAAGATAAGAATTGAAACAAACAAACACAGACAATTAGAAATAGAGCCTGTGAAGGCAGAAACAGTCCAACATATCAGGAGTCACAGTAAGTGTAATGGACTACAGCATTATGAAAAGACAAAGTTCATCATGTTAGACTTAAAAAATTCAGCTAAATGAGGTTTAGAAGAGAAATACCCAAACTGTAAAAGCACAGAATGTTTTAAATAAAATGATGGAAAAAATATATACCGGGGCAAGAGTAACAATAACAAAACAGCAACAACAGCAAAACAAAGCCGGTGTAATACGTAAGGCAAAAAGCATTACTTGAGATAAAGAGGGTGTTACTATTAAAGAAGTGTTCATTTCATGTTGTATGTGACAATTCTAAACTTGATTGCATATAATAACATATAAAGCCAAAAAATTGATAGAACTATTAGGACAGAGAAATCTACCATCAGAGTAGGATATTTTTACACACCTCTCTCTGTGTGGTTGACAGATCAGACAGATCAAAAATAAATAATGATAGGGAGATTTGAACAACACAATGAACAAGTTTCTATACGTATATGTATACATCTGTCCAGTAAACTAAACTTGTTTTAACTTGTTGAGTGCAGTAAACATACTGAACAATAAATGTACTCAACAAATAAATATTTTTTCATGGAGATATGAAATTTTTCCAGCTGTGGGTCTCAAAAGTAATAGAAATGTTTTCTTTCTTAAGCTGCATGGTGAATGTATGATGTATGTTTTGTTCTTTTTCTTTATGCTTTACATATATGTTACATAATACTCCTGTATGTATGAAATATTTTATATTAAAAAGAAGGAAAAATTTAGTTCTATCTCATTAGGTATCACTGGCTAACAAATGACTGCTATTAAAGAATTGAAAAAGTGAAAGTATTTGACAGTATTAAAATCTACAGAAGAGTTGACCATTTATGGAACCTAATTTTAAGAAGAAAGGCATATGTTGAACCACATAATGACTTTGTGAAGTAGACAGTATTATTATTCCCGTTTTATTGAAACTAATTTTGTTTGGGGCTTTGCTTTATTTTCTACCTGAATATATCATTCTAAATTTGCATACTTTAGTAAAAGAATGAAATTAGGACATTCTCTAACACCATATAAAAAAAATAAACTCAAAATGGTTTAGAGACCTAAATGTGAGACCAGATACTATAAAACACCTAGAGGAAAACGTAGGCAGAACACTCTTTGACATAAATCAATGCATTATTTTTTTGGATCCATCTCCTAAAGTAAAGGAAATAAAAGCAAAAATAAACAAATGGGACCTAATTATACTTAAAAGCTTTTGCAAAGCAAAGGAAACAATCGACAAAATGCAAAGACAACCTACTGAATGGGAGAAAATATTTGCAAATGATATGACTGATAAGGGGTTAATATCCAACATATATAAACAGCTAATACAACTCAACGACCAAAACAACCCAATTAAACAATGGGCAGAAGAACTGAATAGATATTTTTCCAAAGAAGACATACAGGTGGCCAACAGGTACATGAAAAGGTTCTCAACATCACTAATCATCAGGGAAATGCAAATCAGAACCACGATGAGATATCACCTCACACCTGTCAGAATGGCCATCATCAAAAAGAACACAAATAACAAATGCTGGAGAGGATGTGGAGAAAAGGGAACCCTTGTACCCTTTTGGTGGGAATGTAAATTGGTGCAGCCACTGTGGAAAACAGTGTGGAGGTTTCTCAAAAAACTAAAAAATAGAGCTACCATATGATCTGGCAATGCCACTTCTGGGTATATATCTGTAAAAAACAAAAAAACACTAATTTGAAAAGATACATGCACCTCAATGTTCACAGCAGCATTATTTACAGTTGCCAAGGCATGGAAGCAAGCTACACGTCCATCAACAGGTGAATGGATAAAGAAGATGTGGCACATATACAATGGAATATTACTCAGCCATAAAAAAGAAAGAAAAATTTCCATTTGCAGCAACATGGATGGACTTGGAGGACATTAAGCTAAGTGAAATAAAGCAGACAGGGAATTCCCTGGTGGTCCAGTGGTTAGGACTTGGCCCTTTCACTGCCAGGGCCTGGGTTTAATCCCTGGTCAGGGAACTAAGGTCCCGCAAGCTGCGTGGTGTGGCTAATAAAATAAAATAAAATAAGTCAGGCAGATAAAGACAAATACTGTATGATATCACTTGTATGTGGAATCTAAGAAATACTACAAACTAGTGAATATAACATAAAAGAAGCAGGCTCACAGATATAGAGAACAAACCAGTGGTTACCAATGGGGAGGGGGGAGGGGAAATACAGGGGTAGGGGAGTGGGAAGTACAAACTCTTGGGTGTAAGATGGGCTGCAAGGATGTACTGTACAACGTGGGGAATATAGCCAATGTTTAGTAAGAACTGTAAATGGAGTGTAACCTTTAAAGATTGTATAAAAATAAAAAAATTAAAAATAAATACATAAATAATTTCACATACTTCAGATCTTATATTGACCTCACACAAAACATGAAAATAAATGCAGATTCAACTTGCAAATGAAAGTGTTTCTGGACTCAGGAAAGCGCTCACAGGGAGGAAATGTCCATTTTCGATCGTGGCTAATTGATGGTATGTGAACAAAGCTGACTATGGAAAAGCAAAAGGTCTGCCGATGAGCTCAGTCATGATGCTTCTACAGATGCTATAGTCCCGCTCAATTCTACTTCCCCTCATTTCTCAGCTCCTCTATGGTATTTATTCCCAAAATTGACTTCAAGCGACTGTGCCCTTCTGAAAGACTCAAAAAGCTATTTTGGTGACTTGGGAACCCAGTGATGGTCCGCTAAGTGCTGGTACAACTTAGACCGTGGGGTCTCCCAGGCCATGCTAGGTGCCCGGGAAGCAATGACTCTTTCCCCAGAGGCCACAGCAAGAGGGTTGGTGAGATGAGGCTTCTTGATTGGGGTCTGAGAGTGAGGTCTCCGGTTCTCACTTTCTCCATGGGATGCCTTAGAGGGGTGTTCTCTTCCAGTCTCACCAAAAGTGGGGAAAAATCCAGCCCACAGAGTAGTTCCTAAGGACGGGAGCCACCAGGGGACAGTGCTCTCCTCCCAGAAGGATGTACCCAAGTGCATCCCCCCACAGACATCACTCCAGACCCGGCCAGGACTCACATCCTCCTGAATGCCACGTCTTGGTGGTCTGGACGCATCTGTACCCTCTTCTCATGTGCATTTAAAATTCTTTCTTGGTTCCAGCAATGGCCATGTTCATATGACTGGTTTGGATATCACCACAGGAAGCAGAATGAAAGAAGCAAGATTGTGCTGTTTCTCAGCACAGAACTCATGTTACATCCTCACACCTCTTTCTTCCTGGGCTTCTTCCTCTACCTATAGACAGGACTCCCTTATTCTGCAATGAAAGAAAAAGCCCAACCCAAGTCCCCATCAACCTCTCTGACTTATTTCCCAGTGTACTCCTCCTTTTTACCAGCAGAAATTATGAAAGGAAAGCAGGAGGGAAGGCAGGGAGGGAGGGAAGAGCAGCCTTCATGACTCCCACTTCTTCAAAATCTACTTATTCCACAACCCTGTGCAGTGCTCTACTAAACTATCTCTTAAAAAACCAACCTTCATGCCCTTTTCTCAATCTGTATTCCCCTCACATCACTCTGATATCACTCACTGTCAAGATGTTGTCCTCATAATAAAATTTGCTTTTGCAATCAGGATACTGGTGCTGAAACCATAAATAGTATATTTATTTTTTGTATCTGATGTTTTAATGCTTTAATCCATATCAAATATGTGACAGTGTTCTATTATGAATAATGCATGGAAATTCATATTTGACTATATGGTATTACAGTAAATGCAGGACTGCAAATGTAGAATCTTTCTGTGAAATTTATCTGCACATTTCAATTTTAGAATTAACAAGATATTCTTATTGATTAGCAAGGTTGACAAAATATATGATCACAAATCTCTGATTTAAATTTTCTACAAAGAAAATGGAGAGCATTCTAAAATATGCAATGCTATCAGAAGAAAAGCATTGATATAGAAACCTTGGTTTTCTCCATGGATGTGATTTTTTTCCATCGTTTCACTATGTAACAATCATTGTATTATTTTAATATCTGTACTCATTTCAAGAAACTCCAAGATTCCAGTTGTAAACAAGTTGTTTGGGTGGTTAACGGCACATATTTGAAGGAAATAAAGATGAATGCCTATAAAACTAAGTATCATTCTCTATACATCTAAAATATAAATATCATCCTGGAAATTCCCTGGTGGTCCAGTGGTTAGGACTCTGCACTCTCACTGCCGAGGGTGCTGGTTCAATCCCTGGTCAGGGAACAAAGATCCTGCAAGCCACTTGGTGTGGCCAAAAAAATTTTCCAAAAAAACCCAAAAAACAAAATATAAATATCCTATAATGCAAAATAAATCATTTAAGTGGGAAGTTATTAATAACATCCTTACCAGTTAATGCGTATTTGTTGATCACTTACTATAAATAGGGCACACAGACAGATGCCGAGTGGCTGGTGATGGGGGGATGAAGAGGAATCTCTGTAATTGACACGCACCTCATTTACTTCTGTTTTGTGTTTCTCCTTCCTCCATCCCCAAAGTGGTCAGAAGCTAAAGCACCAAAATCCCACCTTTCTTCCCGGCTCTCCTTGACGAAGTCTAGGCTACATTTTTCTGCAGTAGGAGGGGATGGGAACCAGTGCTTTGAAGTTTCAAAAGCCAAAGTTACAGGTCCCGAAGGAAGGTGAGGGCTTTCCCCAAGAGGAAGGGAGGGGCAGAGACCAGAGAAGTTTGCATGTAGCACCTGAGATGGAGAACTGCTTTGGGACGTACATACAAGGGTACTGAGAAAAGCAAGCATGGTCTATATTTCCTTTACCAACCTTGGCACAGAACACATACAACAAGGCATGATCAAGGGCCCATGCCAATAGTGATGGGGAGGTTAAAGCCAGGAGAATTCTTCTGAGAGGGCTGGATTGCTTAAGTGCCTCCAAAGACCTGGGGGATATACAGGAGGGAGCCCTGACAGTGACCAAAATTAAACATCGGCTAGCCTGATACGCTGAAGGCTTGCTTTAGAAATTTTTGACATCAAACTCTATTGTTGAAAAACTCACACTAACCTCAACTCTAAAGCACACTTCTTGACTCCAAGGTATGTACACTGTGCTTAGTAGGTAAGTTATATGTAAACATAAATTAGCAGTTTACGGCAACATATATAAAGAACGGAAATAAATTGTTCTGTAGAAAATAATAATTCTGGGTGAAAGGATCAGGGAGATTTATTTGGCTTAGCTGGTCAAAAACATTTTCCTAGATGAGTTGGAACTTGAACTATTCTCTGAAATAATAAAAATCTGGCTCATGGTGGTATTAATATAAGTACTTAAGCAAAGAAATAGGAAAGCATGCTAAGATAATAGTAAAGTAACTATGAATGCTCCCAAGTATCTCAGAAATGTAGTTGAAACCAAATCACCTTTTAGAGTCTTTGTGTATCAGCAAACAAGCATTCACTGTGTATGTTCTAGTGAATGACAGCCTGACAATTATACATAACTGACCATGAAGTCAAGACACAGGTGCAGTTAAAAAATGGTTTCTTGGTCCCAAAACACAATTGTCCCCTTTTTCATGAAACTGTCTCTTTGATTCTACTCTGTAACAGAGGGGCAGTAAAATTCCAGTGCACTCCAGTGGTGACTAATTTTTTTAAAAGAATGATGCTTGGAAATAATGGTCCCTTGTGTCAGAATTGAGTTGAAAATAAAAAACATCACAGTATTTTAAGCAAAAAGGTTAAGTAATAGAATTTGGTGCTACAAAACTGTTGGAAGGGGGATAGAAGTGGGTTCTGGGTCTGATCTTCAGGAATGATCTCCAAAACAAAAGCATAAAACCAGCTACTGAAAGTTCCTCAGCCAGGAAGCTGTAAGAACAGGGGTCCTGGGCCGCACAGCAGGAGGATAGTGGTGGGCGAGCGAGTGAAGCTTCATCTGCCGCTCTCCATCGCCCGCATTACCGCCTGAGCCATCCCCCACCTCCGTCCGTGGAAAAACTGTCTTCCATGAAACCAGTCCCTAGTGCCAAAAAGGTTGGGGACCGCTGCTGTAGAATCAGAAAGCCAGTGTCCAAATGGCTGGAGCCCCACCTCCTCGGCTGAGATGCTCTTGTCTGGACTCCACCACCACAGTCACACTGAGCCGCTAAAGAGACCAGCAAGATCAACGCCCAGATGCCGCCTGGCCCTCCATTAACTCAGGTTCAGTTCAAGTCTCAGGCCCATACATCGGACTAGGGGATCCTAAAACACCTCAAGGATTCCAGCTGCAAGAGAATCCATGGAATTTAGTTGTTAGGTTTCTGGCTTCTTCATAATACTCCCTGGAAGGAGTCTGGAATAGAGGTTGTGAGGGTCAGTCTTCCACTTTATTTACAATCCTCTGATTTAGGTCAAATTTCTTAATTCCTTCCACTGCACCTGAAGTGAGTAATAGCTGAGTCTAGGAATTCTCATTCACCTTCATTCATTCTCTCTCTCTCTCCCTCTCTCCCTCTCCCTCTCTCCCTCTCTCTCTCTCTCCCTCTCCCCCCAAACACTGAGCACCCCTAATGTCCACTATGGGAAGCATTTAGCCTCCATCAGGAAATGTCTTTTGATAGATGCTGTCCCCTAAGAAACTCACATACACATATATGTATTTGTGTCTGTCCAGTCTTTTTCATCTAGTAAACAAATTGCAAGACCAAAAATCAAGGTAAACCTCAGACTCAGATACAAGACACACATACAATCAAACAAACACAAAAAAACCTTCCTTCTGTGGTGATGAGATGCACAGCCCAATCTACCACCTGTGATGAAGACCTTCATTATTCTTAACTTGCATTATTTCATCAACTTTTTAACTAGGCTCTGGCCAATGGGTTCCCTCATTCTGGTTCATCTTTCATACTGTCTAATAAACTGAACGAATCATGTCAATCAGCTGCTAAAATATCATTTCTAAGGTAGTCCATTCCTCATCCTGGGATCCAAGGTGATTCTCCTTGTTCCCAATTATCTATCAGCGTCTCTACAAACCCTTCTCATATACCTTAGACCTACCATTGCATCAGATTTTCTCCCTAGTTACCAAACACAGTAGGATCTTACAAACAGCGATTCAACCAACATTTATTGAGCTCCAACTGTACAACAGGCACTGCTTGAGTCCCTGGGGGTACAAAGAAAACAATATAAAACAACATAAGAAGATATGAGTTTCACTTAATTTATTACTTTATTTAAGGCTTTTTGATAAATGGTTCTTTTCGTAAAGATAAATGATTCAGATAAATGATTCAGATAAGTGATAAATGGTTCAGAAAATGGTTCTTTTCTTTTGTACATGGAGACCACCCTCCCTACATTAAAGATTATTTTTTTCTCTTCAAAGCCTAATGTACACTGTTGGTAGGAATGTAAATTGGTGCAGCCAGTGTGGAAAACAGTAGGGAGGTTTCTCAAAAAACTAAAAATAAAGCTACCACACGATCCAGCAATCCCACTCCTCAGTATACATATCTGAAAAATACAAAAACACCACTAATTCGAAAAGATACATGCACCCCAATGTTCACAGCAGCACTATTGAGAATAGCCAAGATATGGAAGCAACCTAAGTCCATCGAGAGATGAATGGATAAGTAAGAAGTGATATATATCACATCTTTCTATCTATCTATCTATCTATCTATCTATCTATCTATCTATCACCTATCTATCTAATGGAATATTAGTCATAAAAAAAGAATGAAATTCTGTCATTTGCAACAAGGAAGATGGACCTAGGGAATATTATCCTTAATGAAATAAGTCAGACAAAGACAAATGCTGTATGATATAACTTATATGTGGAATTAAAAAAAAATAAAACAAATTAGTGAATATAACAAAACAGAAAGAGACTCACAGATATAGAGAAAAAACTAGTGGTTACCAGTGGGAAGAGTGATGGGGGAGGGTCAAGATAGAAATAGGAGATTAAGAGATACAAACTACTATGTATAAAATTAATAACCTACAAGGATATATTGTGAAGCACAGGGAAATATAGCCACTATTTGGTAATAACTTTAAATGGAGTATAATCTGTAAAAATATTGACTCACTATGCTGTTTCCCTGAAATATCATATAAATAAACATAAATATAGTACTGTAAATCAACTATACTTCAATTAGAAAAAGACATCATGCTGAAATCTGAAAAAAAATTGTAATGTAATTTAATCATGAAAATAAAACTTGATTTATTTTAACAAAATGTAAACTTCTAGACTCTATTCACAAAATTAAGACAGGTTTATGATTTGCTATTATTCTTGACTAAATTAAGCATTTTTTTTTGTTACTTAGAGGAACAACTAGTCTTGGTTAAAATGTGTAAATGTATTTTTGTAAAGTTTTCAGATTATATTAAACATATATAATGTAACAAGTTGTTTACAGGTGTTTGGCATATGTAGTTCCTTTCTTCAAAAGGAAATGATTACAACTGCAAATTCATATAATTCAAGAGAGATTACTTTCACAGCAGTGTATTTTCCTTCCAGCCTTGAACTGCCTTTTGCAACTTGAACCCCTACCAAGTATTATAAACCTTTAACTTATCAATAACATAATCTAAATTTACTTAGGTTAATTTTTCACTAGTCTGTAGGACTACAATATGCTAATTATCTATATGACCATGTTAGCTTTCTTTTGATACAAGTTTGAATTATCCTACATTTCACCTTTGTTTTCTTTTTCAACACTTGTGAATGGTTCCTGACATTTAAGAAATCCAGTTGTGGGGAATTCCCTGGCGATCCAGTGGTTAGGACTCCAGGCTTTCATTGCAGAGGGCCCGGGTTCTATCCCTGGTTGGGGAGCTAAGATCCCCCCAGCCACGTGGCATGCCCCCCCCCCCCACAAAGAAAGAAATCCGGCTGTACAGATTTGAACCAAGCCCCTTGCTTGTTTGCTAGGACTTGGGGTTCACAACTTTGGAATCATTTGAACCCCATTCTCAGAGTGAGAAAAGATAAAGGAAAGATTCCAAAACCTGGTTTTAAATGGAAATATTGAGATTTAGGAAAATAGAGACACAGGAGGGACTTTGAAGATCTCTGGGGACAAGGATCTCATTTTATAAATGGGAAAACCTAGGCCCATACTTTTAAGTTACTTACATAAGGTCATAAAACTGGTTTGTGATAATTAGGTCCCGTCTTTCCAACTTTCCACTACACCTTCCTATCTTCACATGCTTATTTGAATATGGATGAAGGAATGGAAAGCTATCGATTTGTGAGGGACGTTTCCTTGGTGTTCTCAAACATAGTAGGTATCAAAATTATCTAATGGGCTTATTAAAATGAACCTTAACCTCAGGTGCTTCTGAGTCAGTAGGTGTGGGATAAATCCCAGGAACCTGCCTTTTAAATTGTCAACCCAGGTGACCCTGGTGTAGATTATCTGAGGACTATAATATAGTAGAGATCCCTACATTAAGGTTAAATTAGAAAATGAAGGCTTTTTTTTAATACATCCTTCATCCTTCATATCACTTGTTAAAATTAATCTTCATCACATAATTAAATTTTAATTATAAATGCAAAATTTGGAGGACTGCCTGTGCGAAGATATGCTGAAAATGTAACTAATACGTTATATAATTTAATGTGATATCCACCATTGTTTAAAACTTACAATTCTATGAATCACAGATATGTACATATTAAGATTTGTAGGTTTAAAAAATAATCGTAGTAAGGGTTGCGGGGAGAGAGGGATGAATAGGTGGAGAACAGAGGATTTTTAGGGCAGTCAAATTACTCTGCACGATATTATAGTGGTGGATACGTCTCATTATACAATTGGTCAAACCCACAGAATGAACAACATCAAGGGTGAACCCTAAGGTAAACTGTGGACTCTGGGTGATACTGATGTGTCATTGTAGGGCATCAGTTGTAACAGATGCACCTGGCAGGGATGGGGGATGTTGATGATGGGGGAGGACTCTCTGTGCATGTGTGGAGGCAGGAGGTACACGGGAAATCTCTGCATCTTCCCCTCGATTTTGCTGTCAGCCTAAAACTGCTCTACAAAATAAAGTCTATAAAAAACTTTACTCTCAAAGAAAGGTTGTAATAATATATACATAAAGTGAATCTATAATACATACATATACATATATATATATATATATATATATATATATAATACTATACCTATTCTAAACATTTCAGTAATTCAGAAATTTACCCCAGATATTGTTGAGTAATGTAAAATATTACTACAGGTGAAAAAAATATTTTTCAGTCTGTGTTTAAGACCATATTGAGTCTTGAAAATGAGTATACTTTTTACTTATTGCAAATGTCCAGCAGATGGCACTAAAGATTTTTATTTTTGTCAGTACATTTAATTCTTAGTTGCTGAAACTGTTTTTCTTGAAAATATTGAATGTGTTAAAATCAAACTAGACCAATCAGCAGGAGGTATAACTTATTAGAAAAAAAATGTGTTTTCAGAGGTAGCTGGAAAAGAACAAAAGAGAAATGTATAACGTGTTGCAATTTCTGCTCTTTTGTGGAGGACCCTCATTCCACACGCCCTTACAGAAATTATGCATCAAGGGTTTTGCCGTATATTTTTCTCCCTTGTTTGTTTTGTCTTGTTTTGTTTGTCTGTCCTCCATTTAGCACTGTTAAAGATGTAGTTCACCCAATCAGCATCCCACAGGGTTCTGAAAGCACAGAGTGATGACACTTGGAAATAAGAGCAGAGCTGATGATTAGCTGGGAGTGTTTTACAGCTTGTTACTTCAGTCAAGCATTTCTTTTTAATTCCGTTTTCACTTTACCACAGGAGACCACTCCTGAGTAAGCATCAAGCGAGCATCTCAGGACACAGACGCCCCCTTGCACATGTTAAAATTTTTGTTCCACTTCATCTCCCAAGAAATACCCTCCTTGTGGCTCCTGAATGTTGAGTCCCTGCGTGTGTAGAAGCTCGTGTCTTAGGGTCTAGAACTATTCCTTCCAAATGATGGGATAATATCGCTGCTTTCTAACACTTGAGATGTACCAGAGGCCTAAACCTGAAAACTGTGCCCAAGAGGGAATCATTTTTATTCTTTGACAAACAGGTTACTCATTCAGCCACTGGGGGAAGCACATAATTTCGTCTGCAATCTTTTTCAGCATTTTAAAAAATGTTCACTGCTAATTCACACAAACAGAAAAAGAGAAAGGAGATCCTAAAATCTGATATTTTATAAAGAACTATTATCTTTAAGGCTATTGGAACTGAGAGAGGTAGATTATCTGGATCAAAAGCATCGTCAACGCTCTGAAATGGTGAATGGATGAATGATACATAGAAAACTCCTAACATGTCAAAAGCCATTTTCCCTTTGGCTTTTAATGTCTGATAAATTTATGCACACTGAACTTATCCTTCTTATTAGTGAGTTAACCAAGTGTTGCTGCTTGTTCTTTTGAATGATAAAATATGATCTGGGATATGGTGGCTAAGGGGAACCTTTCAGTGTAACTTGGACATATATTATCTTATACGTGTAATATGCGATCAGAATAATTCCTTTAAAATGTTAATGGCTCCACAAAGCTCTGTAAGCTTCTTTGTTTCCTAGAAACAAAAGAGCCACAGAAATAAGTGAGACAGTCAACATGCTCTAATTTGCAGACACCTAATGAGTACCTCTGTGAACAAGTCCTCCCAGTGGTCAAGGTTAGAGGTTACCCACCCGAGCTACCAGGTCTCTGTTTGGCCACCAGTAACTCTCCTGTCTTGTCTGGTTAGACATTCAGTCTCATCCCTAGAAAGGGTGTGATGAAGTCATGCCAACCCTCCTCTGGGTCCGGAAGGGAAATGGATTACCTGCTTCTTGCCCCAGGAAGTGAGGACACCAACATATTTCTCTGGTTTTGAATTTCGCACACATGGGTGTGGGCCATTACTTGATAAAACAGCAGAGACAGAGCCCAGGTTTCCTGGGACCAGATTCCTGGGTGCAAATCTTTCCTGGGCTCTTTCTTGTATTGACTCTTTGGCCTGGCAGGTTATTTAACAGTCTAAGACTTCACATTTTCATCTATGAAATGGGGTTGATAATGCCTACCTACTTATGAAATGGGGTTGATAATGCCTACCTACTTATGAGGTTGTGAAGATTAAAACAGCTAATACGTGTAGAGTACTTACGGAGGTATGGACAATAGTAAGTACTCCATAAAATACTGGCTCTTTTTATAGAGTACAGAGAAAATAGTGAACACAAATCAGATAAAGCATCTGTTTTTGTTCTGTGACATCTAACATTATCTTTTAATGGATTACAATATGTAAGTAGGATTTAGAATAATAAAATAAAGTAACTAGGTTGAGTTCAGATTTTTAAAAGCAGCACCAGCAAGTACCCTACTTTTAGAGCCTAAATTCAATATCTGAGGACAAAGACATTTATTCCAAAAAGGCTTCCTTTTTCCATTTTTTTAAAAGCAGGGAAATACCAAGACAAGCTTCCCGGATTCTACTTGCACAGTATACCGAATTAGTCAGCCATCATTAGGTACCGTATTTTCTAAGCCATTCTGGAGTGCATTTCAAGACAAGTGACAAGATGTAATTTCCTCCCCATTATATTTGCTAATGGTGACATCTGTTTTCATCCTTTAATTAAAATACATTGTTAATATGCATTTAAGATTTAATGATCATCTAAATAATATAACAGGTGTTGTAAATAACTTAAGATCTTTTTTATCCATGAAAGGGAGATCATAAAGTAGATCATTCACATGGTTTTGCAAATGTAGAAGCTAAAATTCCAGAAAATATCAGAATAATTTTTAATTTATCCAAATGTATATTGACTTGTATCTTTCCCCTGTGACCTAGAACCCTGACCACTATTTAATCAACTCCAGACATCTTCTACCCTCACCAGCCACTGCCTAGGAATAATCAAGTCTATTTTAAAACTTACCATCTTATGTTATATTTAGAGGCTAAAAATGTGTCATAATCAGCTTTCCTTAATCACAGTGCACACAAAGCTAGAAAGAGTCCATTTTACTCTTCATAATATTGCATCACCTATGAAAAACTTTGCATAGTATCAAGGTACTTTAAATTTGAACTGCATTTAACTCAATAGAATGTGGACAGAAAAATCTTGCAGTTTTTGTCACTGCAATCATCCATCAATTTAAGCATCATCTAACTTCAGCTCAACCATCTGGTCAATATTGCAGAGAATGCTTAGCTATACTTCAATGATGAGTAAAACCTTATTTTATACCTTTTTGGGTTATTTCTCTTGAGTATTTAATTTCCTCCGATGAGCACCAAAACTTAAAAGCGGGGTCCCATGCTCTCTGACCCACTCAGTAACCACTGCACCAAGTCCTGTAGAACTGGAAATCAGTAAATATTTAGAGTTTAACTGACCTGGAAGCTATTCAGTGGAGTGGGCCAGAAAGTCACCTTGTCATTCTACAGAGGAATCCTCTCTTTTTCCTTCTCTTTAAATTGTATTACTCTGTACTCCTCTTCGGGGTAAACCCAGAGGCATAACTGAAAATATTGCAGCCCTGCCGAGTGAAATTCATATTTTACCACCATCTGAGGTCTCTGAATGCTAAGTAACGTTGGTTACTATTGATTCCCTGCGTCTTAAAGTATAGCTGGGGAAGTCGGGGAAGGCTTGGCTGAGAGGATAGACATCTAGTGAGGAGGCAGGAGGTTAGGGGACACGTCCCAAAGGGCGGACGTGGTGGAGGAATGGCAGGGAGCAGGCCTGATGGAGAGGGAGAGCCAGCAAGCTGGTGTGGATGGAGAGCCCTGGGCAGCAGAGGGGGGCTGGGCTGGGGCAGGCTGCGTCCATCTGCTGGGTCACGTAAGCAGCTGGCATTTCCTCTGGGTGAAGGGAAGACCCTGGAGGCACCAGACGACGGGACGTAGGTTTTCACATTGTCCCGGTGGCTCCTCTGCTCGAAATGAGGCCTGGGGATGATCTGGGTTAGAGGCATGGAGGGAGGTCTGGACCCCAGGTCGGCTGCTGCTGAGCTCAGATGCTGCTTCTCCCTTTCGTCTGGCTTCAAATATTCCCAGAGCCCATCTAGGGAGGCAGACTTTTTTTTTTTTTTTAATTATTTATTTTATTTTTTATTGGAGTCTAGTTGATTTACAATGTTGTGTTAGTTTCAGGTGTCCAGCAAAGTGATTCAGTTACACATATACACATATATATGTATATATATATTCTTTTTTAGATTCTTTTACCTTATAGGTTATTACAAGATATTGAGAGCAGTTCCCTGTGCTCTGTGCTATACAGCAAGGCTTTTTGGCTTATCTATTTTATATATAGGAGTGTGTTTTGTAAATAACTCTAAAAATAGAGTTACCATATAATCCAGGGATCCCACTCCTGGGCATATATCCAGAGGAAACTCTAATTCTAAAAAGACACATGCACCCTAATGTTCATTGCAGCACTGTTTACAGTAGCCAAGACATGGAAGCAACCTAAATGTCCATTGACAGGTGAATGGATGAAGATGTGGTACATAAACACAATGGAATATTACTCAGCCATAAAAGAGAATGAAATAATGCCATTTGCAGCAACATGCATGGACCTACAGATTATCATGCTAAGTGAAGTAAGTCAGACAGTGAAAGACAAATACCATGTGATATCGCTGATACGTGAAATCTTAAAAAAATGATACAAAGGCAGAGTTTTATTTTCATGACCATAACGTAGTTTCTTTTTTCTTTCAAAACTGGTTCTCGGGTTGCATTTTCTACTTCGTGCTGTACAGCTTTTCTCAGCATCGATGACAATTATTGCAGAATCACAAGTGAGGAGCATTCAGCTTTCTGACGCTGAACAGCACCCAAGGAAATTGTCTCTGAAGGCATTCCCGCACCCTCAGAAGGAGATGCAGAAGTATGATGATATATCATCTCATGGTTAAAAACACCCAAACTGATTAGATGCCCCGTTGGAATCAGGGGTGGAGTGCCACCCAGCACCCACCCACCTGCCTTGTCAAAGCTGGCAATTACTGAGGCATCAAGGCAGGCCTGACCTGATACACTGACTCACTTTAGAATTATCAGAAATTTCATTTATTTTGTATGTTTTATTAATACTGTGTAGGCAACGTGACTACACAATAATCTCATGTCTGGAAATGTCATGTTAATATGGTTCCCTCAGCTCCCTTTCCCTTTTCTTGCTCCGGGGTCAAGTCCCATGGTCCCAACTTTTGTGTCCCTGGCAGGAATGACAGCCCAGATTATACTAAATGGTTCTGAGAATGTAGGTTCTGTGTGGAAACAAAAGCAAAACAGCTCTAATTTTAAACATTTCTAAAAATATGCTTTTTTTCTGGTTTTGGTAATAGATTCCACCTTCCTTTGGGTTATTTATAGAAACTGAAACTGTGGTGTTCTGAGAAAGTTAACTTCCTCAAATACGTTAAACGCCTCAGTATGCACTGTGTGTGTGAGTGCACATGCGTGTGTGGTCACCCGTGTTAGATAATCCAGGATATCACAGGCCTCAGGGGCTTCATTTTAATGAGTTTGACTTGTGCGACGCTGTAAATATTGATACAGGAGGAAGGAAGGGGAAATTGGTCCAGATGCCAAAGACATGCTTCTTCAAACAATCCCTTATATCAGCTTCTGTTTTGTTTTGGTTTTTGTTTGTTTCTTTTGTTGGTTTGGGTTTTGGTTTTATTTTGTTTTGTTCTGCTTTGGCTTTGGCTTCTCCTAAGTCTAGGAGAAAGCTAGAGGGAGGGTCTCAGCAGACAGGCAGTGAACTGAATAAACCTGTCCAAACCCCCGAGCAGACACTAGTGGATCTATACAGATGCCTGTGGTCCATCACAGACGGGCAGCCAAGGTCTCAGGTGGTGGCACTGGGGAAGCCACAGGGTCTCTGCCTCGTGGGCTCTGGGCATGGCTGCCCCCATCACCACTGGTTTTACAAAACAGGTACCCTTGCCAACGTGACAAGGACATTTTCCTCAGTAACTAGGCACTCTGCAAGATGGAGAATACATGAGATACCAGGCAACGGAACTGGGAAGAGAGAGAGAGAGCAATCCAGCTCAGTGTGACTACAGGCGAAGAGGAAGGAAGCTTTTCATGTTCATTACTCACATCTAAAGCGCGGTGTGTACAGTATGTCTCCTGCCTAAAAATAATTTAAACAGCCTGGCTAGGGGCACCGCTAATTTGTCTCTGTGTGCACCTGCAGCTCACCTTTCCCTAGAATCTGTGTAAAACGACACTGCGAAGGCTGCTTTAACCACACCATCCCAGCTCCTCCAAGGGATCAGATCGCAGGCTTCATGTGTAAATACTCTTGGCTTTAACCATACATGAGTTATATATAGTTTTTAACAGATTGCTTTCAAAGCCCAGACGTTTCTGGTTTTCATTTGAGTTCTGAATACCCTTGTAGTAAACAGACGGACAAGGGTACGAGACAAGGAGTTTTACAAGTTCTAGCAAATGTGGCTATGATCTAAGGTGAAGCCATCCTCTTCCTTTAAACTCCTTCCTGAGTTTATGAGGCTGGGAGAAGTGTTTCGTCCAAGGACCCTGATCAGCATCTCCTGGGTAAGGGCAGGACCACCAGATCAGAGCCAGGGTTTGAGCAAAGGCTCTGCCAGCGACTTGGTGAGTGGTGTGAACAAGCGATAGAGCCTGTCTGTAAAGTGAGGATGCCGTTACCCCTCGTGATGGTAGAGTGATGCGTATGACTTCCCCCTTTCTCATCAAGATGGTTGCTTCTTACTCCGTGTTCCTACAGGGAAGGGTAGGAGTGGGTGATGGAAGGACCAGTAAAGGAAGAAGACGTGGGTTTCAGATCCGGTTTTGCCTCTCCCAACGGGGGGAATTTCAGACACAGCCCTCAGCACCGCTGAGCCAGGCTTCTTTATCTCCATAGGAGTGATAAACTCGGACCACTTACAGTCATCATTCAGCAATCTGTAAGCGCAGCAGACAATGAGTATCTACTACATGCCAGGTGGTATTAGAGGTGCTGGTGATCGAAACAGAAACACAACTACGTCTCTGTTCACGGGAAATGTGCATTCAACGGAGGGAGGCAAGTGTGAAAACACAGTAACAAAAGAACCTAGGATAAGGTATTATCAGGTAGCACTCTGGGCTCTGGTGATGAATAAAAGAGGATAAAGATCAGAGCCTGGGGCGGGCCAGGGCGTGGTTACAGAGATGGGATAGTGGGCTCGGGCAGGGGTCACAGACAAGGTCACAGTCAGAGGATGCCAGGAACACCTTCAGAGCCATGGAGGCCTTTCCGTTTTCTCCTGACTGGGATGGGAGGCCACTGCAGGGCTGGGTGACAAGCTGATATGGCGAAGCTGAGAACCGCAAGAGTTGCTCTGTTTATTGTGTGGAGAACAGGACACCAGTCAGGAGAGGGGCAAGCTGTGTGGTTCTTTGACTGGGTGCTTGTGGGGAAGAGGGTAAAGTCACACCATGGATTTCCAAAGCCATCATTCCAACGTAAACATGTGTCTTAGCACGTCTCAGGGCTCACTCCATCTTTAACCACTTGCTTTGCTCCATAACACTAAGCAATTCCTTAACCTCCTCAAACCTTCAGTGTTAAGGACGTAATGTATGTGACTCCCCCAGATTCACATGGTGAAGCCCTAACTCCTGTGTGATGGTGTTTGGAGGTTGGTTCATCGGGAGGTGGTGAGGTGTGGACGAGGTCATGAGGGTGGGGATTTCATGATGGGGTTAGTGCCCTCACAAGAAGGGGAAGAGGCCAGACCTGGGGGCCCTCCACCATGTGAGGGCACAGTAAGAAGGCAGCCTTTTGCAGCCCAGAAAGAGGGCACTTAGGGGAACCAAATCTGCCAGCACCTTGATCTTGGACCTCCAGCCTCCAGAACTGTGAGGACTGAGCTCCTTTCACATCACCCACCAGCCTACAGAGTTCTGTTATGGCAGCCTGAGCTGACCTAGACACTGAGTGTCCTCACCTGTCAGTGGAGTGACAGCACCGTCCAGGCCGTGGATTTTTGTGGGGTCTGCATGGAAGAAACTGAGTAAAACCCACCGTCTGGCCCACGTTGATGTGCTTAGTCGATTTCAGCAATGATTAGGGTGACTTCAAACTTCCTCAAGTCGTCATCAGTAATATAAGGGTCAACACCTGGGAATAATCCTTTCAAAAATTCTTAAAGTTTGCCTGTGAATATGTAACATGACAAAAAATGTAGGTCATATGCACCTGAACAAATGGTTACACGTTCACAAGAAACTCAGATGAGTGACTGTAAAAGTTTATCTGCAGTTACAACTTTGGGTATAAGCAAAATTAATTGTAGTTTTTCAAATCACTGGTTATTTTTTCATAAAGAAATGTTTTACTTTTGTGCCTATTTGAGTGGATGTTTCAAAAGGCTGTCCAAGAGTAGCCTTCAAGGTAGAATTCTGTTGAAAAAAATCCTTTTTATTTTAAAAAAACGTACTCAGCATTATTGGATAGGTATAGACTTATAATTTGTTTGGACCTTGTGCTATTTAGACACTCGAGGAAAGGATTTCTAGAGAATTTGTAGATCTAGGGCTTGTGAACATCCTGTTTTTATTCTTCTGTTATTAGTTAAGCAGAATAATAATTTTTAGCCTCATTAAGCATGAGAAGACAGGATGAAATTCCCAGAGTCCGTATAGACGTGAAAAATGAAATTCACCATCACCAGAACATGACATAAAGTAGCATCCCTTGTTCCAAAGGACAGTCTGAGTTTCCTCTCAAGATTATTTCTGAATGGGTGGACCTCACCTTTTGGAAGGATCCCCTCCCTACACACACAGGCTTTTCCATTTTGAGAACACAGAGAGGGGCTGATTTCAACCACACGGCGTCCACTAAGCATCAGACCTGGTGTCTGCAGCATCAGCGATTCAGTGATGGGCAATCACTTGTGTTATTTAGGCCCAGAAGTCAGTTTGCTCCCTTGGAAAGTGCTCATTGGTCACACCCGGTAGCTATGGAAACTGCAGAAATTATACACACACTTTCATTTCCCCAGCTCAATCATCTTGGAGATGTTGACCTGCCAGCAGACGCAGTGTTTCACTCTAATGATGATTTTTAACACTCATTTTGGTTTTGGTTTTGCCTAGATTTCAAACAAAAGATACATCAACAAAATAAAAGTAACTATGAATACCAGCTATGTAATGTAATCCATTTATGTGAATGAATGTTGCTCTGTAGGTACCTTTTTCCATGAATCTTTTTTGTAAACCTGCCTCTCTCTTACGGGGACAACATAAGAAACCACGGGAGAGTGTGTCACAGGAAGTGCCCCACTCTTTCCCAGCCAAGTACAGGACTTGGGGTTCTGAACAATTTGGGGGTTACGGACCTCATTGGCAACCTATGGATCCCTTCTCAGGTTGATGTTTTTAAGCATAGATGGTAAAATAGGTAGAATTATAAAGGAAACAAATTATGTTGAAAAAGTTTTCCAAGTTTTAAAAGAACACATTTAGAATGTAGTAATACGTGTGGTCACTCTAAGTTCTCGGACACATAAAGAAGAGTATCTACAAAAAATAAAACATAGAATAGAATATACTGATGTTTATTTGATGCGTCAAAGCCACTGTCTGGAGGATGACCTCCACAGCCTCACAGAGTTGGCGGGTGAGGAGACCAGGAATCAGGGAGGAAGTGAGTTACAGAGGAAAAGGCAGAACCCCTGTGCCCACCAGTGGGTAGACCCTGGGTCCTGCGTGCTGACCAGGGAAACTGCTCCCTTTGGACAGTCATTTGACCTGGACACCAGAGTTAACTCGCTTTCCTTCGTGAAATATAATACAGCATTTTCAACAGTGAGAAGCAATCAGATGCTCAACATTAAATGTCATGTGAAAGAAAAACAGCCAGGAAATAAGTGTGCTTTATGGCTCTGGATATCAAAACCCATCATTTGGTATGAGAAGTATTTTTATCTCTACTGAGCTTTTGGCTTGTCTTCTGAATTCATCTCAGAGGAAAATTCATGTTGCATTCAGTGTTTTTCTCTTTATTCTGCTAAGCAATGCAGCTCAGTTTGAACCTTCAAATATTTGTTCTGATTTCATTGAGATAAGTGTTTAGCTCTGGCAAGGATATGATTTGCATTTTATTTGTATGAAGAGCCAATACGGATTCGCCCAACAAGAGACATTTAGAGTGACAAGAGCTGAAACACAAAGGATGAAATTTCCAGTTTAAATCTTGCAGGTGCTAAAAAACAAAAACAAAACCACAATGGAGTGGATGACAAAACTACAAATTCTGCTCAAGAAAGGCGCATAGTCTTTAAAAGACACTGCTGCGCATTTCACAGACAGGGCTCTAAATATCCTTCTGAAAGCCCCAGAAGATATTTCTCTATTGATTTTGCCCTCTCAAAGCTTGCAAAACAATAAATGATGTTTTATGTTTCTTGAGGGACCAGCGAGTAACAAAAAATATGTTTAGCTTACCCCCTGGTCATGAGGGTTCTGTCTGCTCTATTCACCGATCTATCTCCAGCAGCTAGGACAATGCCAAAGTTCAATACGTATCTGTTCAGTGAGTGTTGGTGAGTTTTTTAAGCTGGAGGAAGCTTGTCCAAGAAATTTCCAGTAACTCATCTTGTGGCTGAATCACCTAGGGATGAAGCTACTGTATAGAGAGGCATCGACACTGATTTTCCTGTTACTGGGCTGGGAGTTCCTTGAGGACAGGGATCTGTATTCTCACCTTTGCAACCTCTTGTATTGCATTGCAGTTTCCCATACTAGGTGCTCCTTATGTGCTGAATGAATAATTGCTCCAACACACATTTTTTTCTCCCCACCATTTATATCTCCTACCCTACCCTCCTTGACTGATATTTGCTCATGCTGGTCCCATCACCTACAGCCTCCGTGTTCTTACCACCACCTCCCCAAATTAAAACCAATCTTTGAAGCTCTGTTCAGAGCCCACTTCCTTCCTGAAATCTTCACTGACCTCATGCTCTTTGAACGACCATGGAATTTCAGGCTACGCATCACCCATCCTGATGTTTGATGTGTTTATGTCTTATTTGCAAAGTTCCTTTGTCCCCCTTTGAATCCACATCATGGATTCCCTTTGTCTCGTTCACAATTATAAACAGAATGTTCTGCAAACAGTCAATGCACAAGGAATATCAAAACGCATGCATGACAATTACTCTCTGGGACCCTTAGAGTTGAGAGAGATCTTACATGTCATTTAATCTAAATTTCCTTCTGATTCTCTAATCCCATCAACAACATCCTGACTCAGTTCTTCCAGCCTCTGTCCACACCTTCCAGGGAGATAAAGGAATTACCTTCTGAGGCATATAATCCCATGTTTGAACAATAATCCGTATGAGTATTTATTTATATTGAGCCTCAGTTGCCTGCACCCTCCTCCTCCGTCACTGGCTTTACCCCTTTGGCTCACACAGAATAAACCTATAAACCTAATGCTTTTCCCACATAAAATTCATCCAAATATTTCAAGAGTGTTATCTGTATGTCCCCTCAGAGTCTTATTTCCCTCAGGCTAAGTCATTTATCATTTGGTGTGATTTAGTATCCCTTCCCCCTCCTAATAGCGCCCCTGAAAATACTTCAGATGTCTGTTCCATTCTGCAAGTAGGGCACCCCAAACTGAAATAAATTATTTAGGTATAAGCTTAGCATTCCCTGTTTTATATACTAAACTTCTATTTATAGGTGTGTATCACAATCAATTTTTAGTGGTCATAATCACACAACTGACATTTATCTGAACTTCCGTCAACTAAAACTCCGATGGCATTTTTACATGTGCAAAAGCTAAATTGCTCACAATTGTGTGGTTGTTTTATTGAGGCCATGTAGGGCCTGACTATCTTACCTATTCTATTTTATATTGCTACAGTTTGCCCAGGTCTCCATGGTGTCAAGAACCTTCTGGATTGTAAATATCTCATCTAATTTACTATTTCTCCCAGATTCATGTCTTGTGAAATATGTAAAGAATATTCTCTTTCCACCACAGGTGTATGCAAACCTTTTTTTTGTCAAGGGCAAGATAGTAGATACTTGGGCTTTGCAGGCAATACAGCCTCTGTCTTGATTATTCAATTCTGCAGTGAGAAAGCAGCCATTGACAATACAAAACAGGTGAGGGCTAACTGTGATCCAGTAAAACTTTATTTTTACACACTGGAAGCTAACTTTCATGTAAGTTTCATGTGTTACGAAGTATGATTCTTATTTTGACTCTCTTCAATCTTTTAAAAATGTAAAGGCCATTCTTGCCTCGCAAGCCATTTGCTGACTCCTGATCTAAATCATTACTAAAAGTGATGTGAATGCCAGGGCCTCTGTCAAAGCCCCTTGCCAGGCACCTGGGAACCTCTCTCCATGCCGGTCCTTCATGACTAGTTCTCAGCAGTGAAACTGAATGAAGAATGGTTAGAAATACAAAAGCCAAGGCCCAGCCCCCAAAACCTGGTTCCATGGTTCAGGAGAGAAGCTCAGGACCATGTGTCCTGAAAATGCTCTGGATGTTTCTTCGTACAGTACATGTTCTAAAACTGGATTCTTTGTTGTTAACAAGAGTTTTTGATTTTCTTTTGAAGAGTGCCTCTATTGTCTTTTCCACAAAGTACTGAGAATATAATGGTAAGCAAGAGAGACACAGTACCTACACTTACAGACTTCATTAGAGAGGTATATTCTGTAGAAATCATTTATTACAATGCCTTTCCCCCAGTTGACTAAAACCTCCTTAGGGCTAATGCCACTGTACCATTCATAATCAGAGATCATTACGTGCTAACAAATAAAATGGTATTAAAAATAATTCATATGCTTTTCCAGTTTACCTTTTTTAAAGTGGCAGATTCAACCTATTTTATAAAATTGTCTGTGTGTATGAATTTTTATATAATATGTTGTTCACCGTTATACTCTTAGTACCTAGAACCCTGCCTAACACATAGTGGGTGTTCAAGTATGTGAATTGAATAAATGTAAAACAAATTATAGGCAAGTTGCTAAAAGAGAAAATGGGAAGTTATGGTAAACAAAAGGAACATGTCACATTAAAACGTGTACTGAAACTTTAGAAAATAGAATCAAGGTGCAGTACAGATTTTCCAGGGGGCAACAATTCACGCGTTACTCTCAGCTCTACTTCTGCACACTACCCGCCTCATTATGCCCCAACACACACAAATGAAACCAAATTAAACCAACCATGGGTCAAAAAACAAAAGAAAGAACTCTTGGATGGCTGCCCTCCTAGACTAAGATAGACTGTTCAATCGCCTGCCTCAGTTTGCTGGTGAAAAGTGGAAATCACGTGACCGGCCCCATGCTCAAATATACTGTGAGAATAACGAGAGGGCTTCTTCTCTGTGGAGCATCAGGAAGAATGGAGTTTGGAAGCAGCACTCACAGGGTGCAGACCGTCAGGGGGCATGGGCTCAGGAAACAAAGACTGTTTTGCATATGCAAAAGAAACAGAAACAATGGCCTCCTTCTGAAACATCACGCAACATGTATGTTTCATTTTCCCTTTGCCAGAGCACTAACCTGCAGAAATAGAGCTTCCTCAGATAATTCCAATCTGCTTTTTTTTTCACAAGCACTTTTAGTTTGTCCTACAGGCTCAACAGAGCACCAGAGACGTCAGTCAGAGAACCAGGCCGGTGAACCCTGGGTTGGGGGTTGCCGCCCCCTCTGCCTTGCACTCACGTGGAGGGAGCTGTTGCTGGTCCAGATTTCCCCTCCACAGCAGCCCTAAGAGTAGCAAGGCACCTGGGTGCCCTGGCATCTCCTAGAGCGGTCAGATCAGCGGCAGGGAAAGCTAGGTGTCCTCCTCCACTCAGCACCGTCTGAATCCCTGATGTCACACGCAATACGCCAGTCTCATCCTGAGGGTCACGACCACTGTGAACCTCCATGTACTTCAGTCGCTGCACCGTTCCCAGACACCTCGCCATCCCCTGTCGCCTGCACCTTGCTCTGTATCTGTCTTCCGTTCTGGCCTTTCTTCTTCTTCTTCCGCTTGCTTCTGTTCTGTTCCCCTCGGCACCTGGAACCTCATAATTTCATCGCCGGTTTGCCTCTTCTTGCCCATGGTTGATGAGGCTCTAGCCGCCTCCCTTCAATATTTTCATTCCTTCCGACTGTTTCTCTCTCGTTTACCGCCCCCCGCCCCCTGCCAACCCCTTCACTTCTGCCAGCTTTATCGCCGTTTGCTTTCTCTCCCACACCTGTCTTGTGCCTTCGAGGACAGTTCAGCAGACCCACAACTAGCGCCTAAGAATACAGGAAAGATTTTATACAGTGCTGAAGCACGGTGCATTTTTGTGAGCAAACGTGTTCCCAGTTGGCTTGTGTAACAACCACCCATAGTGTGTAGAATGAAAATTAGTTTAAAAGTTTAAAGCCTATGAACAAAGGTCAAAAGAAAAGAGAGTTGAAGCTTGTTTCTTGGCAGTGATCTGGGACGCAGATGGAGCATAGTACAATAATGTTGGGTGTTAGAACATGCCTGGTTCTAGAACCTTAGATACCATGGATCCAAAAACGGTCCCAGCCCTCTGGGATGGTTTGTCTTCTCCAGGCATGAACATTCTGAGTAAACAAAGACGAGGCACTGGCCCAGCAGTGACATTAGCTAAGTCAACTTTGCTATCAACAGAGTGGAGACCCTTCATTTAAACCACATTCTACTGCATGATCCCTGGACATAGAAACATGAGTTTGGGCCAACTCTGAACTTCTGATGATTAGGTCATTCTGGGCCAGTTACCCACTTCACCCTCAGTAACCCCATCTGTGAAATGAAAACATTGACCTAATAGATTTCATGAGGAATATCTAAGTAAATGTAAATAGAAGGGCAGAACCCACATCATCAGAGACCAGAACAGGTTCTGACTTTTGTAATATAGAGGGATAACAGCTAACATTTAGGAGGACTCCGTATGCTCCAGACTGTTTGTGCTTTCTATTCCTTAACTGTTTTTTTTTGTTTTTTTTGACAAATCTATATTGAAAATGTACCAGGTGCCAGTTCTGTTGTGGGTACTGGAAATATAGTGTTGAGTAAGACAAGCTCCTGAACTCAAGGGGTTTTCATCCTAGATGAAGAGAACACACAGATGGATAAACGTATCCCACGGCAAACAACAGGTGCCATGGCTGCTGAGGAAGAGGTTAGAGAGTGACCAGGAATGTAGGACGGATATTGTAGATAGATTATCCTGAAAAAGCTTGATCCAGCCCCTCCATCGAAAAAATGGATTTGAACAGAGATCAAATAAGGTGATGAAGCAGATCATGCAACTATCTAAGGGAGAATATTCTAGACAGAGGGAACACAAACTGAGAGGCACCAAGGCAGTGGTGAGCTTGGTGTAACTGAGTATCAGCAAGAAGGCCAGGGGGGCAGAGGCAGGAGGAGTAAGGTGGGTGGAGGTGGATGTGTGTCCACGACCCGGGTCCTACCATCCCTGATGACTGGCATGGATTTTATTCTGAGTGGGATGGGAACTGACCTTAAGCAGGGGGGGAGACATACTCTATTTTAAAGATTTACAGAATCACTCTGGCTGCTGTTGGGAGGGAAGAAATCTGTGCAGGGTCAAGAGTGCGGGCAGGGATCCCCATCAGGAAGTTATTGCAATTGCTCTGGGAGGGAGGAGGATGGCTCGCACTAGGGTATTAGCAAACAAGGTACTGAAAATGGACAGATTCAGGGGCTTATTTTGAAGGTAGAGCTCACGGAATTTACTGGTGGATTGGCTGCAAGGTATGAATGAATGAGAAGATTCAAGGGTGAGTCCTCAATTTATGACCTGAGGAACTAGGTCAATTACAGAGACTGGAAAGACAGGGAAGGAGCTTATTTGAGGGAGGAACTTCAAGAGTAGTGTCTTCAAGGTCATGTTAAGTTTGATATGCCTCCTAGATATCTGAGTGAAGATGCTGAATAAGCAATTATATACGAGTTTCCAGAGCTCAGGAAAGTGGTTTCGGCTAGAGATACAAATATGCAGTCTTGTTTAATGCTCACACAGTTCTAAGATGTGGGAACTATTATTATCTCATTTTTTAGAAGAGAAAACAGGCTTGGAGAAACTACATAATTTGCCTCCGAGGGTAAAGAAAAATTACAATTGAAAGCAAAATAGAAGAAGGATCTAAATAGTTTCTAAATAGCTGCACTCGTATCTGGGCTGATTGAGGGGATTAATCTAAGTACAGTTAATAGAAAAAAATCAGAAAATGCATGATACCAAAACAAGCTTGGTTACTGGCTGAGATTCAAGTACAGCATTAATTATAATACTGAATGACCTCAGAAAGAAGACTCCAGGTGTACAGTCTGTGAAATGTAAGGACATATTTCATTAAGTCACAGATATAGAATAGGTCCAATTTGCCAAGTGTGTACCTGGAAAGCAATGAATAAACTTAAAGAAGCCAAATATTTTTATCTTGGCTCACTGCAGATTTAAACAGAACATTGAAATCTATAAATATGTAAGCAGATAATGATGAATCATTTATCCCTTGTGTGTCTCTAAACTGCACCTAAATATCTCAAGAAAAGAGGCTGTCTAAGCCCTTGGAGTAATCGGAATTCCTTCATGGTCTTTCTTTGCATATTTACACCCACCTTGGAGGATGAGTTGAATCAAACAGAAAATTCACTTCTTCCTGTACATAAACTTGGTGTATTCCCAGCACAGTATAAATTCAGTTGCACGACTGGGATCCAACTTTCCCTTTCCTCAGCTCCTAATACTATTGTTTCTTTCTGGGCATTGTTTCTGATTTGTTTCCAGTAAGTGAATATTCAGCAACTACTATAACTATATGTCTGGTTAAAAGCACAGCTTCCAGACAGTCTGGATTTGAATCTCAGCTCCACCACTAACCAGGTACGTGGTCAAGGGCAAGTCCTATAACCACTCTGTGCCTCATGGAAACTCTCACCTGTCAAATGATAATCGAACTTTCCTCACATGGTTATTATGAGGATTAAATGAGATACTACAGGTAAAATCCTTGATAAAGTACCTGGCATAGGTAAGGAATCAATAAAGCTTTGCCATTATTGTTGCTGTTATTATTACTACTATTATTTTTACATGTACTTTGTTTTATTTATTTATTTAACGTTTTTATTGGAGTATAATTGCTTTACAATGGTGTGTTAGTTTCTGCTTTATAATGAAGTGAATCAGTTATACATATACATATATCCCCCTATCTCTTCCCTTTTGTGTCTCCAACCCTCCCACCCTCCCTATCCCACCCTTCTAGCTGGTCACAAAGCACCGAGCTGATCTCCCTGTGCTATGCAGCTGCTTCCCACTAGCTATCTATTTTACATTTGGTAGTATATATATGTCCATGCCACTCTCTCACTTCATCCCAGCTTACCCTTCCCCCTCCCCGTGTCCTGAAGTCCATTCTCTAGCAGGTCTGTGTCTTTATTCCCGTCTTGCCCCTAGGTTCTTCATGACCTTTTTTTTTTTTTTTTAGATTCCATATATATGTGTTAGTATACGGTATTTGCTTTTCTCTTTCTGACTTACTTCACTCTGTATGACAGACTCTAGGTCCATCCACCTCACTGCAAATAACTCAGTTTCGTTCCATTTTATGGCTGAGTAATATTCCATTGTATATATGTACCACATCTGCTTTATCCATTCATCTGTTGATGGACACTTAGGTTGCTTCCATGTCCTGGCTATTGTAAATAGAGCTGCAATGAACATTGTGGTACATGACTCTTTTTGAAATATGGTTTTCTCAGGGTATATGCCCAGTAGTGGGATTGCTGGGTCATATGGTAGTTCTATTTTTAGTTTTTTAAGGAACCTCCAAACTGTTCTCCATAGTGGCTGGATCAATTTACATTCCCACCAACAGTGTATGAGGGTTCCCTTCTCTCCACACCCTCTCCAACATTTATTGTTTATAGATTTTTTGATGATGGCCATCCTGACCGGTGTGAGATGATATCGCATTGTAGTTTTGATTTGCATTTCTCTAATGATTAATGATGTTGAACATTCTCTCATGTGTTTGTTGGCAATCTGTATATCTTCTCTGGAGAAATGTCTATTTAGGTCTTCTGCCCATTTTTTGGACTGTGTTGTTTGTTTTTTTGATATTGAGCTGAATGAGCTGCTTGTAAATTTTAGAGATTAATCCTTTGCCAGTTGCTTCATTTGCAAATATTTTCTCCCATTCTGAGGGTTGTCTTTTCGTCTTGTTTATGGTTTCCTTTGCTGTGCAAAAGCTTTTAAGTTTCATTAGGTCCCATTTGTTTATTTGTGTTTTTATTTCCATTTCTCTAGGAGGTGGGTCAAAAAGGATCTTGCTGTGATTTATGTCATAGAGTGTTCTGCCTATGTTTTCCTCTAAGAGTTTGATAGCGTCTGGCCTTAACTTTTGGTCTTTAATCCATTTTGAGTTTATTTTTGTATATGGTGTTAGGGAGTATTCTAATTTCCTTCTTTTACATGTAGCTGTCCTGTTTAACCAGCACCACTTATTGAAGAGGCTGTCTTTTCTCCATTGTGTATTCTTGCCTCCTTTATCAAAGATAAGGTGACCATATGTGCGTGGGTTTATCTCTGGGCTTCCTATCCTGTTCCATTGATCTATATTTCTGTTTTTGTGCCAGTACCATACTGTCTTGATTAATGTAGCTTTGTAGTATAGCCTGAAGTCAGGGAGTCTGATTCCTCCAGCTCCGTTTTTCCTTCTCAATATTGCTTTGGCTATTCAGGGTCTTTTGTGTTTCCATACAAATTGTGAAATTTTTTCTTCCAGTTCTGTGAAAAATGCCAGTGGTAGTTTGATAGGGATTGCACTGAATCTGTAGATTGCTTTGGGTAGTATACTCATTTTCACAATTTTGATTCTTCGAATCCAAGAACATGGTATATCTCTCCATCTATTTGTATCATCTTTACTTTCTTTCATCAGTGTCTTATAATTTTCTGCATACAGGTCTTTTGTCTCCTTAGGTAGGTTTATTCCTAGGTATTTTTTTCTTTTTGTTGCAATGGTAAATGGGAGTGTTTTCTTAATTTCACTTTCAGATTTTTCATCATTAGTGTATAGAAATGCAAGAAATTTCTGTGCATAATTTTGTGTCCTGCTACTTTACCAAATTCATTAATTAGCTCTAGTAGTTTTCTGGTGGCATCTTTAGGATTCTCTATTTTACATGTACTTTGAATTCCATGTGTCCCTTATCTCCTTTTCTCTAGGAGAGGAAGAAACAATTAACAGAAGATAAACACTACAAAAAAGTAAAATTCCCAACAATGGTCACTTGTTCAAGTTTTAACATTTAAAATCATTTACTTTTTAGACATCTTTTGCAATTTCTGTTAGTAAAATTTAGCAGAGCTATTCTTTCACATATGCCTTCTGGAGCTCTCCATGGGATATTATGATCCAACATGACATAAAATAATTCCTTTTGCCAGTTTACAGTAATCCTGGGTACAGAAGAGAGGCGAACCTTGGCAAGAGTGTAGTACCCAGTAGGTACCATAGCCTCACGGTCAGGCGTGGGTTTGGAGTAAGACCTGCTCAGCCCCAAAGGGCTCTCTTTCTCCTTTGTGTTAATCCACAGAAGACTTCCCTGGACCTTTTCACTGGGGTGTGTCTCTAATCACAGATGATGAATAACTGATCGTATCAGCATAATTCAGATGAACAATACAGATATTTTAAACAAACTTCAGATAAATACCTTCATGCCATCTCTCTCATATACAGAACATCAATAGCACTGATTATGCTCGTAAAGAGGTGACTTTGGTATAAGATGAAACACCCATGTCCACGTTACAGCAAACATGTCTCCAAGAGGCAGGCGCTGGTACAGACAGCCACATAATGCAGGCGGTGAACGTCTAAACCCTATCCCCAACTCAAGTTCATCATTTTAACTTTCTTTTGAACAGAATCTCACACCTGTATTTATACAAGAGGCTTCTAGGTGGTCCTTCAGGGCCCAGTCCCTCCCAACACAGCTTAATCCCCCTCACTACTGCTGAAAATAAAGTTTTTAAAACTTCAGCATAAGAGAGATAAAGAAAATTAAAGTCTAACTTTTTATTTGCCAGACAAAGCCCACTGCGGTTAAATCGCTTGAACAAGGTGACATACACCTGGCTGTGATGGGAACCACATTGTAACAGGCTGCCTTCACAGCTTCCTATCAAGTGGGTTCATCTTCCCTTCATGTAAACCTTTTCCTTTCTTCCTTCCTCCCTCCCTCCTTCCTTCCCTCCCTTCTTTCTTTCCTTCCTTCCTTCTTTCTCTCTCTCCCCTCCCTCCCCCCTGTTTCTTTTTGCTAACTTACCAACCTCTTCCTATGTTCCTAGCACCATTCCATGGCTATAGAGATGAGAAGTCAAATGCATTGGAAGCCCTTCCTCCCTTACAGGCTCTTGTCTCAGAGAGTGGTGAGTGCATTTAACCCTGAACTTGAGTGTAATGTGTGCCATCACAGGGAAATACAGGACCCCGCAGGAACAAGCAAGGAAAAGGGACCCTGTGGGAAATGGAGCGGAGTCACCTGGGAGGAAATGCCAGGTAGGCATCTACTTAATGCATGAACAGGAAAACAAAAACAAAAACAAAAAAAACTAAGAGAAGAGAATGAGAAAGAGTGTCCCGGGAATAGGAAATAGCCTTCAAGGGCCAAGATGTGAGGAAGTTTAGAGAACAGAAAAAAATTCAGGGTGGCTAAACAGGACACCAAGAGGGGCAGAGACAGCTGGAGAGGAATTCTCCCTGAGGATGAACCATTCCTCGAGTTTCACCCGTGTCTAATTTAGTGGAGATTTCATATTTAGAATTGATGCTGGATGGGATTATGACTTTGAATCCAATGTGACTTGTGTCCTTACAGAAAGGGGAAATGTGGACACAGACAAGTACACAGGGAAGACGATGTAAAGACACAGGGAGAAAACGGTGTCTACAAGCCCTGGACAGAGACTTTTCTCACGGCCCTCGGAAGGAACCAAGCCTGCCAACTCTTTGATCCATAACTGGGATCCCAGCCTGCATAACTGAGAAGATAAATTTCTGTTGTTTAAGCCACTCCACCTGTGGTACTTTGTTATGGCAGCCCTAGCAAACTGAAACAGATTGTAGTTTTTATGGATAAAGCGGGTACAGACCACCAGCTGGACCAGCTTTGAGAAGCAGGCGATGGCTGAGTCATACAAAGCACGTGATGAAATGTGGGCTTTCCCCCGGAGCACAGGTGAGTTCCCCACCTGGAGCAGGTACCACAGTGGGCGCAAGGTCCCTGCCCTGATCTCGTGCACACAGACCACCTCCTATTTGATGGGGCCTTTGGGCTTTGCTGCTTCCTTGGTCAGCTTCTCACCAGCTGACATTTATCAGTTCCTTCCGGGCCTGAAGATGTGTCCCGAGTCCTGCTCTGGGTAACACAGACTCCTGGCTTTTAACCTGCTCTGCGTGTCCTTAGTACAGACTGGGTGACATGACTTTTCATTATTGCCAAACAGACTGAGTGCCCTCCCACTGCACCACCCCACCGCTTCAGGGCGGCCACAATTTCCAAACTCCCAGCACTTCATCCTTTGCCTGAGGGCTTTCTCTGCCCAGGTGAGAGGGGATGAATGCCCCCCGCCCCGTGACCCATGGGGGCCCCTGTGCCCTTGTTCCATTGAGGGAGACAACCTTGAGGCCTGCGTCTTCATACCTGCTGCCAATGTTTCTTTACTAGAATTAATTTTGCCCTTTGTCTTTCTTCTCTTACTTGTTATGAGTTGAGTTGTGTCCCCCAAGAAGACCTGCTGGAGTCCTGATCCTACTATCTCAGGAATAGGGCCTGATTTGGAAACAGGGCCTTTACAGAGTCATCCAGTTAAAATGAGCTCCTTTATTGTGGGCCCGAGTCCAATGGGACGTATATAAAGGGGGGATCTGGCCACAGAGACAAACCCCCTAGGGATGGAAGATGGTGTGAAGACAGAGGGCACAGAAACACATGTCTACAAGCCAAGAACACCCGAGGCTACTGGAAGCAGAGAGAAAGGCTGTAATCGTTCTCTCCCGGTTATCCAAAGGGAACACGCCCTGACAGCACCTCCATTCCTGATGTCTGCCCTCAGAACTGTCAGATAATACGTTTCTGCTGCTCTGAGCCACCCAGACTTTGGGGCTTTGTGATGGCAGCCCTAGGAAATGAGAACACCTATCTATCCAATTAACTATTTGTACTTGAATTTGTATCTTATGGTCTGCTTAACTAAGATGCATTTCCCTGATTAGATTGTGAGATACCTTAGAAAAAATATTGAACATTCTGCTGCTTATAACCCTCTGATAACTAGAAAAATATTCTCCATAGAGTCAGCGTTTAATAAAGGCTTGAAAAGGATGAGAGAAACAATCTAAGTGTCTACAGATGAATGGATAAAGAAAATGTTTTATATATATATATTTCAGCCATAAGAAAGAAGGAAATCCTCCCATTTGTGACAACATGGATGGACCATGTTGTGTAATAGGTCAGACAGAGAAAGACAAATACTGTATGATCTCACTTATTTGTGGAATCTTAAGGAACCAAACTCATAGATACAGAAACCAGCCTGAGGGTTGTCATAGGAGAAGGGTGGAGGGATAGGCAAAATAGGAAGATGGAAATAAAGAACAAAAGAAAAAGAAAGAAAGAAAGAAAGAAAAGAAAAGGAAGAAAAGAAGTAAGTAGGAGGGAAAGAAAGGAGGAAGGAGGGAGGAAGCGATAAAATAAAAGGGATCTTAGGATGTAAGTGGTTTGTCACATGTAAACACAGCTAAATGAAGAAATAATCAAACAAGTGGAACTACTATTTGGAAAAGGCTGGTTCACAGTCACTTCACAAAGACAGGATTGTCACACTTAGTCATCTCATTACTTATTTCCCTTTAATAAAATAAGAAAATAACAACAAAAATAACCAAGTCCTTGATAATAAATGTCTGGGCATTTTCAGAGTCCTATTAGATATTGCATAAGTTTAACTGCCATTCATTGTGGGCAACTCCTCCACTGCAGAGGTCCACTGAGAGGTTTAAAGGATCACCGGAAACTGTTGACTTTTCCACCCTGATTCAGGGTCAAGCACAAATCATTCCTATAGCTCTGCTGGCAGAGTTGTGCTGAATAATTACATTCATGCACATCGTGATGACTATATTTGTGAGAATGCAATCGTTTCTGTCTTTAAAAGCAATGAAAGAATCCTTCGGGGGGAAAAATAAAAATGTTATTGTGTTGCGAATCTTTTCTAAAATGATTTGTAACAGATTAAAATATTAAAAGAAAAATGTTTTTATTTGAAGTTTATGAAGGTACATGTGGCCTGACATGGGCGGCTCTTCACTTTGCTGTTCTCTCTGAGATGCTGAGCCAGACTTGGGGGGACCCTGGGAGCCAAGGCTGGTCTCCACGCTCCCCCTCCACCCTGCATCTGCACTCTCCTCGCCATAAAGAGGGGAGAAGTGGACGATGCCCAGGACCCAGCTTTGGGAAGAAAGAGAAGCAAGGGAGAAGAGGATGAGAAGGCAGAGAGCTGGATACGTTTGGCTGCTAAGTGAGTTCTTATAAAGGGATGGGCCTCTCAATGGACAAAAAAGAAGCTGTCAGCCTACACTCATATGTAACATATTCTAAATGTAAGCACACCCTTCCGAGTTAGTAACAAGGAGCAATGACTAATCTAATACACTGTGTAACCAAAAGGAATATTACAATATTTTGTTTTAAAGGACTTCCACGAGCCACAAATTCCCAGCCAAACTTCAAGCTTCACATTTAATTCCGCTAACCTAAAATTTAGCACCACACTACAGTTTAGGAGTAATAATTTTTCGTATAGTTTGGACATGATACTGTTATACTGTCAAGAAATATATACCATTGGCATTTCATAATTACTTCTGAATTATTTTCAGAGGGGAGAGCTCTAAAGAACCAAGCTACATCATGGAAATAACTGGAAAAAAAAAAGATTAAACAAGAAGGTCAAATATTTGATTATGGAAAAGGCTCTAGAGCTCCAACTATTCACATATTTCACAAAAATCAGTATTTTAAATACACAGATCTATCCTCTACCTAATGAGAATGCAACTACAAAAGTCAACATCTGTGCTTCGAAGGATGCTAGTTATGTAGAGAATATTGGAACAAAGAAAACAATTTTCTCATTCAACAAATAATGACTGAGTTTCAAATAAGTGTAAGGAATTATGCCAAGTAGCTGTGGGATTCAAACTGAACAAGATTTAGACCCTACCTAGCCGTCGACTTAAGTCTTGATCCCATGTAATTTCAACACAAAGTGGTATATATTCGGGAATTTGAAAGTCAGACAAATCTGTGATATAAGCGTAGAGGGGGGAAGAACCACAACATATCTTGGCTGCTCAGGGAGATACAATTTGAGATGCAAACATTTAACTGGATCTAAAACAACGGGTCTGGTTTTCATACATGAACACGGATGAGAAGGAATCGAGGGAGAGGAAAAGCATCAGAAAAGTGAAGATGTGTAAAAGTATAAGCTGGGCTCTGGTAACAGCCAGCCCCACTTGACCAGAACAATGGTACCGAGTGGTGAATATCAGATTATCGAGTCAGAATATAAACCGCAGTCCATGGAAGGAGCCATGGACCGTGATGCCCCCAGAAGATAAATCTGGAGGCAGAGTGTAGGCTGCCCTGGAAGGTGAGTGTCTAGGTCAGGGCTTGCAAACTCAGGTGTACATCAGGCCAGGGGCACCCTGTGCAAAGCAGCCTGGGGGACCTACGCGGTCCTAGCCCATAGGAAACTTGGCGGGTCCAAGTCTGCCAGAAACCCTGTTCCTTCAGAACAACTGGAAACCCAGATTTTGATGTGAACTTTTCTAATTCCTGGATGTCAAACAATTCAAAAGGAACTTTCTATTGACTGATGGATGGATTTATTGATTGACTGATGGTTGAAAGCTGAATTCAGTCCCTGTGCTGACAGCTTTCAGTGGGTCCATGAGTAACAGAGATTTTAGAATGATCTCAGCATTAATCGATAAGGCCTCAAAGGGGAGAGTGACAGCATTATTACATGTGTAACCATTTTTTCTGGCAGTTTAATCGATTGGTAAGTTAGCTTTTAATGCATAGTAGTTAACAAATTTAAGACAACATGATTTAGGAGGAATTTAAAACTACCCGGTGGAAGCATGTCAGAATTACATACAATTTTTGGTGAAAGGTTTTGGCTTCTGTAAAGATGTTATTTTAAATATATTTTGAATTATGAGAACTTTTTGTACTTTTTCCCCATTTCATTGGAATGATTTCCTAGTTTCTGCAAATAAGGTAATTGTAAATTTAAAGCATTAAGCATTTATTGTTGAATAATGTATATATACCTATTCTGAGAAACATAAGTGGGTCAAGTCTAAATAAATTCTTTAAAGTTTACTGTATTGCCAGTGGTTTCACAACTATTCTCTTGTACTTATTTGTCAATTAAGTCAAGTAAAAATGATTAAGACAAAAAAAAAAAAAAGGAAATTTACAGTTTGAATGAAAACAACCTAATGGAATCATGTCATAATTAGATCAAATAGCTGAAAAGATCATATATATGACCCCAGTGACAATCATGAAGTTAAAATTAGAAACAGTAAGTTGAGAAATAAATAAAATTAAATTAAAAAATTAAAAAATTAAAAAATTAAATTATGTCAGAGTTAAAAAAAAAAAAAAAAGAAGTCAATATGGGCAGTAGCTATGTGGTCCCAAATGAAGATGCATTTACTATCACTATTAATATATTAAAATGATTGATTAAGTTAAGAGCTCTATTTTAATCCTTTAAACATCCAATCAGAAGGCTGCTTTTCTCCCACAGCTAGTTTTAATAATGCAAATATTTTCAATACTTATCATGTAGAAAAAGAGGTCAGTCGGTACTATTTTTTTTTTTTTAATTTTTATTTATTTATTTATTTATTTTTGGCTGTGTTGGGTCTTCGTTTCTGTGCGAGGGCTTTCTCTAGTTGCGGCAAGTGGGGGCCACTCTTCATCGCGGTGCGCGGGCCTCTCACTATCGCGGCCTCTCGTTGTGGAGCACAGGCTCCAGACGCACAGGCTCAGCAGCTGTGGCTCACGGGCCTGAGTTGTGGCTCATGTTGCTCCGCGGCACGTGGGATCCTCCCAGACCAGGGCTCGAACCCGTGTCCCCTGCATCGGCAGGCAGACTCTCAACCACTGCGCCACCAAGGAAGCCCTAGTCAGTACTATTTTAATAATATTTTCCAACCAGCTGCACGACTTCCATGGATTACATGAAGCCAAGTCACCTTCATGCAACTCCCTTTGTGTCTCCTGTGCTCACGTTAAGTTTTTAATAAGTTGGGCTCAGAGAATTAGGGACATGTCTGGTAAGAAGATAAAGGAGCCTCTGAATGTCCACAGTCCTGCTCTCAATAATGCAGGAAAGAAGTTTTTAAGGAGAAACCAGAGCCTAGAAGAGGAGACTCACTCTCCGCCTGGGTGCCTGGAGGGCACAGACTCCTGAAAGCTCCCCTCCCTACAAGGCACGGCTGGAACAAGATGGGCTCCGCAGGTGGAGGTGTTCTGAGCACCTGGAAGCCAGTCCAAGCCCAGAAGGGCTTCCAACATGGTGAGTCAGTCCCACTGGGCAAACCAGGTCACCAAGATGCTTGTGACTGTGCATGCATTCTCTGAGCCTTTTACAAAATTTTGTTTAAATGATAAAGATGGGGGTCAACTCTGAAAGGAGGACTCAGGGGGAAAGTCTGCCTTCACAGAGCTTCTCTGAGGCCAGTCTGAGGGTTTCGGTGGGGATGAGTGAGAAGTCCCCACAGAGGACGGGACTCTTGGGAATAACGTCAAGGTCAAGGTCAGAAAGTCATTTTACAAGTTCAGGGTTTGATTTGTTAAATTTTTAAAAGAGAACCAGTGAGTTTCTCTAACAACTTGGTATCCAAACTTCAGGAGGATCAAGCAAGTCCTTTAAAAGTCCATGAGTTTGTTGGACATATTTTGTAAAGGAATCTTGATTTATTTCCTGGGCATCCATGCAACCTGCTGAGTAGGTCGGCATCTGCACAGGTGAGGATTAAAGTGTGGTCCTCAGCTGTCACAGGAAGTGCTCCTGGGGCTGCTCTGACCTGGGGTAAGAGTGCTGTTGCCTGGGGCCACCACAGCCCCGCGTGCCTGGGACGGTCTCTGATGACGGTTCTTGTCTTGATATAATGTGACCGGTTCTCCTTTTTCCCTCTCAAGCGCCCTAAATTTACTGGATTCAAGCACGGCTAAAGACTTTACTCCAATTCAACAATGGTTTCAACAGTCTTATTGACAGGTAGTTTACCTTCGCCTATGTTTGGCTTGTCTATTGGTTCTATGGCCAGAGGGGCAGAAAGCAGCAGACTCAAACCATGTCACCCCAGCCCCGCCTGAAATCCACCAACTTAAGGGGCCACCCCTGAATCTGTATATATGAAATTTTTTTCTTCAGCCTAGCTTTAGAAAACTATCCACAGACTCTTCTGCATGTTTTGTTATTAGAAAAGGTAATGTAGATTATAAATAGTATTTGTCTTGTTTTCACTGCGATCAAACTGAGAATAATTTTAGAAATCAGGTGTCTAAATCAGCTTTTCCTAAGTATACTTTACTATCTCTTCTATAATATTTTAGCTAATCTATTTACTTACTTAACCTTTGTTTTCTTACTTTCTGTTACGTTTAACTGACAAGGCACTTCAACTCCTTTTGTAAACTTTAAAATACTAAATAAATATAAAAATTAAGGTTTTAAATAAATATTCTAAGTCTTCCTTTCATCCTAGAAGTAATGACCATCTTTGTGTGTAGAGGACACAGTTAGAACTCAGAAGGTTGGCATGGTGGAACGAAGCTGATGGGCAAAAGAGTCATTTTCTGAAGTCAAAATATGAAAGGGAAAAAGTCACTTGTCATGCTGGTTCAGAGCAGGAAAAAAATCACAACTGTCTCAATTTTGCATAATAATGCACAGAGATTCCCTTTAGAGTCCTTTTGAAAATGACTTTGGGCTACTAATGGGAGGACACACTCTGTGACTTTGGATTAGAAAATTTACCTCCCTGACTCTCAGATTCTTCATCTTTAAAATAGGGTTAGCATTTCCTTCACGTACCTTTTGCGAGAACTAAATATAATTATATATAAGGAGCACCCATGAGTGTGCCTGGGAGCAAATGCTCATTAAGTGGCAACTATTATTCTTATTTTAAAAATGAAAGAAAAGCAGCTCCTTAACAATCACAAAAACCACAGCCCGAGATCTCTGTGAATTCCCCAGTTCTCAAATATCCCTCTATTACATCATGCGGAAAGTAACACCTGGGGACTGGCCTCAGTACTCACCTGAAACCCTTTCACGAAGCACCATTGCTTCCTTGCCTTTACAGAATATAATACACTTGTTCACATCGCATATATTAACCACCATGAGATCTACTGTCCTACTCTAAGTTTTGCAAACGTGAATTTATTTCCTGGTTCAGAAGCATTATTTTCTTATACCTCTTCCTGTTCTTTTTTCTTCCAACAACAGACGTTAGAGTTTGCTTGATTTCCAGGACTGTTCTTCACAAAGGAATGAAATTACCTCCCTTTAAAGAGTAATTACAAATGCCTCTATGAGCAAAATTCCTGAGCTTTCAGTGAGATGCTAAGAGGACTTGGGGTGGATGGCAAGCCTCCCTCACTGTTCGATCTTCACTCCTGCGCAGGTCCTCTCGTTGCGCAAGCAATCCAAATCTGCTCTCGCAAGGTGACAAAGTACCCCAGGGCTCATTGGGTGACTCATGAAGAGTGAAGCTAACAGACATTAAACCACAAAATCCAAGGAGCTACTGATTCTGTTTTGTTTTGTTTTTTTTTAGAAATTTCATAAATACAGAAAGAAAGGCAACAGATAGTATATCTAGCACATCAGATCAAAGGAGATGATAGATCAAAGATTTCTACGGGAAGCAGAGTGACAAATAGGTCCACGAGTCTTGGTGGGGAGAAGGGAGGGGAGCCAGACCTCTGCTAAGGCTGGGTGGGCTGCAGGCTCCGGCCAGAAAGAAACGTGCAGAGAGAGCCCTGGCCCCTGGACCCAAGTAAACCTGGAGCCTGCTCTTCAGAGTTAGAGGGCAATCTTTGAGGAAGAGCCTAAGGTCCTCTTGTCTTGTCTCTGCAGCCAGCGGGCCGTCCCAAGTGGGCTCATCAGATGTATCGCCTGGTCTAGCCCAGCCGACCTGGCGTAACCATGTGGCACCCTCTCAGAAGCCAATTCCCACCGGTTTGTGGGTGCAACTTTGTGGTTTCCCTTTTCACAGCAAGAGTGTGCATTTACAAACATCTAAGTGAATGAACTGTCATGCACGGCTACGTTTGTGTTACATTAGTAATCAAGCAACCATGTAATCAACAGGGAAGAGAATAACACATGTTCAAAAGATACAGATGTTTTACATAGAGCATCTATTCAGTTCTCACGGTCACTTGCTAGCTTGCATATTACTTTTACAGATGAGGAAACTGAGGTTAAATGAGTCCCCCAAAGTGGCAGAACCATCAAGGGGCAAAACTAAAATATGAAATCCAGGTCAGGCGGATCTCAAAGTTGACGATCTTTACAGTTTACCATGCTCACTCTCCAGAGAAATCTAAATGATGGATGTTTTCTCATTTGAATAGATGCAAAGGAAGTGAAAGCAGATCACTGAGTGGCCAGGAAAGGAAGCAGGTCTACAGAGAAGAGAGGCTAGAAGTGAAATGTCCAGGGGTCCCTTGGGGACCCCAGACCCTGTTTCTCACTGTTCCTCTGGTCTTTCTTTACCCTTCTTCCTGGGATTCTGCAAGACACTCCAATATCTCTTAGGCAACCCAGATGGGGTTCTCTGACTCACAAAAGGAAACCTGTTCTCCACATGCGCCACTGTAGCTGCCTCTGGGGGTGCTCGAAGGCTCTCACGTTGTAAGGACCACACTTCACCCTGAACCACACAGACCAAAATTTCACTTGAGAAAACACAGCTGTGCTGGAGGGCAATTCAACAGTTTTGACAACTTGAAACTTAACTATGTGCATCACTGTCTTATTGATAAACAGCTGTAGAATTCTGGGAGATCTACTATAGATTGTGAAATTTTAGCAAAGCTGAATATATCACGAAGAGTACATAAAAATGATACATTTGTCCCCCACCCCCTTGTTTGTATGACCACTAATCTGTCAGCATCATGTTTTAAAATTTCTTTGGTCATCTAATAAATCTATTGTTGATCACCTTAAGGTATATTAGCTTTAAAAAAACAGCTGAATGGCCAATAACTTACCTAATACTTTGCAAAATAACATGCTCATTAGACTATAAAAGGAGAGTGCACTAAAATAATTATAATTTGTTTCAATACACTTTTTATTCTGACAGAAAGTACATTTAAATTTACTGGGATCTTGAGGTCAGTGGTTGCTACTGTCTTGAAGCTGGCCCCAAGCTCCACAGTATTATGACTTGGGATTCTCACCATAAGAGAAGTGTTTCCAGGCTTGTCGCCTAGATCCACAGCCGATTTTCTCAGGATCCTGATCCTACAAACCCATAACCATGGCCAGGCATCATGTCCTACAAGCTTTGAGAGGCAGTCATTAGAACACAGCTTCTGTTGTGAGACTGCCCAGATTTAAATTCTGGCTCTGCCGCTTCTTATCTGTGACCTTTGACAAGTCACTTAACTTTCCTGGGCCTCAGCTTCCAATGAGTTACAACAGTGCCCCAAACACACAGGAAACTTTCAACACTGCTATGAGAATGCCATGAAGCCCTTCCTTCTCTCTCCACCCCTATAACCCAGAACAAGGTTATTGCCAAGACACTGCCTTGTTGAGAAAAGAAACTAAAATCTCCAGAGTCAAGTTCAAAGCAGGTCCTACAGTTAGTACTCTCAAAGACCAAAGAAGCTCCACTGGCTTCTGGCCTTTGTCAGAGTGAGGTAGAGAATAGGGCTAGGGCAAGGAAGAGCGGTCTTGTGGAGGAGTTTCTGAGCTGAGATGGTGGTGGCTTCCTCTTCACCCTCCTCTGCTAACCACCTTCCATTCCTCCAAGGTCAGGGAGCCGGATGCTGCCATCCCGCAAGCTGGGGACTGACAATCACCTCTGGTCCCCAAGGTGGACCCAGTGCCACCGCCCCTGGAGCTGCACGCCCATTGCCTGGCAGGGAGAGGTGGCGATAAGCAGGATAAACAGAACCCTTCCTGATGTCCCCACTGGAGCGCCACACATACGCAGTTTCCCTGAGAACCTTCCCACCACAGAAGCCCAGGGGAAGGCAGGCACGTGGATATCACCCACAGGGGGGAGCTGGGGCGGGGCAGGGGGAAGCGGAGAAGCCGTGACGGCTCAGCGGGGGGGTCAGAAGCATCCCAGATGTCCCTGAGGATGGCCTCTTCCCTCTCCCACTGCCAAGGCCCAGCACCAAAGTCCAGAGCAGGGAATAGGGAGCAGCGGTGTGAGCTCAGACCATGCCCCGCGCCCTGAGGCCCAGGCCACCCACTGCGGGGCTACACCCTGGGGGCTGGGCCCCCAGGAGGGAGAGAAGAGCATTGCACGTCAAAAGTGAGGCTGAAATACTAAAGAGGATGGACCATCTCACTCCGAACACCCGTTCGCTCCTATCAAGTGACCATGACTGGACATGACAGAATTGCACCAAGATGGCTTTAAGAGACTGGTTCACAGCAGCAAGGAGAGCCCCGCGGAGCCCCAATGAGGTCGTTTTTACTGAAAAACGAGGAATAATTTGATGCCTACACCTCAGGAGTTGAGACTTCTCAATCAAAATATTTCTTTTAAAAAGCCAGCTGTTGCCATTTCCGACACAGTCAAGTCACCACACACACAGGTGTGCCGTCCCTTCACAGAACCACAGGGAGTGTGCAAACTTCGGATCGCTTGTTAACCTGTCAGCCTCTTAAAAATCGTTCTTCCTCTATCCGGATTCTCTAAGTTCGGGGAAGTAGAGTCGGGGGCTTCTCTTTAACCTTTCAGCCTTCAGCGTGGCTTCTTTTATTTTACACCAAAAAATGTACTTTGGCTCCAATAAGCAAGGTGATTGACATATGAGTAGCACACATTTACGTACATATTTATATACATCTATTGAATATTATATATATGTAACTACATCTAAGTTTATATGTATAGTAGTAAATAAGTGCTTTCTCTTTGGAAAAAATTATATAAGTATTAGAATAACCTGCTAAAAATAGGTAGCAAGGATCAATAATGGAAGTGTGAAGAAATGCTACACTTAATCTTTTTCCCTACGTTATCCTTGCTACCTCTCCGCAAACAAAGGTCATGTGTCTACATAGAAAACTTATACCCGAGGTCTTTTTACGGGTTGTGGGTGAGGCTGGAATGTTTCATGCTGTCTGGGGACCTGACCCTGTCCCTCAGTTTACAAGGACAAAGCCATCTGGGGACTGTTCTTCCCTTGCTAGTTAAGTTGCACGACACTTACCTTCCCACTTCCTGACTTCCGGATCTGCAGTAAACGCTATTCGAATGCCCACTGTCCTACTGCTATTGAACTTGGCTTTATAACTACAATTAGATGAGCTAGACTCTATAAACTCCAACTAGATGTTGCAACTTGTGGATTATTCTGCAATAAAAGGTTCTCAGTTGTCTGCTTTCACTGCCAAATTGTCAGGAGTTATGAGTTCCCAGATTCCAAGCTCTAAACTCTTGAGGCTGGTTTCCACCTGAGAAGCAAACACACAAGGAAAAACAAAAAGAAAAAGCATCCCCCCAGGTAAGACAGCAGTTTCCAGGTTCTTGTGTCCTTTCTTGGGGCCTCAGCTGCCAGGGTTCGGATACTCTTGCTTTCTCGATGGCCTGTCCTCATGCCAGGTCCCCTTCACTTGGCCTTTGATGTTCCCACTGTCCTGCTCTCAGGTGTGCGGTCCTTCTGGTCTGCTCAGAACTCACCCCCAGGGCAGCATCTCTCCATATGCTCCCCTGTGTCTTGGGTCCATCTTTGCCCCACCTTTGCCTGCAGCCCTGCCTTTCTCCCGTGTCTCACCTGCCAACACCCTGAATCACGCCCACCACCAAGGCAGGATGCTGGCAGCTGGTCAAAGGCTAGAAGGTCGTATATGCTGGGTTTACACAGACCGCTGTCAACCCTCCTTCAAGTGCTTCAACTGCACTGAGAAACAAGTAGCTTAATCCTAGGCAAGAGTCATGAATGTATTCCCTCTTGTTTCTCATAAAGTTTAAAGGTAAGAAAGTAACTTTTGATGTGATAATCACCTCTTTCATCAACACTTTTTTTTGAATTTTTGAATTTTATTTATTTTTTTATACAGCAGGTTATTAGTTATCTATTTTATACACATTGGTGTATATATGTCAAGCCCAATCTCCCAATTCATCCCCTCCCTCCCCGCCACTTTCCCCCCTCGGTGTCCATACGTTCGTCAACATTTTTATATTTAATCCTCTTTCCCAGCAGGCTGTTGATGAAACACTTCACCCACCAGGCCCAGTTCCTTCCTTATGATACTATTACCCACTGCTATAAATATAGTGTGTTCCTTCTCAGACTTCTAATTTTCTCTTTTGTTTTGTTTCTACATCCTGTAGACATAGTCAAACAAAAGGTATCATGTAACTCTTGCGAAAGCAACACTGAGGACACATTCTGTTGCCAATGCCCGATGAAAGAAAAAGCTTTCCTGCATCTTTAAAGGACAACAGAGCTTGGGAGAAGAGCTGGGCAGAAACACAGAGGCTGTGTGGTTGAGCCCCATGTTTCACTGGGAAACCCTCTCGCTTTGGATGCAAGATCCTCTGAACCACTCCCTGATGTAGGGCTAGGTTTTTACACCGTGACCCAAAATAACTCTTGCTGTAATACAGCAAGTGAGGATATTTTTAATATTTATTTTGTGCCCCCTGTCCACCTTTCCTACTTAAAATTATTACCACACCTAAGGTTATGCATATATTTTCACCACTGTGGATAGATCATCACAGATTTTAGGTGTTTCAACAAATATGCTATTTTAACCAAAGGGCGGCAGACGGAAGTTTAATGGCCAATTTTCCCTCACCCCATGAGAATCATAAGGCAAGTCCAGAGGGAACAATTCAGGTTACACTCAAGGCCAACATAAAGAGTGATAATACCTTTCTTTCTTCGGAATCCCTTTGATCCAAACAATATCCAAAAAAAGGACTGTAGTTTCATTTAAGTAATGTAACAGTGATATTTCGGAAATACAGGCTTTACAGAACACTTTTCCCTTCAAGCTAAGAATAAGTCTAACTCTGAATTGTACCCTACTGTAAAGGAATAACAAAAGATTTGGGGAGTAAGACAACCTTAATTTTTTTGAGAAAAATGTTATTTTAAGTTAGATTAATACCACCCATCTCTGAAAGATCTCATTTCTCCTTCCCACTTTCCTGGTTTCTAAAAGTAGAATTTGGGGCTTCCCTGGTAGCGCGGTAGTTGAGAATCTGCCTGCTAATGCAGGGGACACGGGTTCGAGCCCTGGTCTGGGAAGATCCCACAATGCCGCGGAGCAGCTAGGCCCGTGAGCCACAACTACTGAGCCTGCGCGTCTGGAGCCTGTGCTCCACAACAAGAGAGGCCGCGATGGTGAGAGGCCCACGTACCGTGATGAAGAATGGCCCCCGCTTGCCACAACTAGAGAAGGCCCTAGCACAGAAACGAAGACCCAACATAGCAATCAAGCAATCAATCAATAAATAAAAAAAATAAAATAAAATAATAAAAGTAGAATTTGTACCATGGGCATCATAATACAGATCCTTTTTTTCCCCCTCAGTCTATCTTTTTACATTTTACTCCTGATTTCCTAGAGCCTCAAAACTCACTCTTAAAACTAATATTTGGAAAGAAAATATTCTGAACCAGAACATTTAATGAAGTTTCTATTTTGAGGCTTGAGGTGGCTTCATCACGATCTCCGCAGACCTTTCAGGCCAGCAGAGGCTGAGGTGACTGGCAGCTTCCAATAAAAGAGGTAATTGACATGCCAGGCCCTGAGTAATGACTTGGAGGTTCTCCCGGCACCTGTGAACTGGGGCTGTCCTGGAAGGCCCACTGTGAAGTGACAAAGGTATCACCACCAAGTGAGAATGCCATTCCTTTGTAAAGGAGAACTGAAGTAGTCCTGGTAGCTCTCTTTCAGGCAGAAGTATCACCATGGATCATCTAGGTGCTGCTTGTAAACTGCAATCAAAAGGCGCCTGTCAGAACTGCCCTCCTTTTATAGACAACTGACGCCTTGTACTTACTGGTTAACTTCCACTAAAACACGTAGATCTAGTCTGGTTTCAAGAACGGAATTTGACTCTGAAGCATTGGAAAGCATTAGAAGAACACACGCTGACAAGGATGAGTCTGCAGTAAGTTAAAGCCACTGTGTTAAATATAAATGACAAAAATTCGGTTTGAGTTTTCTTAGTAATTCCACACTTTATACGGTAACTTCTCTCTTCTTATTTTCTGAAATGTACGATTTTACCTCCCACCTTCTAATTTTACTGCTGAAAAGCAGATCAGCCTTTCCATAAAGGAAAGCAAACCCCTAATTTTACAAAAATGTGCCAGGGCTGCAAACCTTCCTCTGCTCTGTTTGGCCCACTCTCACACCCTTTTCAAGTCCTTGCTTGAATGTCATTTTCTCATTGAGGCAGCCCCAACTATGTTATGTGAATACACAAATACATCCTCCCCTGTGAGACTTTTGATCCTTTCTCTTTTTCCTTTCTTTGCCATTTATCATCTTCTAATATAATACAAAATTCATTTATTTATTTGGTTTATTTTCTGTCTCTCCCCAATATAATATAAGCTCCAGGAGGGAGGAAGTTTTGCTTGTTTTATTCAGTCTGTATCCCAAAAACCTTGAAGAGTGGCAACCTCTCATAGTTGTTGAATGAATAAGTTGTTTTGCTATTAGTAGCATTGGGTTTGAATCCACCACAATTTGCTTGCAACCTGGGATAATGGAAATGCGAAGCAATTAAAAAAAAAAACTGCCCTATAAACAGAAAGGTTTTGGATAATAGTTTCAATCAGTATGCAACTGATTGTTTTTTTCTTGTATGACCCACATAAAAGAACACAGATTTAACTAAGACTTCTTGATTAAGAAGATAATGTTAAAAGCCACCTAATACAACAATGTAATTAATACTACCATGCTTCTTTTAGTGGCCTAGTGTGAATTTTATGGGAGGAGAATTTGGATTAAGTTTGTTCCTCCTCTAGTTTACTTCCTTCTGCATTGCCAGCTAGGTCAGAGTAGCTGTAAAGTAGCCTCCGTAACTTAACGGACAAGGCAGGAAAACTTTTTGAAAGCTGTTTTTTTGTTCCATTTGCCTCCTGTCATTATGTTCGTGTCTTGAAATTTGGGATTATGGAGCATTTAATTCAGGCAGATTAACAAACTGCTTAAGGCTGGTTTCTGGGAATGAAAGTATGGTAGCCCAGCAACATCTTATGTGGTCATCATTTCTAGAATTACTAGAATTACTCCAGCACAGAATCCCTCCTCTGTAGTACTTAACCAGGTTTTCAAAGAAATTGTGAAACTGAAAATTCCATGGTTTGCATTTAGATTTAATTTGGAATTGTGGAGTGTCATAATGCTGCTTCTGAGAAATAAAGCTCTAGTAGGTAGTTAAGTCTGATGAGCTTATTCAAAGAATCTCAAAACTGCAATGAGCACAAAGATAAAATCAATCTCTACAGCGTGCAGGGTCACGCAAGAAAGCTGTAAGCAGCTAAAAGGAGAAACCTGGAGTTGCTTTAAAGAATATCTACTGCTTCTTTACACAGGTCACTTCCAATTACAAAGCATATCATTTTATGCTATAAAAAAAAAAGATTTTTTTTGGTAACCGCATATCCTAATCTTCCTATAATGAACAGAGGTATTTGAGTAATTCATATAAATAGTCTTTACTTTCCTGAGTCAGATAACTTCAAAATTTAGTTCCTAAACCTAAAGCTGTTTTTAAAAGTACCTATTTTGGGCTTCCCTGGTGGCTCAGTGGTTGAGAGTCTGCCTGCCGATGCAGGGGACACGGGTTCGAGCCCGGGTCTGGGAGGATCCCACATGCCACGGAGCAACTGGGGCCATGAGCCACAACTACTGAGCCTGCGCGTCTGGAGCCTGTGCTCCACAACGAGAGGCCGCGACAGTGAGAGGCCCGCGCACCTCGATGAAGAGTGGACCCCGCTCGCCGCAACTGGAGAAAGCCCTCGCACAGAAACGAAGACCCAACACAGCCAAACATAAATAAATAAATAAAAATAAATTTATTAAAAAAAAGTACATATTTTATGCAAAGACTCAAGTCACAGGAGTGTGGCAGAATATTAGTTTATAGTTAAAGAAGAGGGAAGTATAACTATCACAGCAGAAATTGTTAGAATGGTCTAAAATATCTATTTAATATGGTCTATCGGCCTGAAACAAATATTCCAGGCAAACATTCTACAAAAGTAAAATTCCCCCAGAACTCTGTGTTTGCAAAAATGCAACCTAAAATTTCAGTTCTCAGTATGGCTTTTCTAAAGCATCTGTTTGCTACCCATCTCCAGATCCCAAATTATAGCACATAACCTTGCTAAGCATAATAAATAAAAATATACATAAACACAGTTGGGTAGGTTCCCCTCAAAGTCCTCTGTCTTGTTGGTAAATATACCTTCCCTCTTGCCCCTGTAGGTAATAAATTCTTTCTAACTCAGGCTAATCTCTCTGAGGAGGCTTGGACGCCCCTGCAGCATTCTCAGAAACCCTAGTCCATCAGCTGTCCTCCTTCTCTGTATCTTCAAGCTTTTCCAGAACTATGGATTCTAGCCTCTAAATGTGGTCAAGTTTCTTCCATGTCAACAGCCCCCCAACAATAAAACCTGCACCTCATCTCAACCCCACCCCACTCCCTGACTCACAGACTCACAAAGGTGGATGAGGACACCATCTGGAGCACTTTCCAAACAGACCTGATGGTTATGTAAACTCAGAACCTGAAATTAAGGTTCATGCCCACCCAAGCTGGTCCCCGGAGTTCAGCAGCTTTTTGAGAGTTCAACAGACACATGACCACTAATCAGTCACTATTGGTCCAATTATCAAACCACTTATCTGCGAAACAAAATATTTGCTTTCATATGAGCAGCAGTACTTTTAGAAAGAAAATAATCTCCTATGTTTTCTTCTAATAGTTTCCTAGTTCTACCTCTTACGCTTAAGTCTATGATCCTTTTGAGTTAATTTTTGCATAGGGTGTGAGGTAAAGGTCTTTTTTTCATTTGCATATGTATTTCCAGCTATTTTAGCACTATTTGTTGTTTACCACTGAATTACCTTGGCACCTTTGAAAACTTTCCCAGACTGATTTAATGACAAAAAATTATTTTTGAGCGTTAATTATTATGTCACAGACTACCTTTTTGGTAAGTCCTTTTATAAAAGATTTTAATAATGTATTAAAATGATACATTGTTATGTGGGAACAAAGCTGGAAAAGCAAAAGTATACATACATATCTGGAGCATAATATACCAAAATATATGTATAGAGGTAATTGAGTTTTGATTATATACTGGGTAATCTTACTTTTCTTCTTATGTTTAATTGCATTTTCATTTTTAAATGTACATATAAATTACAATAAACTTTTTGAAATTTTATCCATTAAAATTTTTGAATCAGAGATTTCTCAGAGTTACGTCTTAAACACTATAGTTAGAAGAAATAATCACATCGTAAATAAAGTTGAAGTGTAGTAAGTCAACAGAAAAGGGGAAGAATCTAGTTAAAAGTACCTCACAATTTTCTAAAAACGATGTCAGATTATATTTGACAATTTCATTGTTAAATTGAATGTTCTCAAAGGAACAGACTTAGGATTTTAGAGTTAAACCAAATGTCTCAACAGAATATATTCTTAAAAAAAAAAAAGAATCAATGAATGATTTAGACACAAAATTCCATTGTGTAATCACACCCAATTTTAATGTCCATCAGTTTTAATGGTGACACACCCTACGCACTCATCGGCCATCAGATACTTTCTGCTGGAACCAGATTGTATGCAAAACAGCAGTGGATAACGGTTTGATTTTTTTTTTTTTTTAGGATTTCTTTTCCTACATTTTAAGGTAGGAAGATAAAAATGACAACTATGAACTGTTCTATTTGTTTATCATTTCCCTTTTTTCTTTTATAAGAGATAGTTTTGGCAGAGCGGAACTTGCCTTTTCAGGAACTTCTTATTTTACATTCACAATATCAGTGATGCAAATAATCTTGCAAGTGTATGAGTGTGTGCTTGTGTGTGTATGTTCTATGACTATGGCATTATACACCACGATTCTAAGAAAAACTGAAACATGGCAAAATTATAATTAGTACCAAGTGGGTGTAGTGTAAGAGCTAAAAACGCAAAGTAGGAACGTTGAAATTCGTTTTCACATTCAATTCAGGTGCTGTCTGAAATTTGCTTTCGGGTGATTTCTGATTGTTAGAGCACATTTTCCAAATGATTAACAATGCTTCACAGCCGCATAGCACAGGGAGATCAGCTCGGTGCTTTGTGACCACCTAGAGGCGTGGGATAGGGAGGGTGGGAGGGAGATGCAAGAGGGAAGAGATACAGGAACATATGTATATGTATAGCTGATTCACTTTGTTATAAAGCAGAAACTAACACACCACTGTAAAGCAAGTATACTCCAATAAAGATGTTACAAAAAAAAAAAAAAAGAAATTCTCTGACTTGCCACTAGGCATACCTCTCAGGCCTGAGTACTTCTAATCTGCAAAACATGGGCATTGGCCTCGATGCTAGGCTTCAAACCCTAGACAAGCATTTCCTAACATCACGTTATTGTCATGTTGCCCAGAAAAGTCTATTATTCACTAAGTCCTGTTACTGATCTCGCTTTGTTCCAATAACAGATGGCTGGAAACAGAAACCAGACACCAGGGTCCATCTTCACTGTCTTCCAACGGAATAACCATGAGCAAGGGAAAACGAGGCATGAGAAGGGAACACAGTTTGTAGAACTGCAGAGATAACCTACTTCTACTTTTCATTTTGCAGATGAAAAACTAAAATTCATGGATACTACGCACCTTCTATCCCATTTCTCAGAACCTGTCAGTAGAAAATTCAAAATACTACTTTGAAATGCTCCTCGTGTTAGCATTCAAAGCTAAGCGCCGTAAGCAACACTAATTTGCAGTCTCTGTGAATATAAAGTGACCAATCCTGGCTTATATTCTTTGGCTATGCAAAAAAGAATGAAAAAAAAATATTAGGGGAAGTATGATGGTAATTGTATGAGCCAGTATTTCTTTTTCTTTGCTTATTAGCATGTTCATTAAGTCTACCTACTAAAGAAGGTCTTATTAGTTATACCAGTTTTTGAAAGTGCTGTGAATGCTTTGAACCATTGTACTTAGATTAAATAAATCTATTTGACACAATACACATGGGGTTAAAACTTCATTTGGGCTATTAAGATTAACCATAGTCCACTGGTATTTTTTAATATAAATTAAAAATGCAAACTAATAACTGTTCAAATCACAGAACCTGTTAGAGTGTCTGATACTAAGATATATCGTCCTCAACTCCTTGAGAGGCTGCATCACAGAGGGTCCTAGTGCCTGGGAGGAAGGGGCACTCTGGGGGCACTTAGTAAAGGGGACCCTTATCTGAGCAGTAGGGAAGGGTTTCCATATTTTACCCACGTGGCTGACTTGAAGATGAAGTCATCAGCTCTGCTGAATACCAGACATCATTTGAATAGCGTAGAAACTTCACTATACTTTGATCAAACAATCTGCAGTTTCCTCATACTGTCAAATGGACATCAGGTAGAAAGGAAGGTCCACTTCAGAAAAAAAAAAAAAATTGCATTTTCTCTCTTAATTTTTCAAGATTAAGAGAACTGCGCCTAACAGTTTTTCCCTTTTGTTGCTGAAAACTATGTAAGAAACATTAAATCGATTTCTCTATGATATATACCGATAAGAGTATAATGTTTCACAACAGACATTATTCAAACTAGGTCAGTTGCTAACACATGCCATTACTTCTAAAACGTATTGACATTTCTTCCTCTTGGAAAACATGTCCTGAATGGTGATTTCTGAGGAAGAAACGATGGCAAACAAAAGAGCTTTCCTAAACCATGTTGAAACTGTTAGGAAAAGTCAAATCAAGATGATTTATATGTTGACGTCTCGGTGAAATGCTACTTCAATTTATTTTTAGAATATCACTGCTAATTAAAAGAAACCATTACTTCAAGTTATAAAATGTAAGTGTATCAGGAGACACCCAAGAGACAGCTAGTGTTTTAAACAATCATTGCATAAGGATTCTCTTATAGCGCAGACAGCTTCAGGCAATAAGGAAACACCTCACTAACTGAAATTGAAATCCCAGTACAAATGACATCAGAGCTCTACATACACCTCATTCCCAGGAGGCTCCTGCAAAACCCAGAGCAGTGAGAGATGCCCTCCTTATTTCCAACGCTGTACCTCTGTGGAGCAAAATATGCAGCTCGGCCTCTCTCTCCCAGCCCGGCTGCACCACAGCTGCTGACTTGCCCACACCTGACCTCCATTCTCTCCCCTGGCAGGAACCTGATTCACAAACGTTCAACACCTATTTTAAATCCCCACTTTTCCTGTTTCAACATGATGTTACAAATGTACAGTAGTTCAACTTGAACTTATAAATTTAAAGTATGTAAACCCTATCAGGTGACAGGAGCATTTGAAGGATATTCTTATCTTTCAACATTATCCTGAATTCTGAAAACTGGTTTCCCAAAGGTTTTGAATACTGTCCTTTTTATGGTTCTGACGTGACAATGTTTACAGATGACCACAGCTTATCAAAAGCCTATTTGAAAAAGAGATTTACTATTCATTTTTGGAACTATCTGTGTCATGACTTTGTGCTTCATGTATCGAGATTTCCCATATCTCTCTTGTTTAACCTTCTTTCCTGAAAATTTCCAGAGTGTCTTTTTGGAAATTGGGAGGGCAGAAGTTAATATTTTGTTTGTTCAACCGAGAACTGAATCAAAACGTATTCTCTCCATGTTCCAGAAGATGCTGGAATCACGTTGTCACATCAATAACAGAAGAAGCTCTTCTATCATGGCGAGTGCCTGGATTTCTAAAGAGCTGAGCACCTCTGGGTGCAGCTCAGAACACCGGATACCTCATGAGGTCAAGGGCTAGAGGTAACCAGCTGGTGATGTACCTTCAGTCAACATACTGAAACAGCTTCATGTTAATTGAGGCAACTGAGGTCTCTCAAACTGACCCACAGCAGAAATGCTGGGGTGAAAACTGTTTCCTCCCTAAGAAAAGAAAAACCTAAAAGGGCACACTGTTGACCCGCCAAAGCATTGCTTCAAAGCTCAAACTGTCGCGCAGGCTTTGCTAATACACCATGTAAATAGGTTGTTATTATTTTTAACTCTTGGGGCTCTTTTCCTCAAACTCTGCTCTGAGTGACAAATGAAGCTACGTGCTTTAGAACGTCAGAAAACCTGGATTACATTTCTCGTGACGAGGATACCGAAGTGTTTTTAGAATCCCTGACTCTTTTTTTATGCCTGCCTATACCCGCCCCCAAATGCCACCGAATCCTGACAGTCACTTCCTTCTCCCAATGGCATCTGCTGCCCGCACACCCACCCACGGGCTGCTAAAATCCTCCTGTCATCTCATCCACATGCCAACATAGAAGGCTGCCTGCATCCCTACCCCTGAACCTCCAAACTGTCTTTGGAATAAGGAAACAAACACACGGAACTCACATTACAAAGGGGCTTATGATGGCCAAGGGTTATGGACCAGGAAGCAGGGAAGTACTTCATTGTCCTCATAGGCCATTTCCTAAGAATACCAGCCATTGTTTCAGGTCTGCACGTGATACTTATTCAGAGACATCGGTTGCTAGGAGAAAGCTCAGGCTAAGATGGATTAATTAATCTAAAAGCAGACATGGAGGATATACAATTCCCCTACCCCATTAGAAATTCCCATGTTGGCCACTTCCATTTTTAGCCTGAGAAAAGCTTTTTATATGAGTGACAACTTCAGATGGTTTCAGCCTGTTTGAATCTACAAGACAAAATGCTTTTGGAAGGATAGATCTAGACATTACCCTACTCTTGAAACAACTATTTACCTACTGTACGGCCTGCTCTGTGTTAAAGATGTGATCACTGCTAACACGGAGACAATGATTTGCTCGGATGCCCAGTTATCAGGTGATAGCATTGTCCACGGTTTTATTGGATTTCTCTCAGTGCCAGAGTCACAGAACTGAAGGGAGACCTGATTGTTTGGAGGCTCTCACGTGAGGTGCAAACAGAACCTTGAGGTCAGGAACTATGCTTTTGCCTTTGTAAGCATCTATCAAAATGCATGGTCCTCAATCCAGGTCTGATCAGCAATGCATACATGACACACAAACCCATCTGTGAGCAAACAAATGGGAAGGATTTCCCACAGCAGACATGCTTGGCATCACTGCACACCAAGAAGCTGTTCCTTTCTCTGTCGCTCCATTAGGTTCCTTTTTATCAACAGCTTTTGAGAAACAAAGGGAATTGTGATCTAAATTCAAGCTCTTACATTGACAGCAAGTAATCAATAGGCATTCCTAATTGTGAACTTGGGACTTCATGTCTGAAACTACTTGTGATGCTCTGGCATGGACCATGGGTCTCACAGAGGACCATAGCTATGCTAGGAGACCAACACAGAGGAAATGCATCTAGAAGATGTTGCCATAAATTGTCAGCAGAATTCTGTGAATTTGAGTATTTCAGGAACACAAATGCAAGCTCTTCTTTGTCTTTCGGTGGATTATATTGGGTTTGAATCTATAGAATAACAGCTACCTACTTGTTTAGTTAATTTTCAAGGATGTGAAGTCTTGCTTTATTTAAAAAATAACTTTTTCTACCCAAAAGCATGACTTGGTCTTTTTTACCCCAAAGTGTTACTGAGCTAAATATAGTCAGTCTCCTCTGTGGCTCTTCTGGAATTTAACACACTGCAGCCACTAATTTTGGAAACTTATCCCAAACTTTTCTGGTTATAAACCTCTAATTGGAATTATCCGTAGTGGGAAGATACTCTTTCATTCTTTCCCATGAGTGAATAGTTGAGCCTCTTGGGACATCACTGAGGAACCTGAATGCTTACAATGTCTTTTGGTTTTTTTCTTTCTTTTTTCTTTTTCTTTTTTGAATCTCTAAAATGATTGTGTAACCTCATGAATTCAAATACTAATTTCCTACGTTTTTCTAATTAATCCTGAAAAGATGAAAGAAAATTGGGGCTGAATCTCAGATGTGGTATCATTGAAGGCAGTAGGAGAGAAATGTGGATTGTACTCTTCGGTTGGTGAAATTGAGGAGGGGGGACCATTACCTTTCAAAAATTAATAAAGCAACACATTAAAAATGCTGAGCGTCAAAACCTTGAATCTATTATAAAATCACTAAATAATCTACATCTAAACTGAAGCCTTTAATCCCATTCTTAACCACATCTACTCTGACAGCGGTTGGGACATTAACCTCACCGTTTGTGGGTATCTGAGGAGCTAACAATACCAAGGACAATAAATCAATAATAAGTAACCCTTCTGAGACCCTGACCAGTGCAAGACACTGTTAGTCGTGCCCTACAGATATTCCCGTGTAATTCCTACCCCAGTTTTTGATGGCGCTATCGTCGCCGTGGCCCCCCTTTCTACAGATGAAGACACCGAGGCACAGAGAGGTTGCTTGGCTAAAGTAAAAGAGCCAGTTGATGGAGAAACAAGGATTTAAACTAAGCAGCATGGCTCTTGGCTCTTAGCAACTGGCAATGGCTGCCTGCTTGAATGTGCTAACTAATTAGTGCTATTGGAAAGTGTCCGTTATGGTCGATAATGCCTAAGCCAATGCATTTAAAAAAGATATTGCATTCAATTAATTTCCTCCTATTAATTACTCAGCAGTTATGCATCTTAATTCCCTGTGGAAGAGAAAGCATATACCCTCACATTTACACACCTCTTACAATAGGACCAAGAGCTGGAAGACTTGAGATCAGTTTCAGCATTAACTTGTTAACTTTTTAACTTAACAATAAGTCACTTAACATTGAATAACAAAGACTGTTTAACTAAGTGATCTTTAGTATCTGTTGAGCTCCAAATTCCTAGAATTCTGTAATCTCTTGATATTTGTTCTATCTGATAATGAAGAATAATTTTACAGAGAGAGTTTCCCAGTTCTAAAGGAGCTTTTTAAAAAACCTGAATAAGGAATAGACACTTGTTCAAGGAAAATGTCATCTCCGAGAGCCGAAAAAAAAATTTCCACAATCAATTACCTAGTCTGAGAAACACTGATTCAAAAACTTTGTTTTGTACTATAAAAATGTCTTTTAATTGTGACTCATCTCTGAAAAAGAGAAATTTAATCTTTATTACTAATAAGTAGAGCTACCAGATTTAGCAAATTAATATAGAGGACACTCACCCATTTAAATTGGAATTTTAGATAAACAATAACTTTTTAGTATGTCCTGTTGAGGGACATGAATTTTAATATAAGGATGTACTGTACTAAAATGTTTAGGGATGTACTAGAATCTAGGGGCATACTAACAAATTATTCGTTGTTCATCTGAAATTTACATTAAACTGGGCACCTATAGTTTATCTGGCAACTCTACTGGTATATGACTTGCTCAGTTGAAGTGAAAACATGAAACCCAAAGAAAATAATTAGAACTTATGAACCACTGAGTGTGCATCTGAGTGAGAAACGCTGGCCTAAGGTACCAGTTTATTTTTCTTGTTCCTCAAATTTTTGTGCCTACCCAATACCAAATTATCACTTATATAGAGAAAGACTAAATTGCATTTCTGGTTACTATTCAAACATGCTACAGGCAGTAGAATCTTTTAAAAAATCATATTCTATAAGTCAGCCCTCAGAGAGTTGCTGTTCTTTAATCCCCTGAGTGGTTTTCTTTACTGATGAGAACAGTGGTAGAAAGGAAGTGTCCATGAAAGGCAAAACCAAAAGCACCTGGCTATTTTGGAGGAAAGAGACAGCCCATGGGATTTGTTATCGAAAAGAGACACGTGATACAAAGACCGAAGCACCTAAGTCTAGGCCTGAATGATAGTTAGGAATCCAGCTCATATAACTATGTAATTAACACAGTACATGCCTGGGGTAAGGCGAGCAACAGGCATTTGGGGGTAAAAGAGCCCAGTATCCATGCAAAGCCCCATCCTGCCGGCTGAAAGCAGCGTAATACACACAGCTTTAATAAGGATGGTTACTGACCAGAGGGTAGCTAGGCAACAGTGACAGAAAAGCTGTGACTCTATGTTGAATGAGGTAAAAAGCAACAGCTTGGAAAAAGCAAGAGCCAGTTACCAAGAAACAGGCCAGCCTAGAATGTTATTTTCCTTCTTTTAAAAAAAATGTTTTTGACTAAAGTATTGTTGATGTACAATATTATATGTTACAGGTGTGCAATATGGTGATTCACAATTTTTAAAGGTTATACTCCATTTATAGTTATAAAATATTGGCTATATTCTCTATGCTGTACAATATATCTTTGTAGCTTATTTTATACATAATATTTTCTACATCTGAATCCCCTACCCCTATATTGCCCCTTCCTGCTTCCTTCTCCCCACTGGTAACCATTAGTTTGTTCTCTATATCTGTGAGTTTGCTTCTGTTTTGTTATATTCACTAGTTTGTTGTATTTTTTTTTTTAAATTCCACATATAAATGAGATCATACAGCATTTGTCTTTCTCTGTCTGACATATTTCACTGAGCATGATACCCTTCGGGTTCATCCATGTTGTCGCAAATGGCATTATTTCATTCTTTTTTTATGGCTGAGTAATATTCCGTTGTATATATATACCACATCTTTATCCATTCATCTGTCGACGGACATTTAGGTTGTTTCCATATCTTGGCTATTGTAAATAGTGCTGCTGTGAACATCGAGGTGCATGTAGCTTTTCAAATTAGTGTTTTTAGATATATACCCAGGAGTGGAATTGCTGGGTCATATGGTAGTTCTATTTTTAGTCTTTTGAGAAGCCTCCATACTGTTTTCCACAGTGGCTGCACCAATTTACATTCCCACCAACAGGGTACAAGGGTGTTCTTTTCCTTCTTTACTTCCTGGAAAATGCCCACTTATCTCAGAGGACCCAAACCCTGTGTCTCTCTGGAAATCTTTCTTAGCCTTTTGTCTGTCCATCTACACAAATCCCTGCAGGTCTGGTCAGCTGGTTCTTCGTTAGGACTCCAGAGGACTTTCTATTTACCCCACGATGTGCCCGTATAGCTAGTGTTGCATCATCCGATGGAGCTGGGAGTGGACATGTCTGTTTTCCCCTAAAAGGCAAAGGACAATTTGAGAACAGGAGCTGTGCCACTCAGGAGCATCCCTAGACCCTTCTGAACGAATGCGTGAGAAGGTAAGTGGTCACGTGAGAGAGGAGAGAAATAATCAAAGACATAGACCATAGAGTCTGATATCCAAGATGTTTTATTCTGATTCACCTCTCCTCTGCTCTGCTGCTTCACATTAGGAATTTATTTTGCACATCTTCTTTTTAAAAATTCTAATTTTATTCTTAAGGAGTTGGGGTGAAATCTGACTACAATACAATAAAGCATTTCTACTCACAGAGGACTTATACCAATAGACCTCTTCTTAAACAAACCCTCATGAATCAATATAAATCCACGATGTTCCAGGGGTAAACTGTCTTCTCTTTCTGGATACCATTTTCAGCTAAAATGAAAGAGCCCAGCACCCTAGGACAAGCAGACTCCAAAGCCATGCCTGGGGGAGCAATGTGGGTTCTCTAGAGAGAGCTCTAGGGAGCTGGGGTCCACTGGAGGGTCTGGATATGCACCCATGAAACAGCCGAGGGAGATCCTGAGTCAGTCATAATGCGCTCTGTGTGGCAGTCAGTTCTGTGTTTTACTCTTAGTCTCCCATATACTCTGTTCTTTCTGCTTAATTCAGGAGGATTTGTTGTTCTTTAAGACCTCACAGAAATACCGTAACACAGACGCACATTTCCAACATACCTCCAATAAGCTCACACCCCTCCCCTCTCCCCTTCCTTCCCTCTTCCTCTCCCTGACCCGCCTCTCCCTCTGACATACCTGTACACCTGTGCTTACACTGCTCTATAGACCTTGGGTTTCTTCCCGCTTCCCCTTCTCCAATACACACGCCTCATTGGTCTCCAATGGACCCTTTAGAGAAGACTTCTGTGAACTCACCCCTCATCGTGTTCTCCCGAAGCCGATACTTCAGACTGTAGTATCAAACATTTGCCCATGGGTTCTCATTACTGTATACATGCTTATTCTTCATTCCATCTCTATTGTTATAACTTCAAAGGCAAAGCCTTTCTCTTTTATTCTGCTTCTTTTTTTTCTCCTTTAATAACAAAGTATATTGCTGTGGACCTAATAAATGCTCAAGTAATAAGCATTTGAATCATAAAGGACTGAAGTGAAATAAGTAGACGTTAAAGTTTAAGGATTTCAGGATGTCACCGCAAATGCATCGTCTTGAGCTCCAAAGCAGGTTTCACCTCTGCCTGGCAGAAACCACCACATACCTCGAAGCTGGACAATCAGGCTCTAGATTTGTGTTTCTTGCTTCCTGACCGTTTACCCATATGAAGTTTTGCCAGCCCAATTATTTCCCTCGGATTTTAGTTTACATCACTTCAAGAGAATCTGAATTCTATAATTACTTTTCCATATTGGAAAAGATTTTCTATATTTTTAACCCAGTTTCAAGAATAACACTTCCTTATTTAGAATCACTGGAAAATTACACTCGCACATAGATAGACTGCTATTCTAGGCCATAAATGAAAGTACTTTGTTGGGAGGATGCGTTGATGAACAAAGAATAGGGTGTGGGCTCTGACAGAAGCATCGTTTAATCATTTATATACTGCTAAATATATAGAGGAAGCGGTGGACACCTCCACCAGACAGAAAATGTGAGGTGAGACCTCTCCTTTTAGTACTTCTTTTAATGTAGCCTCAAGCTGTCATCGTGTAGTTTGTTCTTATTTCTATTTATGGCCATTTGTGTAATCTTTGGTCACATGGAGTGATCACAGGTAACCTAAAGGCTTGCAAGAGACAGTTTCATGATCACAGATATAAAATTGCTAAAATGATGAGGCTATGCCTTGTATTTATTCTACTTGTTTGTTTTTATTCCAACAAGATCTCAAAGGCTTCATGTGAGATCTATTAGAAAAGAATAGTAGATAAAGAATAGATCTAGAGTTACAAATCCGCAAAAAATATATTTAAACTGTTTCTGTGCTATTTCCTGTCTCAGCAAATAGATAAGTTAGACAAGGAGAATTTGAACTAAATCTCCTTTCTTTGATATGTGCTATACTTTGCTGAAAATAAGAATGGAAACAGAGGTAAGCAATTGAAACAACATCTCCTTAATTTTTCTTTTTTAGTTGTATGGTGTAGTTGTGTTTAAGCCAATCATACGTATTTTATATTCAAAGGCTTTTTTTACATCACTGAAGACGTTAAGAAAAATAAACCGTATTAAAAATCTCATTTAAAAACTGAATCATATTTCTTGAAATAACTCAAATATAACTGCATCTTTTAAAATTCGTAGTATTTTACAATTATAGAAATGATGGCCAAATATCTGCAAATTATAGCAGAAAAAAAAACCTATGGAAAAATGTCTTTGCAATTGTAAATATTTACAGAACACACGTAACATACTTCTTCCATTACATTTTCACAGGTTAGTTTCAACGTCCACTATGCTCATACTAACAGCATTGCAGTTTAAGTAAAAATAAAAAAATCATGAGTATATTCTGCGGAGACGGCAAAGTCTCTATAGTAACTAATAGAGGGAAAGTCTTTTGGGGTCAAGTAAAATAATGTTAGTCATCTAAGCACCGCATTGTCAGTTTCCTTCACGACCACATGGCACCTTCCTGACCATCATAAAGCCAGTCTACGGGGGGTTCTGCTGATTCTCACAGCAGGGGAGATGCACAGAAGATGGGCAATACATGGGTATTTATTGAATCTCCACTTTTACTTAGACTTTTCTTTCAGAATCCAGATAACTCTACGGAGTCTATCTGTTTGGTGAAAGAAATATGTATTCTGAGTACTTTTAATCCCTGAAATATTTTGAGGAATATCCTATTTTAATATATGCAAACTCAACTAAAATAACTGAAAAATATTCATGCTTTCATTTGGTTTGTTAGAAGGGGATTTGGCAAAAAGTTGTGTTGACTCATCACCAATATGACAAGGAAGAAGCTAAGAAAGGAAGCATTTCATTTTCCCTCATGTTGAAAATGGTATTGATTTAGGACAAGCATGTGAAACATTACTCAGCTTCCACTGTTGGCCTGTAGAGAAGACTGTAGAGATCCCCCAACTGCATAGGAAGTTCCATATCACAGATTGTATTTTCAACACTCTATGTAGGTACAATATGAACATAAGACATTTCAAAGAAATCTTTGCATGGTTAAGGTATAGCAATCAAATAATTATATATATATATTTATATATATATATATTTTAGGTCAAAATATTTAATAGTTTGACAAACGTATCTAGATGTTTACTTCTTATTAAGTGTCCTTTTAGAGATATTACAGTAGAAATGTCACGGCCAAGAGACTACTTAGCTACATTAAATAATCATTGTAATTAACACATCCAGGTGGAATCCAGAATGTTTTCCTTCATTTTATAACAGTTTGATAGCCTGTACAACCTGAAGTGCATCTGTTTGATGATTTAAACTTTGTATTTAATCTGAATTCTAAAGACAAATAATTTTGCATATTGTTCTCACTGAGCAAAGAGAAATACACATGGAAATGAAAACTGATGTCTCTGGTCTACACACTGCCTCAATAGCACAGCAAGAGTAAAAATCAAGACCACTATTGTCTAAACTACCTTGATCATCTATGAAATACGTATCTCTAAATTGTGCAAAGCAAATCTCATGATTCTTGAGTTTCTAATATCTTCTCTACTCCAATGAAAAAAATCCACAAAAAATTAAAGTAGCTGTCATTGGATTAGTTAGGGCACGGGATAGAGTCCCATGCGGTAACTTAATGACAGTAAGAAGCTATCAACGAAAAAGGCTGAAACCAAAGAAATTTCTTATAGCTTTTATGAATGAAGAGGTTGGCAAGTACACATTCCAAAGTGCAGAATGATCTTTTTAGTTCATTTCTAAAATTTGATAGGGAGATCGGACTCTAATCCATGAAAAAAAGGAGGATATTTACATTAGCTTATTGTCAGGAAATAATAAAACGGTTTTGCTTTACATTATTTTACATGCTCTGAGGGCCTTTTCGAGTACTTCCTGTTATATGTGCTGTATTCGTCTTTAAGAGCGCTGGTGGTGGAGATGTGATCACATTGCTCATTTTCTGTAGCTGACCCTCGTCGTTGCCCCTTCAGAGAGGCAGACATACCTTACCCTAGCCACAGGGCCACGTGACCTCTTTGGAAACTTAAGTCTTCCAGGCTAATGAACCACAAGGTCTCCGGGCACAGCTCTGGGCACAGTTCTGATGTAAAGCAGATTTTGTGTGGCAGCCAATAAACCAGAAGAATGCCAATTTGGTCTTAGAATGCATAGAAAATTAAGAAGCCACTTTTTACAGGAATAAATTCTGCCTGTCCAAATTAGCTGCCCTAACTGAACACATGAGTACATTTCAAAAGCATTCATCCTTGTATATGTGAACGATTAAAAATGCATTCATGTATTGTTCTTCATTTATTCATTGAATTTAGAGCTTGAACTGCAATGGATGGGTGAGAACTATTTCCCTATTTCATTTTCCATATATTTCAAATTTTCTAAAATGAACATATTTTACTTGAATTGGAAAAATGTAAGTTTTGGGAGATTCAAAAATAATTTAGAAATGACTTCTGCCTACAAAGGCCTTAGAGATTTTTTGAAGAGGTGAGACATGAACTCAAAATGTTGACATGAGGTAGTACTCCAAAACTACCATTACATAACATATACACACTACTATATATATAACAGATAACCAATAAGGACCTACTGTATAACCAGGGAACTATACTCAATATTTTATAATAACCTCTGATGGGAAAAATTTGAAAAAAAATACATATATATATGTATCCAGTTATATATAGATATATATAACCAAATCACTTTGCTGTACACCTGAAACTAACATTGCATTGTAAATCCACTATACTTCAATAAAAAATTTAAACTAAATTAAAAAAGAAAGAAATACTAAAGTCCACCAAATACTGTATCATTTTTTGAGGAGCAGGGTGGAGTGAGGGTGGGAATGATCTTCTGTGGATTAGATAAGATGTTATGTAGAATTTGTCATTTAAAATATTCCTGGAAGGAAGGAACAGTAGAAAATCTGGACAAATTTCTCAGCAAAAGAAAAATGCACATATATTACTATGTACACTATTTTCCATAATTCCTGATGCTTGAGGACTTCCTGAAACCTATACTGGGCCTCAGATGGGTAGATTATGCCTTAGTAAAAATAATAGTTGAAAATAAAGGGAGAAAAGAAGGTAAGGGACAGAATTTGGTGAGCTGATAATTCCAAGCCCAGGTGTTTGTACTGTGTTCAGTTGTCAATGAAGAACCATCACAGTTTTGGAAAAGAGGTCCTATCTGAGCATATCTCTCTCCTTTTAGACACAATACACTGCCTCTCTGTTCCAGATAATGAGAAAATACTGCTGTTTCTGCTGAAAAATGTGGTAGCCAGCCTTCAAGATGACCACCCAAAATCCACACCTCTGGTATTCAGGCCCTATGGAGTCCCTTTGCACATTGAATGTGAGCTGGCCTGTGTGACCTGCAGAACATGGAGGGCGTGATGGCATGTGATTTCCAAGGCTGGGTCCTAGAGGCATTGCCTCCACCTTGATTTCTCAGATCGCCTGACTTGGTGGAGGCTGGCTCCACCTTGGGAGGACATTCACGCAGCCCTGTGGAAAGAGCATCTGCAAAGAAACCAATTCTCAGCACCAACTTGCCAGCATGGAAGTGAGTCACATTACAAGTGGGTTTCACAGTCCCAGTCAAGCCGTAGTTGAATGTCACACAGCTGGCGATGTCCTACTGCAACCCCAAGAAAGAATCCAAGCTGGAATCACTCTCACACCGCTGCTCCCCTATTACACACATCCTCTCACACTGCTCTCAAACCCCTGAGTCAGAGGGGCCAGGAGAGATCACAAATAATTATAGCTGTTTCAAGAGACTAAGTTTTGGGGTAATTTATGTGACTGAAGTAACAGGCAACTAATACAAAGAGGTCCTAGCCATCCACTCAACTGGGAGTTCTACCAGATGAAATATTATTTTAGGAAATGAGAGCAACGATGTTTCTATGTGCACTATTGATAGATATTCTAGTACAGGTAGAGTCATGATGTAGCATAGATTACTTGTATCACATTTTAGCTAGACTATCATCTGAAGATATAGGAAAACTTTGATCAGAAAATATTATCTTCGCTTTAGAGAAGCAGTAGACAGAGGACATAAAAGTTAATTAAGCTGTTTTTGAGTTTCAACTCTGCCTTCTATCTGGGTAAGTCACATCACTTCTGTTCACCAGGGATGAGTGATACAGCTGCCCTACTTACCACCATACTGGATCCCTGGGTGTAGCCAAGTTTAAAAGAGCAAATGTGCACAATAGCCTAAAACAAATGTAAAGGGCACACAGTGAAACGAGCAGAGAATTTAAGAAACCTGGGTTCAAATCTCAGCTCTGTTAATTACTATATTTACATGACATTGGACAATTCACTCTTTTGGAATTTCAGTTTACTGTTTCTCTCTTCAGAAAAATGGGGAATGATTGTGAGACTTAAAGAAGATAGTGTAAGGGATGGTGCCCGGCACGCTGCTTGGTGCAGAGCAGTCTTTGAGGGCCTGTTAGTCAACTCCAAGTTACTTTAGTTCTCTGAAGCTGGAAGTGGGTGGAGGTGTCCATTATCAGGGAGAGGTGACCAGCAGACGCTGGAAAGTGAGTAGGTTTGCGGCACCCATTTCTGATTGGCTATACTGACAGAGACAGCTGAAGTCATGGGAATTAAAATATTAATACCAATAACAAATGCCATTTGACATGCAACATGTCAGGCATTTTACATTCATCATTGTGTGTAATCTACACAACAACCTTGTGAGATCAAGATCAGCATCTGATTCACAAATGAGGAAAGCAAGACTGAACAGCATGTGAAATTTGGGATAAAACCCAAGTCTATTGAACTTAGAACTGGGAGTGCATCTTACTAGAAAAAACTTCTAGAAGAGAGGTAAAAAGAAGTTGTGAAGAAATCACAGGAAACAGAAGATGGATCTACACTGAAATGAGGAAAAAGGACGTCAAGAAGGAAGATGAAAAATCAGAAATGAGAAAGGGGCCTTGGATTATCACACTAAGTGAAGTAAGTCAGACAGAGACAGGCAAATCCCATATGATATCACTCATGTGTGGAATCTAAAATATGAAACAAATAAACTTATTTACAAAACAGAAAGAGACCCACAGAAATAAAAAAATTACAGTTACCACAGGGGAAAGGAGCATGGGGGGAGGGATAAATTAGGAGTTTGGGATTAACAAATACATACTATTATATACAAAATAAACAACAAGGCCCTACTGTATAGCACAGGGGACTATATTCAATATCTTGTAATAGCCTATAATGGACAAGAATATAAAATATATATATATATATATATATATATATGTATAGCTCAATCACTTTGCTGTACACTTGAAACTAACACAACATTGTAAATTATACTTCAATAAACAAAATTTGAAAAATAGAAGTGTTCAGGGAGAAAGACATAGCAAGAGGAACACCTGAGAAGCAAAGTTAAGGAAATCTCCACCATAAACTTACCAATGCATTTCCTTTAAAGATGATTAATACATAAAAGTCATGTTTTATATCCTGACTTTTGTGATAACTAACTTACTGAAACCCCAAAGATGTGTCATTGAATAAGTAGCTTAGCCTCACTAAGACAGTTTTCTCATCAGTAAAATGGAGATATTTGAAGGGCTCCACCTTTAATAAGTTAGCTCACCGTAAACTCTCTGTATAGTGCCTGAAACATAGTATGTGCTTAAAACTTGATTCTTACTAAATACAATTTAAGGTGTAAATATATTCATTTAAATATATCTATGAAGTAAATTTACATATATAAGTATTTACATATACATATATATATAAAACAATTTAACATGAAATAATTTTGGTTTCAGAATTTCACACAAACAAGATACCAACAAAGTATACTATATAACAATTCTATCTGAGACAAACCAATGAAATTCTTGACTCACTAAGGTACAAATATCAAGGAAATGAAAAAGCCTTACAAAATAAAAAAAAAAAAAACCAAAGTTTTATCTATATCTACATGTTTCAAATAACGTAACATATATTTTAAATAACGTAATAATCACTGGAAGTTTTTCTCTTCTCCTTTCTGAAAACAATGACTAGAAAAGATATTTCATCAATCAGATCATATTTTCCTAGAGTAAACATACTCTAAATCTAGGTTTTTTTTAAGTGATAAATCTAGCCACTTTAAAATAGGAACCAAAATCCCTTACAACTACAAAAGACTGTGATAAGAATTATTGAAATTATATATGATTATATAAAACTATAAAATGCTTGAAAAACTTTGATTACATTAGAAACATATTGTGCTATTTATATACAACACATAAACATGATGCTGATCTATATTATAAATTAGACCTAAAATTTACATGTCAACAGCAAGCTTTTAATAACATCTTCTTGCTCTTTTAGGATGTAAAAGAGTCTTTTAAATGATTTAGATAACTGAAATAACACTGAAAACTCTCCAAATAAGATTAAACTACAGTTTTCTATTTTTGTTGGTGAATTTCTGTGCTGAAAAGCAAAATGCTAAATCAAAATCACTCCAAACTCAGAGCTGTGCTTTTAAGCAACAGCCTGTGACCCCCACCTGTTTCCACAGAGGGAGAACTCATGATGGGTAAACAGCCAAGCGTAAGTGGATGAAGGAGCTAACACTTACACGCTTACATGTGTCTGGGTGGGTGTGTGTTTAATGTCTCTCAGTGGTTCCTATTACATTGAGAACAGATTACTGAAAAGAAAGTCTCTGCCCTGCTAGTCATCTCCTTTCCACCCTGGTCTCCTGTTTTAAGGATGCATTAATTAGAGATATTACTCTTTATCTGCACCTAATATGTTCCTGAAGATGTTTTGGATTGTGAACTTTCAGTATGAGCCTATCTTCCAATATTTTATGTGGGAAAAAGTAATAAAGCATTCCTACCCCTTCAAAATACCCAATCAACGTCACCAAATATGAGTAAAACCCTCTTAAACATACCAAAAAAAAAAAAAAAAAAAAAGCTGCCAAGGATAGTGCGTAGTGTAAAACATTTAGGACACTAATTACCTAATTTTTTAATGCTTACTGAACGCATTAGTAGGTATTTTGCTTGAAGTTAGCAACAATCACTAAAGCATTGAATATTGTTTTCTTCTATATTGCAACAAATATGTGCTGTAATGTAGATGTACATAAAATATTGGAATATGTTAGAAAGACAGATCACATACTTTGCTCCCAAGCTTTTCCACTTTCATATAAGCATTTCAATGTAATAATTTGGACATGATAATCATGATAATGCCCACCAAGTTTGAACAAGGTAAGCACGGACTCCATCCTATTGGGAGAAAGCTAACTTACACCTACCATGCACTCCATACTCTTCCACCTTCACTCTCAAACAACTTAAATGTTTCGCTGTCAATGAATGTAAATTGGTTACAGTAGGTTTTCAATTAGACTGTGAATTTTCTGTAAATGTTTTTTGAGAGTCAATATAGTTATAAATTAAAATGTCACATGCTAATAATATTATTATTTTACTAATAACATTGACAGTTTCCTCTACTCCCACTCCTAGCTTGGTTGGGTTTTCTGGCAGAATTGCTACTTGTCCCCTAATACCCATTCTTGCCATCTTACATTGTAAGAAAAAATAACCTGTCATTTTACCTGGGTACATGATGGTTTGGAATAAAGATGATATTTTACAAACTCCCTTTGCACACATTCCACTTTCAGGTCAAGGGGACGCATGCAGATGTTCTATACGCAACTTGTGGGATTCACTCTTCAAAGGTTTGGGTGAGTCCTGCATTGTCCCCTTCCTCCTTCCTGCTGGCTTGATGCAGATAAGTGTATATGAGCAGCCAGCATGGAACACGAGTGACTGATGTAGGGAAAGAAAGCTGGACACAGAGCAGTAACAAGATAGGAGAAGCCTGAACTCCTGACATTGCGAGGCAACGTACACCTCCTAGATTGATTACTGCACCCTTTTCGGACTTGAGAGAGAAATAAACTTTGATTTTGTTATTTGGGGCATTTTGTTTTCATGATTAATCTCAGGTAATTCTAATTCCAAATGACACTGTGTCTTTTCTTTGTACACCAGACATCCTGGGCTTAAGCTTACCACAGAGCTTGTTGCAGGCTATTGTGATTTTCTATTTGTCTGGATAAGTACCTCAAAGGCAGACACTGTGTCATCTTTGCATTCCCCAAGGACCTGGAAAATAGTACAGACTTAATAAATGTTTAAAAGCCTCCTTATACACTATATTGAGTATACCACTGGCAAGTCCTGTTCATCAAAACTTGTCAGTTTCAACACTAAAAGCCCTTACAACCACAGCAAATTTTTCTTAAAGAAGACTTTCTTTAGATATACATATTTGAGTGTTTTAATTTCAATAGAAGGAAACATTTTTTAAGGTTATTTTAAAAGATGGTCTCACATTTAGAATCTTCTTGGGTGAAGAATGAAGAGACAATTCCAACCCAACATGAGCCAGCTGTTTAAGAGGTGAAACGGGGCAAGATCATTAACCTTTATGTATCCATGGACATGTTTTTACAAGTGTAGCCAAATTAGAGAGGACTAAATCATCTTCTCTGTCATACTCATTACGACTTTAATTAGAAAATGGATCTGGAATAGCTTGGAATGAAAAGAAAACAGCTTCTGTCCCTAGAACAATCATACACACACAGTGGGTTCTCAGCTACAGCACATTGAAAGAACGATTATTCATCTGAGAGGTCTGACTTTTAGAAAAGAATGAATTATGTAGAAAAAGAAGCTATGTGAGGATGCCGCTACCTTTCTTCTGCTGCTGGTAATGATAACCGTCAATGTCACCTATCCTACTTATTCAGGCTTATCCCATGTCTGGTACCATCCCAGGAGCTTTACATAAAACCATCTCATTTCACCGAAAGCAGGGCATACTCACTGTCATCACGGAATGGAGACAGTAGGATGTGAGGTTAGGTACCTTTGCACGAGTTCGTCCTGTTACTAGCGTGCTTTTGAGCACTCCCTGTGCGCTAGACCATCTTCTGCGGGTTTAAACATCACACCACACCACTAGCTAGAGAGAGTATCCTCCCTTCACAGATGTGGACAAGGAAAGGTGGTGAAGGTAAATCACTTGTCCAACATCACAGCCAGTGAGTGGCAGGCTGGGATTAAAAACAACACAAGGTGGGAACCCAGAGCTCCACTTCTGACCACTGTGCTGTGTTTCTCTCACGGGAACAGCTGGAGCAGGAGGTGTAACTGACCCAGGCCCATCTTCAGTGCTCTAAAAACCCCTCACTGCTGCGTGGAGACCACACCCGCCGCGGGCTGCTCCCAGGCCATCACGGAGCCAGGTAGGGATGCAAAGGCCAATTTTGTTCCCAGGAGAAAAGGTACTCACTCACCTCATCACCGATGTTGGCTTAAAAGCTCTCTAAGAGCTTTGTGGAACCTTCTTTAGACCACACAGCAATCTAGGATGTTTCCACCCAACCTCCCCTCCTTCCTCCTTCCACCCTTCAAGAGGGGTCAGATTTGCATCCAATGAGTCTCCCAGCCTTTTCTGACTCTACCTTCTCTCACCCTGGGCATTTCCCCTAATAGGATCCTTGCCTCTGTTCTTGGCATCTGCTTCCCCAGGAACCAGACTGACACAGTTTTGATGAGTTAGTTCTCCTGGGAGCTCTTGGGGAGAGGAATCAGGCTAGTTCCCTGGTGAGAAGGGAGGGCACTTCTGTCACTGTTGGGACTCTCATGAAGAAGAAGCCTGAGAGAGAAATGCTGGGGTACTTCAGGACCCATTGCATCATCGTTGACAGGAGGAGCTCAGAATTTGGGGGTTGGTTCACCTCGTCTAACGGAAAGAAGAGTAGGAACCTTCAAGGGGACTTAGCCTCTCCAAGACCTCCATGAGCAGTGTTGACAGCTGCTTCCCTGAGAGCCAGTAAGATCTATATAACAATACCTGGTGAATAAGTGGACAGATTCAAGTGTCTGGGGAAGCAGGGGAGCAGGAGAAGATTTCCATTAGGATGGTGGAAGGGGAAGAAAAATGTCTGTCTGTCTACCCATCCTCTTTATCATTAGATTATAAGAGAGGAGATTTGAAACCAATAGTCTTATTGTATGGCACTGATTGGGTCCCATGCACAAAGAATCTTTCATACCTTATTGCTTTTAGTATTTTTTTTTGGCTACTCTGGTGGGACTTTTAGGATTTTTTTTTTTTTTTTTAATTTGACCTCACTTCAGCCCAGTGAAAAAACCCTAGTGAGAAGTCTTTTATGTATGCTGAGAAGTTAAGAGGTCAGCATCCCTGAGACTCTCATTTCTTATGGAGGGATGGGTAAACTGAGTCAGAACCCCTTCTGGAGTGAGGGATCTTACTTCCACTGTCTTTTTCCATCTAACTCATGTTCTCCAACTTGCTTCACCAATGTCCTTTTAGGGGGTACCCAGAACTAGCCCACTAAAGGGGACAGCCGTCCTTGGTCATGTTTTACTGTTGCTTGGGACCTGCATGGGAAGAGGATTCCAGCATTCCTGACTTCCCCAGCACATCCCATCAAGCACTGTTTAAGTGTCAAGTGCATGCTGAGGCTGCAAAGAAGAGAAGGAGTTGACCATTGGGTGGAGACTGGGGAGGACTGTGTCAGGGTCCCTAGTGGTGGTACAGCCCCAGAAGCAGGAAGGAATCAGCTCATTAAGGCAGCAGAAAGAAGGCTAGAGCTGTGGAAATCAGCACTGAGGAGGCTGAGCAGGTCAAGGCCAGGGTTTGTAGATCATCTTATACACTATGTGAACAACTGAAGGATTTTTCCCTAAAGAAACCACTGATAGGTTTTAAGCAAGGAAAACTTAGTTTTGTGATTTTAAAGGTTTACTCTGGCTATTGTGCAGACTATTTGAGAAGGACTTTGCCATGCAGACGTTTTATTATTTCCAGTGCCTCCAAAGAAGCCAGGAGAAGTGGTCTTCTGAGGGTACAACTTGCATCACAGAATATCACTATATTAGTAGTAGTAATTATTAATTGATTGGTATATTAATAAGAGTAAGAATTATATGCAGAAGTTGCTTTGAAACTTTGTTTCAAATAAATATAATTAGTCACTTTCAAGTAAGAACACAGGCTCTGAGAGGTGGAGAGACTTTTCATGGAAGTGATGGAGCCAGGATTCGAACCCTAGTTTTCAGTCTCTAAAGCCTAAGCTCTTTAGGAGTTTGTTTCACCAGCACTCAAATTTATGGTTGATCTGGTATAGCTCAGCACAAAGAGTATGTGAAAGAACAAACCAAACTAGGTCAGGCACCTACTTTCAACAACTTATACGGTAATGGGTAACATCACATCAGGACAAAGGTCCTGGGAAATACATGCAAATTCACATGTCTACATGAGAAAAACTGCAACGAACAGGATTTCAAAGACTAAACTGATAAAATTCCACCACTCTCATCTCCCTTCAAAGACATATAAGCCACACTCTTCCAGAGAGCCAAGAACACAGAAGCCAAGGAGAACAAGAAAGGGAAGGTAGATTTAAGTAAATTCTCACCTTCTTTAGTTAGACTATCAAGGTGAAATATTTTTCCAAAACATTAGGCCACTCAAATTACATTACAAAATCCCAAATTGGCATTTTGATTATTCCCTGTTTTGCATTACCTATATCACGGATTCCCTCAAATTAAAAAAAAAAAAAAGTAAAAGGGTTTTCTGTAATAATCAACCTAACATGTGCACGGGTATTTACATATGACATGATAATTTCACCTGTTTTTCCTCTTTTAATTTTTTATCTGATCCACATTTTTGAAAGAAATGTCAAGTAAAAACAGCAAATATTGATATTAGTGACTTCATTTGTTGACCAAGGTTTGTGTTGACTGCAATTTATAAAGAAATCTCCAATATAATAATAGTTTAATATGTAAATCAAATTCTAAATTAAAGGCCAAGAATATTTTTTCTGAGAGCACATATGAGAGCACTCATAAGTCTGATTCCACTCCAAATTTATATAAATATTTTTATCCTATGAGTTATTTTCATCTATGGGTTCAAAGAATTCTCATACCTCAAACATGAATGAATCCAACAAATAGAACTTTTGGCATGAGATTATAATAAGAGGCATGCTGTTTGTACATCGCACCCCAGAACTCCACAGTGTACCCACACAGGGCATGACTCACGCTGCTACCTCTAGCTACTGTCTCATCTCATCAGGCAGGTCACCTAATGAGCCAGCAGAGGACTTGATGCCCAAAGACTGTGACTGCAATACTTTCTATCATCCCCTGAATCATTTAGCAGCATTCTGAAATTCAGAGCAGAATTCCTGTCGAAATGATAAACTCTTCACTGGGGGGGATTATCTGCCCAATTGAACAGTGATCTTTATATTGCTAAACCAAATGGTCAGTTTTCAGTCCTTATCTGCTCACTCTCTTCCTAGAGACACTCTTTACTTGGGTTCCAGGATACCGTTCTCTCTGTATTTCCTCCTCCTTTCCTAGCCTCTAAACGATGGAGTGTCCCAAGGCTCACACCTGGGATTCTACTCTTTTCTACCAGGGTTCTCATCCTTTAAATGCCATCTGTATACTCATAACTTTCAAAATATACCTTCAGCTCAGATGTCTCCTTAGACTCCAGATTTGTGTGAATAACTGCCTAACCTATTTCTCCATCTAGGATGTCTAAAAAGCTTCTCAGAGTTTACACATCTAACAGCAAGCTCCTGATATTCCAACCTCCCCCAACAACATACAAAATCTGTCCGTTTAAAAGGTTTCCCGATCTAAGTAAATGAAAACTTAATTTTATATTTGTTCAAGCCAAAAAAAAAAAAAAAACTTAGTCATCATTGACTCTTTTTTTTCTCACACTCTATATTTTATCTGTAAGGGTATCCTTTCAGCTCTACTCATAAAATAAAGAATCTAACAGATGTTTAAAACCTAGACTGCTACAACTATTACCAAAGTCATTGCTTCTCAGGGATGTTACTGCCATAGCCCCCCGGTGATGCCCTTGTTCCCATCCCTGCACCCTTGTGGCCATGCTCAGCACAGCAGCCAGAGTGATCTGGTTAAAATTCACCTCTGGTCATGTCCCTTCTGGATTTTTCACACGTGATTGGAAAGATGGAAAGAATCACATCTAGAGAGGCCCTATGTATCATCTCAAGAAGCAAAGTGCAGTTTAAGCAGACCATCATGATGGCAACTGTCCATCCCCCAATCACAAAAACCAAATGATTATCACCACGACCGTTCTGGCCAGAAATATATCTCAGCCTTAATGTGATTGTATTACAATGAAATTAGGTTAATAACTTAATCAAAATATTTGAATATTAACACTGAGCAGGGCTAAGAATGAGTGATAAACACTAATAGAAGGAGAAGACCGCAGTCATGATGAATACACGTGTCACTGCCCAGGTCTAGACTACAGGCCACCATGACTACACCCTAAAGGGTGTGTTGCCGTATGCATTCTTCTCAAAAGGCAAATTTTTAAGATTTAATGGGCTGAACTTAGTTAATAAAACCAAATATTTTACTTAAGTCCATGAACACCTTAGCATTTCCTCACTAGAGCAGAAATAATCAGGACTCCTAGTGTATGACAATTGTCAGGGTCCCATGTTACTGGCACTTACTCGCCAAGTGACAGTCAAGCATGTTTTACTTTCCCCATAATAGGCATCTGAGAAGGATTTTAATTATCATCCACATCGTATCATCATCTACTTTGTGTTCACATAAATGTACAACAAATGCCTCTCCAAAATTTTGCGGATCATTCTCCTTTCAAATATGGTTAAAATAACACTGCAGAGAGAATTATTTCTAGAAAGGGACAGTTAGGACCTCCCAACATCCTATCCTCCCTAAAATGAGGACACTGGCAAAACTTGTCAAAGTCAATGTTTTTCAGCACTTTGGAAATTAACACAGCTTACAACAATCCAGGGAGCAATGATTCAAGAAAAATGGCTGAATCTTGGTAAGGACAGTGTGCTTTATGACAGTTTCACTTGCCCTGTTCCCATTCCTCTTCTCCTAGCTTCACAGTAGCCTTCAAAACCAGCTGCCCCAGAACCAAAGCATCTGTGAAAACCAGGAGCCTAGGAGATAGTTTCTTAACCAGAAAAAGAAGAGCAAATGAAACTGAAAGCAAACAGAAGGAAAAAAGAAAATAAGAGTGGAAATAAATGAAAAAGAGAATAGAAAGACAATATTGCCCTGACACCAAAAGCAGACATGACCCAAGGAGAAAATTACAGACCAATATCCCTCATGAATATTTATACAAAAGTCATTGACAAGTTATTGATACTAATGAAGTGAATCCAAGCAACATATAAAAAGATTATATACCAAGACCAAGTGTAATATCACAGGGATATAGGGTTGGTTTAACATTGGGAAGTCAATTAGTGTAATATACCATATTAATAGAATAAAGGACCGAAACCACATGATCATCCAAAAAAAAAAGCAGATACAGCAATTGACAAAATTCAAAACCTTTCATCATAAAAAAAAACCACTCAGTAAATTAGAAATAGAAGATACTTTCTCAATCTGATAAATGACATCTATGAAAAACTCACAGCTAATACCACACTTTAAGAAGGAAGACTGAGCTCTTCCCTCAGGATATGAACAAGACCAGGATGTCTGTTCTTAACACATCTGTTCAAAATTGTACTGGAGGATCTGGTCCAGGCAATTAGGCAAGAACAAGAAATAAAAGGCACTCAGAAAGGATGGAAAGAATATGTAAAACTAATTCTATTTGCAGAGGACATGATCTTCTACACAGAAAATTCTGAGAAAGCCATAAACAACTTATTAGAACTAATAAATGATCTCAGCAAGGGTGTAGGATACAAGATCAATATACAAAAGTCAATTGTATTTCTATAGTCTAGCAATAAAACATCAGATTCAACAACAGAAGAAATAACCCAATATAAAAATGTGCAGATAATTTGATTAGACATTTTTCCAAAAGAAGATACACAATGGCCAAGGAGAACATGAAGCTCAATTTAATTATTCATTAGAGATTTGCCCATCAAAACCACAAGGATATAGCACTTCATACCCACTAGGATACCTAAAATTTAAAAAGATGGATAATAATAAGGGAAGCATGTGGAGAAATCAGAAACCTCTTTCATTGCTTGTGGGATTAAAAAATGGTGCAAACATTTTGGAAAACAGCTTGCTATCAAACAGCATTGCCTGCTACAGAGAAACGGTTCCTGAAAGGAAAAGTCTGTTAACGTGGAGAACTTCACTGTTGTCTTATTTTAGAAATTGCTGCAGACACCCCAAACTTCAGCACCCACTATCCTGGTCAGTCCACCTCGAGGCAAGACCCTCCACCAACAAAAATATTACAACTCACTGAAGGCAATGGTGGTTAGCATTTTTTAGCAATAACGGATTTTTAAATTAATTAAGGTACGCACATTGTTGTTTTAGAAATAATGCTATTGTACACTTAGTAAACTAGAGTGTAAACATAGCTTTTCTATGCACTGGGAAACCAAAAATTTGTGTGACTTGCTTCATTGCAATATTCACTTTATTGCGGTCGTCTGGAACTGAACTGGCGCGATATCTCCGAAGTATGTCTGTACATCAAAGAGACAAGCTTCCTCTCAGGTCCTGGCTCTTACATCCCTCGGGATGTGCAGGTACATTGCTTCCTTTTCCTCAAGGCTCCACTTCTGTCTTTTTTAAACAGCTGGTTATTCATCCTTCCAGTCTCAACGTAAATGCTTCATTCTCAAATAAGTGTGAATGGACCACCCTCACTGTGTCTTCCTATTTACTGTATCCTGTGTTCTTTACCTTCATAGAACTGAATTTTTAAAAATTTCTCATTTACTTATTTTCCTATTTTTTTTGCTTCCGCTAATCTACATGTTACGTGTCAGCAGAGACCAAATCTATCTATCCAGCTCACTCTTGTATCCCCAGTATGAAGCTCAGACCAGACGGTCAATAAATGTTTTTTAGATGAATAATAAGTAAGTAAATGTTGCTCAGAAGAGCTTTGTTCATGAACACAACAGGCCTTGAATTTCAGAGGTACTTGTAACAGAGGCCAGTCAGAGAAGGGTATTATTCACTGGCTTTTCTACACCTGATGATTTTTCTAAGTCTACTTACTTATTTGAACTTAAGGAAAAGAAAACTAATTTCTCAGATGATAAATGATTTTTTGAAAAGCTGGAAGCAATAAACTGCCTCCTAGCAATTGATTCATCAGCAAAACTCACTGCTGAGTTCAGTATTAATTCCTCAGGGGTAGGAAAAGGAGGAGCTGGGGCCCTAGTCCTCAAATTACTTAAAATCTAATCAGCTCGATGCTTTGTGACCACCTAGAGGGGTGGGATAGGGAGGGTGGGAGGGAGACACAAGAGGGAAGAGATATGGGGATATATGTATACGTATAGCTGATTCACTTCGTTATACAGCAGAAACTAACACACTATTGTAAAGCAATTATACTCCAATAAAGATGTTAAAAAAATATACATAATTGGAGGACGAGAACCACCATGGGGGACAGTTCATTCAAAGTACAACGCTGTCCATAGTCAGTTGATATAACGAATTGATATTTGACCTCTTCATTAGAGGCATCCATTTGAGATACAGTTGTAAAGCAGTGATAATTTAGGTAGAGAACCCAGATGAATTCTGATGACAAGTATACACACATTTATACCCATAAGCAAAACGGCATATCTTATCATTTTAGTAAGTGTAGTAAAATCAGGAATCAGTGAAAATACAAGGAGATGGTCAGGAAGGGGGCTGAATGGCTTCATTCATTATCCACTTATGTACCCACTCAGGCAGGCAGGCAGGCAGGCGTTCTAGAAAGTGCTGTGAGAGGACTGGGGCAACTGCCCTTAGGGAACTTACAATTTGATACCATAGAAGATAGGACAGGAGTTATCTAGGTACCCGGGCGAGAGCTGCAGAAATACTCAGGAAACTGAGACACTCAAAGGGCTGCAAGGTCTGACAGTGAAAAGATGCCTGAGCACATCGGGCGGTGCCGGATGGTCCCCCGCACACCCAGCCCACCACACGGCACCCTCATCAGCGCCTCCCGAGCTATTTTGAGTCCTCCCTCATCTCTGCCCCTACTTCAGTCACTGAGTCGTGATAAGTCACTTAGGATCTGCCCACCCTGTCGGCTGACTGCTGTGCAGACAGCATAAAAGCAGATGCCTCATTAGGGGCTAGAAAGCACACCTGTGACCTGGGGATGGGGGGATGGGGACCAGCATCCTGAGGCTCCAGGGCTCTGCTATGAGCAAGGACAATTACTCCACGGGTCGTTCTCCCTTTACGGGATTTCTGACATGGATTTAGCTATCTACTTTCAGGGGATGAAAGGGTAAACAGCACCCCAGGTGACTTCCATTTTTTCGTGTGTTCTTGACTTTCAACTTCTTCATCTGTTAACCACTCTTATCCCACCCAATCTTATTTTTGTTGCATCCTGCCTGATTCTTCCCTGGGTTACCTGTTCATAGGCATCACTGGTGATCTCGTTTCTGGACACACAAGTATTCTGCCTTTGCTCAGTGAAATCTGATTCTTATCATTACCCCCTCCTCAGGCCTACATGCACATTCCCTGCCTGCAAAGCTGTGCTTCTGTGGCCCCCTGCCATCCCATACAACTTTGGTTCTTTGTTCTCATTAATCTTACTGAGGTATTTTTAAACATTTTATCATTAGGATGCTATTTTCAACCCATTTAAAAAAAATTATCTTCCCAGATGTTGAGAGTATTAGTGCCAGGTCTGATTATAATGATGCCAGAGGTGGTACATCACCCTTTATATTCTGTATGTTCTAGAACATCTTTTTGCTGTTAACTTATTTCTCCTCCAGCTGGAGCCTATGGCAGCTTCTCTCAGTAGGGAGTTCAAGCAGCTTTTTAAAAAGTCCTGAGAATCCACATTTCTAGAAAATATTTTTCTCTGTGTTCTTAACCTACTGCCCTTTGTGGGAAAGTTTACAATTTATAAGTGAAACTATGCGTAGCAGCCAGATGGACGGTGAGGGGCAGAAAACAGCATCATATTTACTCTCGGGTCTCTTGCTGACACATTGGCAAATTTTAGCAAAATTCTCCCCCCTACTGTGTCTCTAGTTTTAACTTTTAATTATTTTTAAAAATCATTTGACTCGTTTACATAATAATAATGTGAAGATAATAATATGAGCATTTTGAGCTCTTTTGAGAACTTTCATGTCCTCATCATCCATTCCTCTATTTTGTGGAAATTTCTGTACCACATTTTGGGCAGAATAAGATCTTTTTACTATCCAAATACCAGCAAGATGTCCCTTGGAACCGACAGCCATGAACTGTCAAGAAATACAAATTTATTACAATGTAGCCCTAGAAAGCTATTTATACGAGTGTAGACAACCATAATGTCTAGAGTTTGTATCCAAATATACAGTAGAAATGAGTATTAAGTCAGTCAAAGTTTTAGACTATATCTACCCATGGGAATGAATGTTTGCCTTTTTTTCTATCCTTTATTGAACTCTTGTTATTTAGCAAAACTTTCTTGTCTATGTAATACAATATCATATGATATTATTCCTGCCTTTAAGAACACATTCTACGGACTTGAGGACATGGGGAGGGAAAGGGTAAGCTGGGAAGAAGTGAGAGAGTAGCAGTGACGTATGTCCACTACCAAATGTAAAATAGATAGCTAGTGGGAAGCAGCCACATAGCACAGGGAGATTATCTCGGTGCTTTGTGACTACCTAGAGGGGTGGGATAGGGAGGGTGGGAGGGAGACACAAGAGGGAGGAGATATGGGGATATACGTATATGTATAGCTGATTCACTTTGTTATACAGCAGAAACTAATGCAACATTGTAAAGCAATTATACTCTAATAAAGATGTTAAAAAAAAAAACTATACAACTAATTCAATACATATTAAATAAATAAGAATTGAGTGGAATGCTATCCTTGATCTGGAATTAAAAGACTCAGTATTTAAAGAGGAAATTAATTTACAAATTTAGTATTAATCTAATGGTAAGTTCACTGGAATCTGACAGAATTATTCTAAAGGTCATCCTGGAAAAAAACATGTACTATCATCAGAATATGTTTGAAACAGTAAAGGAATGAGGGACTGTTTGCTTTTTTAAGTAGGAGAGTATATTTTTGAGTTATAGTAATTAAAACAATATGGCACAAGCAGAAAAGAGACCTGAAATGAAAAGAGACTCTAAAATACACCAACATACAGCTAGATGTGTGATAAATGTGGACTTTCAAACCAGTGGGGAAATACAAATGGATTTATTTAGCTTTCCTTGGAGCAGAGACTATTTCCCAGGCATGATGTTGATGGTTATGAGCAGTAAAAAGTCCCAAGTCCCTTGCTTTCTTGGAGTTTAGATCCTAATGGCGGAGACAGGCATAAACACACCGCAAAGAGATACAAAACTTAGGGAAGGTAGGGATGTGGTGTGTGCCCTAAAGAAGAATAAAACAGCACAGGGAGGAAGAATGGGGATGAAGTCACCAGGAGAGCGCTTGCTAGGCAAGGGACCCGAGCAGAAAGCTGGAGTCCCGGGGACAGCCTGCATCCAGAGGGCAGTAAACAAGGGTGTGAAGCCTGCATCACAGTAAATATTCTAAATTTCAGGAACAAAAATAGTAAAGCTCCAAACAATGTAGTTGAATGTCTCTACATAACATAGTGGAAGAATGCTCAAAGTATCGATGTCAAATTGAAAAGGGGGCCCAGGGCGCCAAGGGATCTCACTCTGAGGGCTGCCTCTGTCAGTTTTCTCAGCAATCATTCCACACTGCAGATGTCCTATTTTCCACCCATAATTCTGGACATGAACAAGTGGCATCTTCTTTCACTCCTTATACATCTTAATATTATTTCACCATTAGACATTTCTGGGAAGAGCCAGTTATTTTACTTGTTTTCTAGAGTAGAGCGGCACAGTACTAACTACAAAAGGAAGTTTTTTTTTTAAATTTTTTTTAAGCAATGTTGATACATTTTACTCATTTTGATTTCAAATCAAGTTTGATTTAGCATTAGAAAAAGACTGTTTCTAGCCTACATTAGCTAGTTTCTCTCCTGCATATTGTAAGGGTGCTGCTGCCCATAATTATGATAAAATTTCCTTCTTTTCACTCATCCCACATAGAAAACACACCTTGATTTCTGTGATGAGATAAAATTATTTTCATGTCTGCCGTTCTTATGCAATAACACCGCCTTCAAAACACCTTATTCCCAGAAGTCCTATTTAAGTTTTGCAATGATTTTAACATTCCAGCCTAAGTGTTCAGGTTTTAGAGAAGAAATTAATGAAAGGGACAAGCATTTAAAGCACAAGAGCTTTGTTCACACTTCATTAGATATTTTAAATGGCTATTTTATTTTATGGCTCTTGCATTCCCTTTGAATTTTAGCTGGCTTGCTTTTTATCACCAGGAATATTGAATCATTCTGCAAAGAAACTTTGCTACACATAAGTATCACCTAGCTTATAAGTATATATATATATTTTTCTATTTTCATTTATTCTAAAATGAAGCTAAATTTGAAAACTCATGTCAAGGTTTAATCGTTTTAGGAGAAGGTAATGGAACTCTTCATTAATATGATAAAGTTTATTTAATCTCTTTTCTAAAATTATATGACAGTGAACTTTGCCTCCCTCAAAAGTAATTAATTTGCTTCAGTATCATACTTTCTGTGCTGAGCAGTCACTGGGAAATATTTCAGACAAAATATTGCTATTGCTCTAAGGAAAAAGTGATTTATCAAAACAAATGTAAAATTCCAATAAAACTACATTGAAGCAAATTGATCTGTCATTCCACGTGCAAACTTTAACTTTATTTGTAGTGACAGACCAGATGGTACCTCTGATTGATTATTGCCCACTAGTTATTAGAATGACACATTAATTTCATTGTTAATTTGAACTTTGTATAATTATCAAACCCAGTGCAGTTTTGTTTGGCAGATTACAAAGTAGCTTTGCACAGACATTCCTTTTTTCCTGAGACTCTCCCACCAGCAGCATGGAGATCAGTTCATACTATTTTATTTCATCTCTGTCTGCACAGAGCTTTGTGCCAGGCTGGGCCCTTGTTAAGTACCTTCACAGGTGCTCTGTACAAGCCAGGTGATCAGAGGAACTATGGCTGGGAGGTAAGACGGACTTATAGATGAGTTTGCCATTTTCTGCCATCTTTATTCACAGTGGCAGAGAAAACACAGCCATTGAAAGAGAAGAGAGTAAAGCACAGATTACAATGTAATCCTGATGGTACTTTATTTTTAAAATTTATTTTATTTATTTATTTTTGGCTGTGTTTGGTCTTCGTTTCTGCGTGGGGGCTTTCTCTAGTTGTGGTGAGCGGGGGCTACTCTTCATTGCGGTGCACGGGCTTCTCATTGCGGTGGCTTCTCTTGTTGTGGAGCACGGGCTCTAGGTGGGTGGGCTTCAGTAGTTGTGGCACGTGGGCTCAGTAGTTGTGGTTCGCGGGCTCTAGAGCGCAGGCTCAGTAGTTGTGGTGCATGGGCTTAGTTGCTCCGTGGCATGTGGGATCTTCCCTGACCAGGGCTCAAACCCGTGTCCCCTGCATTGGCAGGTGGATTCTTAACCACTGTGCCACCAGGGAAGTCCCCTGATGGTACTTCTTGATCTATCCCTGAACCCCCAAGCCCAGTATAAATATTTTCTTAAGCCACTCTAATTCTGCTAACTGTAAATTTGAAAACCATTATAATCAAAGTATACAGAACCTAAAGGTATAAAATATAAGCACTTAGCATTAGTTGGGAGGCAAGGTTTTAACATTTTTAATACGGTTTTGAATTTAGCCATGATGCTCTTTAGGACCAACCTCGTTAAGTGAATATGGGGTTGACTTAACATAATAGTATATGTTGAAAACAAAATTTTAGGTTTGAAGGTGTTATGAACTGAATGTATCCTCCCCAAAATTCACATGTCAAAGCCCTAACCCTGAGTGGGGCTGTATTTGGAGTTAAGGACTCCAAGGATTAAGATTAAGTGACGTCCTAAGATTGGTGCCCTGATCCGTGTCAGGGATTAGGTTTTAGAGACTGGGGCCCTGATCCATGTGAGGATCCGTGTCATAGGATTAGTGTCCTTATAAGAAGAGACACCAGAGAGCTTCTTCTCTCTCTCCATCCACAAGGACCAAGGGGAGGCCACGTGACGACACAGCGGGAACACAGCCACCTACAAGCCAGGAAAATAGCCCTTGCCCGAAACCTACCATGCTGGAACCCTAATCTAGGACTCGCGGCCTCCAAAACTGCTAGAAAATAAATTCCTGTTACACCTACCCAGTCTATGGTATTTTGTTATGGGAAGGCAAGCAAATTAATACAGGTAGACCTCATTTTATCGCATTTTGCTTTATTATGTTCCACAGATACTGCTTTTTATTTTACAAATTGAAGATTCCTAGCAACCGTGTGTTGAGCAAGTGTATCGGTGCCATTTTTCCAACAGCGGTCCCTCACTTTGTGTCTCTTGTCACGTTTTGGTAATTCTTGCAATACATCAAATGTTCTCATTATTATTATATTTGTTAGGGTGATCTGTGATCAGTGATCTTTGGTGTTAGCATTATAAATGTTTTGGCATTTTTCAGCAATAAATTATTTTTTAATTAAGGTATGTTCATTTTTTCAGACATAATGATAGTGTATACTAAATAGACTACAGTATAGTGTAAACATAACTTCTATATGCACCTAAAAGTTCATGTGACTTGCTTTATTACAATATTTGTTTTATTGCAGTGGTCTGGAGATGAACCCACAATATCTCCGAGGTGTGTTTGTACACAAGGGATCATGTAGTGCACACCCTGTACACACTCACACACACACACACACACACACACACACCATATTACAAATCAAAAAACTGAAAAGCAGAGATAAACAACTTACAGTTAAGTTCATATTGCATTACCGTAAAACAGGGTAGGATTTTATAATTTAATACTTTCATCCTTAGAAGCACAGAGAAAATGTAGTCTGAGGCAGAAATGGTTAAGGAACTAGTTTAAGTTTGGAAATTCAATTTAGAAGCAGTCATTTCTAAATTATTTTCTTTTAACTTCCAACAGTGCCTTTTAGGTAGCTCAGTCTTGTAGAGTTCTATCTCATCTTCTCTCTCTCTTTATAAGAAATAACAGAGCCCGCATGCCACAGCTAAAGATCCCACATGCTGCAACTAAAGATCCTGCAACAAAGATCCTGTGTGCCACAACTAAGACCCAGCACAGCCAAATCAATATATTTTAAAAAAAGAAATAACACCTGGGGAGTGGCTCACTGGGCTTCCCCTATATCACAAGTCCTTTCATCTGAGGAGCAGGGAACCATGGCTCAGCATGCATGGCAGAAAGAGCATCAGTTCTTCACTGTGAAGAAAATTCGATGATCTTAGTCTAGTTCTTGATATGTTAATGGATCTAACACAGTTCAGAAAATCAATTTCTTTCTAACAAAGCCTGTATCTCAGAATCACTTCTTTGCTGTTGAGACACAGAAGCAGAATGATGAAATTTTCCTACCAGCAGTATACACACCTCTCCCTCCCTGGGCACTAAGTATCGCTTTGGAGCTTTGCAGGTGGAAGCGTGCCAGATAACATAGTTTAAGGGAGAAATGATAATACATCATTTAAATATGTTTAAAATACAATCTCCATCCATTCCACTGACAAAACTGGGACTGCTGCTTCTGGATCATTTTATTTTCCTTTCTTCAAAGCATAGCTGGTGACACTGATGAGCCTTTTGGGGGTCTATCACGGCACAGTGGAGCATTACGAGACAGCTAATCTAAAACATACCATTGGGATAACGCTCAGGAATGGAGTGAGACTCAGTGAGTGAGTGACGGAATGGTTAAGCCCATTCCTTGGGCAATTAAAAATCTGTATTTACACCATGACCAAATGTCCCCATGACATTGTCAACTGACTTGTCCAGAGTCCATCAAAATGTTTTAACCATGGTGCATCTTGTATTTGATGCTTCTTCGAAGCAGACACTCCCTACCATCACATTTATCCTTCCATCCATTACTTGAACTGTTGATTTATTGGCATGTCCACAAATGGCAGGGTAAAGAAGCAGAGGGTTTCTACTACATGTATTTGATGGAAACATTTTCTCTTTTTCTCTAATAAAATGTTTTACCAAACCCCAAAAGGTTTGGGTTTATCTTTTTGAAGATCAAGTTTAAAGTAGTAATACTGAATTCCCCACATAAATCCTCTATGTTTAAAACGACAAGGGAGGTGAAAATAAACAAAAGGAGCTGGGGAATTCCATTTACTATCTTCCACAAGCTGTCTTGATAAAGCAAAGTAACTAATCACTTTCCACTCTCACCGACTTAGAGTTTAATACCCTTGAATTGTAGTTACCTAAGGACCATTTTTAGAAAATAAAGCATTTCCAAAAATCACATAAAAAATGTTTCAAGATTTCTTGAACAGTGCTCATTCAATCCATGACACTGTAAAAGAAGTCAGTTTGTGACTATTTAACTGCAATAATATATAATGTGCATATTTTAGCCATAATTTTAAAAAGAAATCCAATTTTAAAAATTCTAAGGAAATATCTTCCAGCACACTCCCCTTATGTGAAAGCTTAGATAGAATCCCTTATGAACCAAACAGTGTAAAGTTTATAATTTGAAAATAATGATAAACCTGGGAAAGAATAACTGTTTATATGGGTTCAACCTGCAACTTATACAAAACTTTCACCCTTTAGGAGTTCTAAGTAGACACGGTCGGCTGGACTAATTTGTGATTACTTTGTCCTTATACACCAAAGACAGGAAGATGAAGAGGAATTTTACACCATGATTGACTTCTACCCAGGAAGTCTTCCCATTTAAAAAGTATTCAACAATTAGTCAAGGTGCCAATCACACCAAAATAGCAATGCTCCTGTTTATGTTTCTATTCTGCTGTCATGAACCTTGGGATTAAAAACAAACAGACAGACGTCCGCAGATTCCACCTGGAACTTTCTTTTCCTTTCCCCATAGTGTTGGAAACAACAACAAAAATTTAAATTCACAGAACGAAAAGGCCTTGACAGACCTTGTGGCAAGTTAATATCTGAGAACCGTAGGCAAAAGAGCCTTCTTTCTTCTTTAAAATGTTGAGGTCTAAAACTCGAAAACATCTCTTTACAGAGCATGCTTATGTCCTAACCACCTGAACATCAGGAAGCAGCTTCACCTATGACTAATCAACATCTCAACCGATTTTATTAAATCCAATTTCTCCTTACCTGTCTTCCGTGTATTTAGATAAGAAGAATCTGTTTAAAATGCACTTGCTCATTTAAATTCCAATTAGCAGTCCACTGAAAATAAAATGTGATTATTTGAAAATTAAAAACAAAAAGAAAACCTCTACAGCACATTCTCTGGATAAGCTTTTGTCAACTACAAAGTGGCACTTGCCATCTACCTCTCCAAGGATTAAATCAGGAGCTACTGCAGCTGCTGACCTTCAACACCCCCTGAAAGGAGTTCAGGTGGAGAGCAGAAATGAGGCCCTCTGTGCTCTGGGAGAAACTGGCAGAACAGGTCTTCAGATAGTTAGACATTTTCAGGAGCTAATTTTATGAGCCCAATTCTTGTATCTCCTCATATCTAGAAAAACACTCAAACCCTTCATGGTGATGACTGCTCCTTGTGACTAGCAGAAACCTTCTGCAAAAAAAAAAAAAAAAAAAAATGTGCTTGATTGCGTATACTCCCCATTCACCAAAATCACATATATACTGACCTTCCGCTCTACCTCTTTGGAGCAGTTTCTCAGAGCCATCTGAAATGTTGTCTCCCGGGCTATAGTCCTCATTTTGCCCCAAGTAAAACTTAACACGAAACTCTCACGTGGTGCATTTCTTTAAAGTCTACACCTTGATTGGCATGCATTGCATTCCTCTGGAAACCTGGCACCACTCTCTGCATTGGTGGAAAGCAGGCAGCCCAGCCTCAGGGGAACCACCTGGCTTTACCACCCTCTCCCTGGGTAACACTGGGCAGTGTGGTCATTTGACCTCTGAACCTCAGTGTCTTGGCACAAGCAATGAGGTAGATTGGATGATCCTGTAAACTCTTTCAGCTCTAAAATCTGATTTTTCTATTTGATATGATTTTAAGAGTAAAGGAGAACAGACAGGTTAGCACACCTTTGTGTGAGTTGTGGCAGCTGGAAGTGATTACCTAAACTCTGTAGACTCCTGTTACAATGTATTGGTACTTTCCATTCCATCTGTGACTCCCCTAAATTCCTACAGTACTTCCTTGTCCAGTTTTTTGCATGTAACATATAATACTCCCTACTTTTTACTTGAGTGTTAGACTGTAACTCTGCTACTAAATTGAATATCCTTGAGGGAAGGGAGCAGATCTGATTTCATGGCTGATTCCTTCACATAAGTACATTTTGTACACAGCACGTGCTTATGTTTGAGGAATAAATAAATGTTGAATAAACTACACTCAACTTTGGGGATATTTGTTAAAGATATAGCCATTTATATAACCTAAAAAAAGGATCTGGGTTTTAGGATGTACTACTAAAAAAAAGAAAAGGACATGGTCAAGCAAATGGTAAAGTAAATGGTACAACGTTAGACATTTTTAAAAACACATTCAGATGGTCTGAGTAAATTGACATAAAATGCTGTTAGAAATTTGAGGGTTTTTTCTTTTAATGTAAAAGGACAAGTGACTCAGAATCTTGAGGCAATTTCAAAAATAAAGTCTGCAATTTAAAGGAAGTCATTTATAAAAATAAAGCAGTTACTATATGCCTTTCAGTGTAGCTTAGAGAAGAGAGCTCTAAATAAAAGGAATAGAATTGAGTTGAGGCTGGTAATTTTTACCTTCTAAAAGATTCACTGTTTTTTCTATATTCATTCTAGTTCTTTAAATATTATTTAAGATCAACATCTAACACTTTACCCAGAAATATATCTTATAGTATCCTGAGGTATGCTTTCTTAGATATGACAACACTCTGTTATTATCTTAACTGTTTAAAATATATTTCATGAAAATTTCTAAGACTATGGCCTGATATTATTAATAGATGCTATTATTTTAGAATCTTACCATCAGACTTGGAATAAGCCCAGCCCCTACTGTGCCCTGGCTGAGGTCTGCTCCTCCAATCACACTCAGGCTACTCCAGCTATCCTGGGCCACGGGATATGGTCCTTCCCACCTGGGAGCTTGTGTGCCTCCTGCTGGGGAACCTCATGTCCCAGGTTCTCACAGGCTGCTTCTCATTTGTGGGGTCCAGGTCTCTACAGAGGCCATCTCTGATCTCTGTGTTAATGTATGCCCTTCTTTTATTCTCTACCATTGCACCCCACTCATTAAATCCCTAGCTCCTATCACAATCTCTAATTATTTGATCTATTTATTTATACATATTTGCAAACCTATATCTATAGAAGTTTACTGGAGTGTCTCCCCCACTAGGATACAAACTCCATGACAGGAGGGGCCTGATCTGTCCCGTTCACCGTGGTGTTCCTGGACTTAACAGAGGTGACTGGTATATAGCAGATGCTCACATATACCTGTTGAATGAATGAATCCATCAATGGTCACCACCAAACATAATCAAGAGCCTGTGGCTCATAAATGTCTTTTCATTTAGAAAAAAACATTGCAACTATTTGTTAACATTTTGTTTGCAACTGAATTTTCTGATACTGTATGATAAAGTAAGCTATGCATAAAATGTTACTCCACCTTAAAAATACTCTTCTTGGAACAAAACTTCTTTGCAGGTAAGGCTATAGTGAATGAAGTCTTGTCCATGCAATGACATGTATTATATAATAAGTAAATTGTGCACACCAGTGTTTCCATGGTCCAAACTTGGAGGGTTCAGATGTTGCTTCTAGAGTTGACTGAACTTGACACAGTCATAATGATCACAAGAGTTACCAGATATTGAGCTATGTGTTATATGCTGGTCTCTGCACTAAAGCAGCAGTATTTTAAACTTCAATCATTTTAATGACAAAAGTAATACTTGTTTATTAGGACAATTCAAACAGGAGCAGGGTTCAAGTAGAACAGCCCTGCCCCCGCTCCAGTCCCACCTGTGTAAGAAACCACTGTCAACAGTAGTGTGTAACCCTGCACACATCTTCCACTGCTCATGCACACCCTGAGGTACAGGGCTTACCGCTGAGCTGGTTACAAACTGGTGGGCCATTCAGCTGCTCAGAGCCAAGATCCCTTTTGCTGGGTTTGTACAATACCTGTGCTTTACAATGATTGTGCAATAATTAGAATCGGTTCAGCCTAGGCACGTACAAGTGACATTGTTGACGTATTAACTACAGGACTCTACAAGCAGTACCATAATTTACTTAGCCGTTTTCCTATTGGTGGGTATTCAAGTTTATCCAGTTTGCTGCAGTAAATGTTCTTGTAGATACATGCCTATATATTAGCATTGTATTTCTGTCAGAAATATTTCCATAAACGGGATTACCAAGTCAAGACCAGGGTATACACCATTATTTTAACATTTTTCCTATGAATCTGGGATATATGAATTTAGGTCTCATGGACTCCAAACAGCTTAGTTAGGCAAAGAAGAAATTGGATGGAATTTTGAGGAAAGAAATAAGATAAAGATATGGCAGTGGGGGTCAACCTGATGTGCCCATGGGACTCAGAGCCTTGAAAGTAAAGCTGGTGATATAACTTGAGGGCACTTAGATGTAGGAAGGGGGTTACTGCAGGTAGGGTAGCCTGGATCTTGATATCAACTGGAAAAATTTAGATTTGCTGCTCTAGGAAGCAAAGGACATTTATAATTATCATGATAACATTTTCAATAAGAAGACAAATGATTAAGCAACCTTTCAGAATTGTAAGAAAAAAACCCAGTGGTCTGCTAACCCACACATATTTGAGCCTGAGCATGGTGTTCTTTTCCAGACCATATGGACTCTGGTAGCCTTAGTTTCCTCAGGAACTCCTTGGGAAACAGAATAGAACAACTCACTGTTCAAACGCAAATGCTTTCTCATCATCTCAGAATTACTTCTATTATCAAGTTGGAGAAATAGCACAACAGCAAAAGTGTGCTCGGGACACAGTCAATGACACACCACAGGTCACTTCCTATTCCCAGCCCTTTCTTCTCCCATCATTGGCTGAAGCCAGAGAGGCTGCCGGGCAGTCATCTTTGAGCCCCTGTCTGATAAGCCCTCTCCCCTCCTTGTCTGAATATCTTTGTTTTCAGTCCTAGCAGATCCTCCTGAAGGGATAATGATATTCTGTAACCCTAGTCAACCAATTGGTCCAACCAAGGGTGGTCTTCCCACACCACAAAAGGTCAAGCCACCAGTCTCTGTGGTGCTTGGTATTTTACAGGAGCCCCTTGGTTTATATAACTTCACTTCTAACATAACAATTGGCCCATCAGAAAAAATGTGGAGGTTGAGGCAGAAGCAAGACAATCCATCATCTCCACCATACACGAAATCTAACCACTCCATCTTTTTCTTTGTTACTATTTTTACTTCTGCTTATCTAGTAAATATTAATATACTCTATGGATGTATCATTTACCCTCTTCAAATACTCTGCAGATGATCTCACCTACTCCCAGAGCATCAGTATCACCTCTGAGTCAAGGACTTCAGACATCGGAAATCTTCAGATGTAAATTCTCTCCTGAGTCCCAGACCCAGAGTTATGGGTTGGACATTGCTGCTGAGTTGAAAGCACTGTCACCCAGTGTCAATGCCTGACAGTTCATAGCTGTTGTTCATTCCGTTGGTTGGTATCTCATTTTAATTGTCAGTGCCCATACTGTAGTGGTCACTAAATATTTTTCATGTCACGCCTGGTCACAGCACATCAAAGTAAACATGCCCCAAATGGACCTCTGCAGTTATTCTCACTCCTCCCAATCTGCTGTACATCATAAATTTCTCTGCCAGCTAACGCCATTACCGTCCACTCCACTGCCCAAGCAGGAAACTTTCGCGCCATTACTACTTTTTCCTTATTTAGCATCTGTATCCAGTGATCATCTCTGGCTGTTCTCTCTCTAGATTTTCCCCATTGCCAGGCACTGTCAAGTGCCTGGTTCACACGCTGTCATCACTTATCTGGCCTCCTATCTAGTTGCCCTAATTCCACCATCTCTAGTTTCTAAACCATCTCTCATCTAAAACTTAAAGTTACCTTCATAAGACACCAGTCGTATTATGTAATTTCAAATCCCACAAAAAATTTCCTGATTTCATCCAACAGGAACATGCAGGGATATATGTTAGATAAGGAATAAGAGTAACAGTACAGATATTATTTTTTAAAAAACCTTCCTATTATGAGCCATTCTCTGTGTTAGACATTATGAACACCACTGAAAAAAAGACCCAGCACCATTCTACTAGGAAGATGAAACATTAAAAAAATCTAATTGTAAAATATAAGACATCCCACTAATGATGAATTTTTTTCCCCAGAGCCAGGCTGTTTTTATTAATGAGTACTGACAAAGTTTCAATGAACATAAAATCCTAATCTTATAAAGTTATATTGGAAAACAAAAGAGAAATTTCTCAATCTCCCTGTAAGTGCTGTTATAATATTGTGTGTATGTGTAATTTCCTTTAGTTTTTTTAAAATTGAAGTATAGTTGATTTACAGTGTTTCAGGTATACAGCAAAGTGATTCAGTTATATATGTGTGTGTATATGTATATACATATTCTCTTTCAGATTCTTTTCCACTATAGGTTACTACAAGATATTGAGTATAGTCCCCTGTGCTATGCAGTAGGTCCTTGTTGTTTATTTTATATATAGTAGTATGTAACTGTTAATCCAATATCCCTAATTTATCCCTCCCCCACCTTTCACCTTTGGTAAACATAAGGTGAAACATTAAAAAAACCTATTTGTAGTAGTTAGGGTTACCAGATAAAATATAAGACGTCCCGTTAAAGTTGAATTTTTGATGAGCAGTGAACAATCTTTTAGTATAAGCACATTCCAAGTATTGCATGGGGCATACTTACACTAAAAAATATTATTTACCTGAAACTCAAATTTTATTTGCTAAATCTAGCAACCCTAAGTGTAGTAAATGATGACGCATGTTATGGTATAGGTAGGCAAATCACAGATCTACTACAAAGGAGAAAAATGAACTCTGTCTGGAAGGCCTTCAAAGTCTTTAGAAAGGAGTGGAACAGTTGAAATGATTGAGAGTGGTTAATTGGGTGGATAATGTGTGTGTGTGTGTGTGTGTGCATGTCCGTGCATACACACATATGTGTCAGACAGAATGAGGGATATTTCAGGCATAGGAGAGAGCATTATAAAGGCAGGAAAGAGAGATTTGACAGAGTGTGTTTGCAACAAAAATAGAGCTGATTTATAAAGTTCTCCAATTTCCATGGTGTAAATCTTCCACCCAGGGCAGATTTCAAGCAACAAACGTGGCGTCACTTTGACATGGAGTTGGTAAAGGATGTACTCCTGCAGTATTTCCATCTTGCAGATACAACAGATGTAACTCAAGAGAGTAAATAGTCATAGGTAGCAGCATAATTAGGAGTGGTGAGTTGTGAGTATTTACTACCTCCGTTTTAATGTAATTTACTTAATTGAAAATTTATATAATTTAACTTTTAATAGTAGCTCTCTTTACACAATCAGCTTACGAAATGTAACAGTTGGCTTTCATGAGAACAGGCATCTCTAAGCACAGCCCTGTGTGTTGTGAGCTGCAGGTAAGTCTGTACTGGTGGAGTATAAGGTGTCTGTGTCTGTGTGAAGGAGGACGAGGGTGGAAACTCAGATGAATGGGGCAGGGCGATGCGGGCAGTGTCCGTTGTCCGACATGCTTTTTATACAACCCCCGTCAGGCTGTATATGGACAGATACAGAAAGATGATGATGATGATGATGATAGATAGATAGATAGAGAGATAGATAGACAGATAGATAGATAGATAGATAGATAGATAGATAGATAGATAGATAGACAGGCAGAATACTGAAGGTGTACGAATTCGACTTAATAGGATTCAACTTACAGAGTGTCCTCCCCAACAGTGTGCAATGAAATCAAAGGAACGTTGGAGTCAGAGGTTTGAATAGTAACTCCATCATTTACTGGTAGCCAATGTGAGCATCAGTTTTCTCAAAGCAAAAAAGCAGGAAATAATGCCTTCTTCTGGGGGGAGAGAAAATGAACTGAGCTTTAATGTGGCAATGACTTTGTAAACCAAAAGTTGCCAGAAGAAAATCCAAGTTTGTATCACCGTGGATCCCACATATCTTTCCAAGAGAATGTACATTTGCTGCTTCTGTACAAGGTAGAGACACACCCTTATTTCTTACAGTGTGGTTGCACCAGTAAAGCTTTTCTTTCTTTTTCCCTTCTTATTCTCTCAAAGATCATCCTCTTAACATTGGCTTGGAGTCCTTCTGGGCATGTTCGAAAACTTTACCTCTCATTTCTCCATCTTGGTCTCCCTCTATGTCATCCACGAATTACTTAGAATTTCAGAGTAGAGAGATGTTTCTCAAGCCTTTTGTCTTCTTCTCAATCTCAGATATAAACACACTGCGGAAATCGGATTATAAATAGTCTCCTTGTTTCTAATACATGCTTGTTACAGCTGTTAAAATGATCAGCAATAGCAATTTATAATAAACCAACCAATAAGTAAAAAAAAAAAAAAATTAACACATTTCACGAGTTTTGGCATGTTGCTGAAAGTAGGCAGAAACATGTAAGCAAGAGAAACATAACAGAAATGAATAAAGATGAGGACAAGCCATGAAATCCAGACATTGAATTTTAGGCTTAACTTGATAGGTAACAGCAAACCAAAATATATTTTTGAATCAGAAAGTAATATGATGAAAGTGGGATTTAGGGAAGAATATCTTAAAAGCTTACACGGGATGTTTTGCTATGTAAATAGCGGCTTCATATCTGTACTTAAAATCGATATACAATTTACTGCCCCCAAATTTTGTTGAGTTGATAAATATAAAATTTGTGTGGGAAAAACGCAAATCAGTCCATTTGGCCCAAATCTGAACATTCAAAATAGGGTCTAGGAAGAAAACACAAAGTACATAGCAAGTCATCATTTTTCTTGCATATTTTGCAAGCTCACTCTTCTGGTAACTGTATCCAAAACCCCATTTACTTTGAGCATTTATTAAACTAGCCTTGCAATTTGCAATGTTATCAAAATAAAAATCACAATTCCTATGCCAATGTTGAAAGAAGAAAACATCAAGTTCTTGTCAGTAACAACAAAATTTATTTTGTCCTGATAATACAATACTGAGCCTTTCCCTGTGTAACATAACCTCCAAATTTCATATTTTAATGACAGATAGAGATAGAGGGGGAGAACAGGAGTACTCTAGGTGGTTTCATTTTGGTGTCCAATCCCACTGAGAACTACTGAGCGTCTTCTACAAGAACTAGGAAACTAGAGAAGAACTAAAGTAGAGCTCATAAACTCACAGCAGGTCTAAGACACACACACAAGTAAGAGGTGGTAAGTTATAGGTGCTTTAGGTAAGAGAGCTGCCACCAAAGCTCAACAGAAGAATAAATTCTGGTGAGGTGGTCGTTCAGGTCAAGTCTTGGAGAAAATTACATGTGAGCAGAGACTTGAAAGTCAGGTGGGTGAGAAAATTTGGTACTGAAACCAGTAGCGGCAAAGGCTTGGGTGGAGACAGGAGGGGAGAGCATCTTCAGTGAAGAGGGAGTAATGCAACTTTGTGAAACGTCTGAACGGGAAAAGGCCTCGTGGGAGGTGAGACAGGCAGGCACTGGACAGCACAGGGGCTGGATTATTCACAGGGCAGCTGCCCTGTCCACAGCTGGGTGGAGTGGTGTAGACTGGAGAAAGAGGAGACAGAAAGGTCAACTAAGTTTCCAAGTGAAAGAGAAGGAGAGTATGGAATAAAAGGATGGCAGCGAGGATGGAAAGAAGGAGCAGGTATGAGAGCCGATCCAGAACCGGAGCTGATGGGACCTAGTGACTGATCACACCAGGCAGCCCAAGGGAGGGGGAGTGGAAAATGACCGGGGGTTCCCGTCCAGATGACTCGGAAGGTGGAAATGGCGCGAAGAGAGGAGGGAAGGTTGAGAAGGATGCGCGTGTTAGGTGGGGGGCGACGTGGAAGGATATGCAGAGCTCAGTTTTACTCGGACCAAATAACATGGTACTTGAGCACCCTTATGTATATAAGGTGCTGTGTTGGTCGCTGCAGAGAGTACATGAGATCCCACTCATGGTAAGTGCAAAAGAAAAAATCTAAATTCAATCTATACACAGAGAGATACACACACAATGAAATAGAACTCAAAGTCACACTTTTTCCAAGTGTGAACTTTTCTCATAAATATGGCCCCAAACTATCCCCTGAGTTCTCATAGTAAATGACACTGCAAAGGACCAGCCCAAGTATTTTAACACTCTTAATGCTTCAAAGGATAACAGATGGTGGAAATAGCTCTCTGGTATGTCATGGAAAGGCAGAGCTAGAAAAATCAAAGGAACGAATGAAAGAGACTTTCATTCTCCTCCCTGATTCTCCATAGGTATTCTCTAATTTTTCATGTTTATCAGCTCAGTTTACCATTCACAGTAAGGGGGATAATGGAATCCATTTTGGAATCAGTTGTCAATTGGAACCCATTATTCAAATCAAACCAAATCATAGTTCAAATGAAAAGAAAGCAACTTATATCAGGTTGCAATGGTGTAGCACAGTATTATGCATTAGAGCAGATCAAGGACTTTCATAAAATACACCCCCCACCTTCAAGAAGTGAACACTACAGGTGGAGAGACAGAATACAAAAAAAATATGAAAAGTTAATGAAATATTTTTTTTGAAAATCAACTAAGGCAACCCAAGAAAACATGTCCCAAGGCATCACATAATTTATTGACAAATGACTGGTATACTTTTTTTTTAAACATCTTTATTGGAGTTTAATTGCTTTACAATGGTGTGTTAATTTCTGCTGTATAACAAAGTGAATCAGCTATACATATACATATATCCCCATATCTCCTCCCTCTTGCATCTCCCTCCCACCCTCCCTATCCCACCATTCTGGTGGTCACGAAGCACCGAGCTGATCTCCCTGTGCTGTGCGGCTGCTTCCCACTAGCTATCTATTTTAGATTTGGTAGTGTATATATGTCCATGTCACTCTCTCACTTCACCCCAGCTTACCCTTTCCCCTCCCTATGTCCTCAAGTCCATTCTCTATGTCTGCATCTTTATCCTGTCCTGCCCCTAGGTTCTTCAGAACCTTTTAATTTTTTTTTAGATTCCATATATATGTGTTAGCATATGGTATTTGTTTTTTCTTTCTTACTTTACTCTGTATGACAAACTCTAGGTCTATCTACCTCACTACAAATAACTCAATTTCGTTTCTTTTTATGGCTGAGTAATATTCCATTGTGTATATGTACCACATCTTCTTTATCCATTCATCTGTCCATGGACACTTAGGTTGCTTCCATGTCCTGGCTATTGTAAATAGAGCTGCAATGAACATTGTGGTACATGACTCTTTTTGAATTATGGTTTTCTTGGGGTATATGTCCAGTAGTGGGATTGCTGGGTTGTATGGTAGTTCCATTTTTAGTTTTTTAAGGAACCTCCATACTGTTCTCCATAGTGGCTGTATCAATTTACATTCCCACCAACAGGGCAAGAGGGTTCCCTTTTCTCCACACCTTCTCCAGCATTTATTGTTTGTAGATTTTTTTGATCATGGCCATTCTGACCAGTGTGAGGTGATACCTCATTGTAGTTTTGATTTGCATTTCTCTAGTAATTAGTGATGTTGAGCATTCTTTCATGTGTTTGTTGGCAATCTGTATATCTTCTTTGGAGAAATGTCTATTTAGGTCTTCTGCCCATTTTTGGTTTGGGTTGTTTGGTTTTTTTTGATATTGAGCTGCATGAGCTGCTTGTAAATTTTGGAGATTAATCCTTTGTCAGTTGCTTCATTTGCAAATATTTTCTCCCATTCTGAGGGTTGTCTTTTGGTCTTGTTTATGGTTTCCTTTGCAGTGCAAAAGCTTTTAAGTTTCATTAGGTCCCATTTATTTATTTTTGTTTTTATTTCCATTTCTCTAGAAAGTGGGTCCAAAAGGATCTTGCTGTGATTTATGTTATAGAGTGTTCTGCCTATGTTTTTGACAAATGACTAGTATACTTTTAAAATACTGCAGAAGCTCATCTTTAATTTAAAATTAACCTTCCCTTTCCTCAAGCAAAACAAATAAGAGTCCACTTACTTCATATATGAGGAAACTTAGGTGCAAAAACTCATGAGAGCAATTCTGTCCATTCTTCTAGATCTATCAGATTTTATAACCTCCATGAATTTGTTCCAAATTGGGGTGAATGTCACAGAGAATGTGACTTAATAACTGATTATATATATTATGCCCACAAAACTCCTAACTATTGTGAATTCTATGAATCAAGAACACTGACATCACAGCAAAAGAAACCTATGGAATGGGAGAAAATATTTGCAAATGATGAGATAGACAAGGGAATAATCCCCAAAACATATGAACAGCTCATACAACTCAATATCAAAAAAACTAAAAACCCAATCAAAAAATGGGCAGAAGAACTGAATAGACTAAAGAAGACACACAGATGGCCAACAGGAACATGAAAAGATGCTCAGCATCACTAATTATTAGAGGAATGAAAATCAAAACCACAATGAAGTATCACTTTACACTGGTCAGAATGGCCATCATCAAAAAGTCTACAAATAACAAATGCTGGAGAGGGTATGGAGAAAAGGGAACAACCCTCCTACACTGTTGGTGGGAATGTAAATTGGTGCAGCCACTATGGAGAACAGTATGGAGGTTCCTTTTAAAACTAAAAATAGAGCTACCATATGATCCAGCAATTCCTTTCCTGGGCATATATCTTGGAAAAACAAAAACTCTAATTCAAAAAGATACATGCACCCCAATGTTCACAGCAGCACTATTTACAGTAGGCAAGACATGGAAACAACCTAAGTGTTCAGCAACAGATGAATGGATAAAGAAGATGTGGTACATATATACAATGGAGGGTTACTCAGCCATGAAAAAGAATGAAATAATGCCATTTGCAGCAATGTGGGTGGTCCTAGAGAATAATATGCTTAGTGAAATGTCAGAAAGAGAAAGATATATGATATCACTTATATGTGGAATATAAAAAATAATACAAATGAATTATTTATATATACAAAAAATAATACAAATACAAATACAAAACAGAAACAGACTCACAGACATAGAAACCAAAGTATCATTACAAAAGGAAGGGGGACAAATTAGGAGTTTGGGATTAACACATACAAATTACTCTACATAAAATAGATAATCAACAAGGCCCTACTGTATAGCATAGGGGACTATATCCAATATCTTGTAATAACCTATAATGGAAAAGAATCTGAAAAAAAAAACTGAATCACTATGCCGTACACCTGAAACTAATACAATATTGTAAATTAACTATACTTCAATTAAGAAAAGGACACTATGACATTCTTGTCTTCTAACCTCCTAGAGCACAGCCCAGGATTGAGCAGAAAGGGAACCATCAGTGGGTCCTCACATGGATCCTGAAATGAATTACCAGCAGTGCCTGCCTCTGAGCAAGCCTGGAGCTTGGGGTCTGGCATCTTACTGCCTGGCTTCGAATCCTGCTTCACTATCAGTGGGTGTAGGCACACAAGCAAGTCATTTACATTTCTGCACTTCAGGTTCCTCTTTGTAAAATGAAGATAATCATTGTGTTTTATAAAATTTTGTGAGGGTTAAATGCACATGAAGTGCCTAAGACAGAAGAGTATATGATTGCAGTTATTGTTACCACAGTGGATAGAGAACCAGCCAAGAGTGAAAACTAGACTTTCTTCTGCCCTAACCTGATGCATAACTTAGGTTGGTGAGAGGTTCTGAAAATTGGGTATGTATTCTTCTCCTTTTTGATGCTACTATATAAAGTAGCTCTCTCCATTGTGCCAGAGAGACTTCTTTCCTATGGATCTCCCTAAGGCAGCAGAAAAAAAGTGTTTATTTTTGGGAATGTAATTCCCTAGAGCTACATGCCTTTTCCATTTCCTTATTTTTTCATTAACTTTCCTAAGGAACTCCCAGGCTCAAATTCTTAGACATTTTTTTGAGTCTTTCCTCTCTCTGTTCCTTTCTCTGGTTCATTCACTTATCACCAAAGCCACTGCTTTTTCCTTCCAGATACTCTCTCTCTCTCTCATCTATTTCTTCTTAACCACGATCATTGTTCTTACTATTATTAACTATGTCTGATCTATTTTAATCATCTGCTAATTTGTCTCCTGCTCTCCAGGAAAGCCCTATGATCATCCATCATACATACTTCTGAAAAATCCATCATCCTGAAATGTTCCTTTCAACTGGGTACCTCCACGGTCAGATACTTTCATGTCTTCCTTCAGAGTAAAACTAGGTTCTTGATCCAGGATTGTAAGGATGTTTATAAGCTGGTCCCAACCTTCCTTTATCGGTTTATATTCCCCAAATCCTTTGCCAAACATGCTTCTTGAGCCAGATTGCATATTCAATGCCCCCTTTACCTGACTGCTTCATTCTCACTCTGAACTGTTACCCAAGTCATTTTCTTAGTCTGGGATGCCCTAAACTCTCCTTTCTATCCAATTACTACTCAGTCTTGATGGAAATCTAAAGTGCTTCTTTTCCCCCTATAGCTCTTCCTGACTCTACACCACTTTAGCCACAAGTATTGATATATATACCCCTCTTTGAAAAAATTCCATATACATATTTTAAGGAATTCACCTGATTTTTGTAAGGTATCTTTTATACCTACAAAGCCACCAACTTATCTATCTACCTGTCCATCTGTCCATCCATCCATCCATCCCTCCCTCATCTCCAACAATTAAATTATAAACTACTTGAAGGCAGATCCTATTACTTAACATTATTTTGGGAAGCTTCCCTCCCTCATCCTCTAATTTAGTACTGTATTTAGAACATAGCTTGGACTCAATAAACATTTTTTTTTAATTACAGAAAAAATATCAGATAACATATATTTAAATATTAATATAAATACAATGAAATGCTAAGTATTACTGGCTCTAACAATTTTTCCTCACCTCCCATTTTGAGTTAGGTTCCTCTGTGCTTTCATGGCAATCTGTAGGCCCTTTCATAGTCTTATCCTCATACTTCGTTGTAATTATTTGTTTACCTGTCTGCCAGCCCAAGTTACATCTTCTTAATAGCTTTATAAGTCTACAATATTTGTTGAATGAATGAGGAAAATGAATGAATGAATGTCAAAATAGACACTACACATTTGGGTCATCTGAACGGATGGAAATCTTACTTAACATTACCCAGCGTTAAATACGACTTAAAAGGTCTCCTTCAGCCCGTTGTGTTCTGAATTTGTCTACCAATGACCTCAATTATAGATCACTAGTGATGCTACCTGAAATCATTAAAGATATCTAGACACATTCACAAGGTTTAATATTTGTGAAATGCATAATAGACGAGTGCATTCATTTATCTACCCAAATCATTTTTCACTAAATAAATATTTGTTTGCTGCATAGATTGCCAAGGTCCTGGGCATAATCCTTTCCTTTTATTTAATACCTTACTTCTAATACCAGCAGAAGTAGCCATGGGTACAAATTCTCCTTTGACTATAAGCTCCCTGTTTTTGCACAACGACCATCTATTCTCTTGGCAGAGGCAGACCGTTCTTGTCCTGGACAAAAGACTCTGAAGAGCAGAGGAAATAGTGGCGATTCACAGAGTAACCAGGCTGGGCCCTGAGGCACAGCGACTTTCTAATAATAATATTGCCGGTATTTATTTCTTCTCTACGTGAGTTTTAGAAGAGAGGTAGAATTCAGTGATGCTCACATTAATTTTAATTTATGAAAAGATCACTCATCCCAGCAAATGTTCATTTTTACTGAGCATCTCAGTGGTACATACCAGTGGTTTTAAATCAGGAGCCTACGTCAGGATAACTTGGGCAAATGATCTAAATACACATTTCCTGGCCTCCCTACTCACACACAGCAAGGAACACTGGATAGATGACGGGGTGGTATGAGGTGGGGTGTATGCTTTTTAAAAGTCCCCCAATGCCTTTTTATACCACTCCTCTCAATAAGAAACAGTAATAGATAAGAAAAGATACAGTCTATGTTTTGACTGGTTTAGCCAAAATTTATATATATATATACTTTTTCCAAGTTGTGTAAATATCAGCACACTATAAAGACTTGGTGAATATTTGTTAAATGGATAAAATATTATTGAGATTATTGACTTCCACTTTTGTAGAATAATATTTATATAGTACTTTATTCACAACTCTCTCATGTACTTTACCTCATTTCATCCTCAAAAACTCTCAATGAGATAACTAGAAACAATTTTCTTCCTATTCTTCAGATGAGAAAACTAAGGATTTAGGAAGTTAAAAGAACTGGGTCAATGTCATCCAGCAAATGAGTACCAGAGCAAGGACTGAAAATATATAGTTTGAACCCTTAAAGCTAGAATTTACTCATTATTCCCTGAAGAACAGCAAAATTCTTCTCCTTGATAATAATGTGGATTACCTGCATATTTTGAATCTCTCCGCTACTATGAACCCAGATAACCTGAATTCTAGACCTAGATCTGCCCCTTTCCTGCCGAGTCACCCTGGGCCAGCCACTTCCCGGGTCCATGTGGGGTCCACCATATGCAGCCCAATTCCATACGCCCTCCAAGCTTGGTTGTTGTCTATATCATGTGGCTTGATGTAAAGCTGACATTAAATTAACTCAGTCGAATATTTTCTGGGGCTTGTGCAACCTTAGTTTCCTTAGGATATCTTTTAAAAATAATTCTTTGTTCTTATGGACAAATATCACTTAGCCCAAGAAAGCGGAAGGGCTGAAGCTCCACTAAGCTGGCTGCTTGGGGCTGGCCCTAGGCTTAAGGTAAACATGGCCTTTGGGCTTCCTGATAGAATCAACAAGATGATAAAGAATAGGATTCAAGTCAGATGCTCTGCACAAGAGGGGAAAAAAATTGCATTTAGCTAAAACGTACTCTATTCACAGGAACAAAGGACAGGGGCAGTATACAGGGGATAAAGTCCTCCTACAGCAGGGTCACCAACATAGGAACTGCTCAGAGGACCATCATTAAAAGAGGACTTAGTTCAGTCAGGAAGGGGTAATTGGTGAAAAGAATGAATGACTAGTAAAGTTCCACAAAACATAACTGTTACATATAAAACTACTACAGCTCTACTCCTAAAGAACAGAACTCTTTTAATTCCCGAGAAGAAGGCGTCTTCTCCTCTGAGCACTCAGACAGAGATAAACACAATATTATCTTAAAATAGTTACAGCAGAAAGAGGAGCTTTGTATGACTTTGTAAACTGGCATAGAATGACTTGCAGAAACCAGCACATCATACAAAGAGAATGAGGTCTATAAAAGCCACACGATTAAAAAAAAATTCTGTCACTTCCTAATTATAACCATGAATCGGAAATGTCAGTGTTCTCAGTAGTCTCTATTTTCAAGTTACTGGCTGTACTGACTTTATTCTAAAAGACAAAAACATGTTTTTTTTTAGTTGGAACTTTTTTCTATTATCACTTGATCAATATGATCCCTACTACAGTTGGTAATAGAACTATAGACTATGACATTGAATACCTCTTATAGTATAAGAAAAAAACCAGTGAACTTAGCAAAAATTGAAACTCATCACATTTTGATGTAAACATGTGGCTGAAAATAGTACAGAAACTGCTGCTTGTCTCTGAATAATACCTTCATTCATAATAAAATACATAGCTAAAAGATCCTTTGCAAACGAAAACATGTTCCCTTTCTTCTTGGCTGAATTTTGCTCAGAAAAATGAGACACCTTTCAAAAAAGGAGCAATATTTTTAAAAGTAGTATATATTTTTAAATATTCATTTCCTCTAGTGTATCCAAAAACCTACAAAATTATTAAATCTATCCCAACAGAATGTCAGAGTGAAAAAAAATCACACAAGGACAAATTTATTTAAAATGGTAAAGTCTAATCATGTTTCAATTATTACTCAATTTTACTTTTCACCAATTTTTACCTTCAGTACTTGAAGGTCTTTGCAAATTTACCTAAAGTGATAAGGTGAGATTTCTAAATTTGTCACTTACATACGCCATTGAAGATACATTGAAGATACATAACAGGATGCTTAAGACTTTATGAGAAAATGTTCCTACACACTATGCATTTAATGCACACAGGACCGATCAAGCATATGGGGGATTACACACATGACTTGAAGCCCCCTCCCTCCAGTACACACCAGAAATTCCTCTTCTCTTTCATTGCTTCCAAAGCTTCCTTAAATTCCACTAAAGTTCACTGAATTCCACTTGCTCCACATCTATGGCCACCAGCAGAGTCCAAACCACCGTTATGTTCTGCCGAAACCACCACAACTGCCTCCCAAGGTCCCTCGTCTTCTTCCCACCCACTGGCTAGCTACGTTGGATCATGATACTCCCTTCTGTGAATGGCTTCCAGAGCTTCTCCACAGACTCACATAAAATCCAAAGACCTGGATGGAACCCTTGCTTATCTCCTTCACTGCCCACCTCTTCCTCACTTTTCTCTGCCCTTCTTTTAGTTCCCTAACCACACTACACTGGTTTCCTTATAAGGTCCACTGCACATACCATCCTCTCTGCCTGGAATTGCCTTCTGCTGGCTCTTCTCAAGGCCGACTTCTCATCTTTCAAGTCTCTCCTTAAACCTCATCTCCTCCCAGAGCCTTCCTTGACCTTGAGTCTGCTCCCTGAACAGCTTCCCCTGTGTGGTCTCCTTCCCTGCACTTCATTTAGGCTCTGGTTAAAATGGAAGAGTTTTAACATGTACGTTAGTTTGTTGTTTAGATCTTCTCCTCCTGCATGCTAAGTTCTACAAGGACAAGGATTCTGGTTTGTTCATCATCACCTCAAGTGCCTGATGCCAGGCTCTGTGCATGACACAGAGTAAATAAATATTTGTTGAAGGGAGAAGGACTAGCCAGACTCACTGCAGAGCCAGCAGTGCTTCTCCACCACACACTCTTCCACCAGCTGAAGATGTTCAAGTCCCCTTTGCTCAATGGTACCTTCTCATCCAAAGCTGATTTGTCTTCATTGACCACACCTGCACTGAGATCAAAATTCAGGAGAATTTGGAAAAAATTGAGTATGAAATCTGCAGAACTTCAGGAGCACAAAACACCAGGAGGCTCAGGGGGAGCAGAGGGGCAAGATCAAGGAAAACGGGGAAAAGCAGGCTAAATTCCAGCATCCACTGTCTCTCCCAGACTACTGAGAGGAACCCCTGGATCCATGACAGAGGTGTGTCTGAGGTGGTGATGGTCTGCCAGTGGGTTGCCAATTTTCAGTGTTAGCCATGGACCTTCTTCCATCTGCTACTAGTGAAACACACAAAGCTCTGGGAATCAGTACACACAGCCTGAAGATCACGTGTGGTGAGTGGATCTTAAAAGCACAGTGACACAATGACAAGGGCTGCTGTCCAACTGTTTACAACTTCAAAGACAATTTTGTTTACTCTGTTATCTACTGCAATATTGATATATAATTTTGCTGTTAGATATGTGATTTTAAATGAAAAATCATATTTTCAAGTATAAACATATATGTAGATTTCCCATACTATTACGGGAAAAGTAAATATATTAATACATATTTTTCTCAGTTATATTTTTGGTCCTCAAGGTTGACTATTTTAAAATTAGGTTAACTATAAGTTGCCACATTTCCATGATTAAATGAATTCTAGTCCCATACATGTTGATCCTCAGAAGCCCCTATGTTATAATCAAATCTGAACAAAGATTGTTGTTGCTGAAAAAAGCCATGCCCTTGAGATCTGAAAAACTATGTCTCTTAAAAGAAAAATATGGATGCAGGCTCCCTGTCAATTCAAGGCTGACTCATCTGAAGCTGTGAGAAGGGAAAAGAACAGTGTGTGTGACACACATGCCCAAGTCAAAAGCCTCAAGGCAGATGGTACCTGATGATCTAGTGCAAGATGTGAGTTACCACTGCACAGAGAGAACAATTCTGGAAAAGAGGAAGTAGAAAGGACAAAGACCGAGTGGCCAAGGAAAATCCCGAGACTCAACAATCTGGATTTTTACCCAGACATAAATTCATTTTTTGTTAAATGAATGAAATTGATAATTAATTACAGGACTTACAAACGTCTAACTAACAAAACAAAAGAAAAATAAGTAAAAATAAAAATAAAAAACAGTATATCAAAACCAGTTTCTCAGTTTTTCTAAAGGTAATCAGAGAAACTCAAACCAAAGAATCGCAACAGTATTCAAGAACTACAAGGTCTTTACAAGGTCTTTTAGATACTAACTTTCTTTCTGATTGGTCTTTACCTACACAGCACCTAGACTCTGAGGTTACAATGGAAATTTTTATATGATTAAATCAGTCCTGCACACACACACACACACACACACACACACACACACACACACACACACAGAATTGAGAGAGAGAGAGAACGTTAAGTTTATTTTCTGAAAATTAGAAAGCAAAAGTATCTATAACCCCAAATCATGAAAGGTTCAAGAGTTAAATAGAACTGACTTTTGAATGTGAGTTGTTCTGAAGATGTGGGGATTTCATATGATACAGTTACCTATACCTACATACACAATGATACAGAACCATTACAAATGTTCAAACAAGAAGGAAATTAATAAGCATTAATAAAAAAAAAAAAACTTACTGCAAAGAGAAGCTGATGGCACCACTGGTGAAGTCTACCAAACATCTGATGAAAAATTATCTTTCACAAACTTCTCCTAAATAGAATAGTAGGGAATACTTCCAAGTTCATTCTATGAGGCTAGTATTACCCTGATACCAAAATCAAAGACATCACAGGAAAACTACAGACCAGTGCCCCTTATAAATACTTACACAAAAATCTTCAAAAATACTAGCAAATCAAATAAAGCAACAAATAAAATGGATAGCCAAGTGGGAATGCAAAATTGTCTCAACATATGAAAATAAAGCAGTACACCATATTGATAAGATAAAAGACAAAAAAGCGCATTATCATCTCAATAGATGCAGAAAAAGCAGTTGAGAAAATCCAACATCCTTTCATGTTATGAACACTCAACATACTAGAAATGGAATGAAACTTTCTAAACCTGATAAAGAATATATTCTAAAACCCCACGACTAATATCATATTTAATAGGGAGAGACTGAAAGCTTTCCCCCTAGTATCAGGAGCAAGACAGGTATGTCTGCAGTCACCACTTTTTGACAGCTGGATGTCCACATGCAAAAGAATGAAATTGGATCCCTACCTCACACCATATATGAAAAGTAATGCAAAATGGATCAAATACCTAAATGTACAAGCTAAAACTAAAACTCTTAAAAGAAAACCTAGGGGTAAATCTTTATGACCTTGAATTTGACAACAATTTCTTAGATAAAACACCAAAGCTACAAGTAACCAATAGAACATTCAACTTCATCAAAATTAAAAACTTGTGTTTCAAGATACTATCAAGAAAATGAAAAGACAACTCACTAAATGGGAGAAAATATTTGCAAAGCATTTATCTGACAAGGATATAGTGTCCATCATACATAAAAAAAACTCTTACAACTCAACAATAAAGACAAATAACCCAATTAAAAATGGACAAAAGATTAAATCAATATTTATCCAAAGAAGCAATACGAATAGCTAAAGAGCACACGATAAGATACTAAACATCATTATTCATTAGGGAAATACAAATCAAAACCACAATAAGATAACCATTCACACACTTCACACCTACAAGATGACTATAACTAAAAAGACTGACAATAACAAGTGTTGACAGGATGTAGAGAAATTGGAATCCTCTTACATTGCTGGTAGAAACGTAAAATGGTGCAGCTATTTTGAAACACAGCTTGACAGTTCCTAAAGAATGTAAACATATAGTTGCCAAATGACTCAGAAATTTCATTCCTAGGTTTATACTTAAGAGAACTGAGAACATATGTCCACTCAAAAACTTGTACATAAATGTTAAAAGCTGCTTTATACAGCATACAAATTGGAAACAATCCAAATGTCCATTAACAGATGGGTAAATTAAAAAGTGGTATATACATACAATGGAATACTATTTGGCAGTAAAAGGAATGAAGTACTGATACTTGCTGTAACATGGATGAATCTTGAAAATATTATGCTAAATGATGAAAAACAGACATAAATAATCACATATTATATGATTCAGTTTATATTAAATGTCCAGAATAGGCAAATTCATAGAGACAGAAAGTAGGTTAGTAGTTTCTAGAAGCTGGGTTTTGAGGGGAATAGGGAATAATGCTAGTGGATATTAGGTTTCTTTCTGGAGTGATCAAAATATTCTGAAATTACATAGTGGTGATAGTTGCACAATTTTGTAAAAGCTAGTAACTTTTACACTTTGAAAAGGTGAACTGTATGTATGTCATATTAATTTTTTCTTAATTTTGAAAAGCAGTCAATCACCGACAAAAACAAAGGAAAACCAAAAAAGACTGAACTGCAATACAATCTATGTACCTCTCTGGATTCGACTTATTCCTGATCATGTCACCGTCCACAGGAATGTAAACATTGTTTGTCTAAACATAGTTTTTCCTTGGCTATATACTCTTTTTCTAGATTTCTACTTTCACATTCCAACTTTAGCATTTCTAATGTGACCCGCCATCCCAGTTTTCCCAGGACTGAGGGGGGTTCCCAGGACATGAGACTTTCAGCAGTAAAACATGGAAAGTTCCAGGAAAACTGAGACAACTTTGTTCTTGTCTGATTTTGTATAATTTACCTAATTCCTCTTCTCTTTGTCTAAGTCCTGTGCTGTTATCTATCCTGCCCCTTCCATTCTTTCCTTCAAACTGACACCTTCCCCTTGTGCTATTTCTTTTTTTTTTAATCTTAAAATATTTTAATAATGAAGTTATTTCTAAAATTCACTTTTTGGAGACATAAAATTAGTCTTATAGAAGACATACTTTTTAAGCTCTGTAAAGCAACTTTGAAATTAAATTAAACTTATCATAAACTATTTTCTATTAAATATGTTTTCTTAATTTTATTTTTTATTGGCGTATACTTGATTTACAATGTTGTAGTAGTTTCAGGCTTATGGCAGTGATTCAGATATATATATATATATATATATATATATATATATATATATACATATATATATTCAAATTCTTTTCCCTTATAGGTTAATGGTTTTATTATAAAGTAATTGTTCACAAATTAGTATAACTCATCTAAGTCTCTCTTGAGTTTAAGGTATGACTAGCCAACTGTCTTTGGATGTTTCAATCAGAGATATCTTTGGACACTAACACATACATCTAATGCTAAATCTAAACTAGTTTTAGTGCCTAAATTAACTCTCTTCCTGACATGATCACATCCACTCAATCTCTTGAGATAAAGTGAGTTATCTCCTCTTCACTTTGCTGTATTTTCACAGCTAATGAATCACTGTACCCTAATTACACCACCCGGTAAACATTCTCAAATCTGCCCTACCCCTTACCTCTCCTGCTTAGACCTGCTTCCATCCATGGCTGGAATTGATGAGTAGACAAACGTTTCTCAGACTTTTAAAATCCATGATCACTTTGAAAAACTCAAAAAACCCCATAATGTTATGTCAACTTTCAAATATTGTATTAAAAATAAAACCAAAGACAAGACCCAACATGTAGCTTATGTCCTCCAAGTTAGACCAGTGTCCTCTTCTTCAGAGATGCGGTGCTGCACCTTCTGAATCCTTTATTTCTCTCTCTCCCACTCACCACACCCACACTCACCATCCATCACACACGCACTCTCACCCACACAAGCAGACAACACACAGATACGCACACGTGGACACTCACAGGCTCCAGCAATGAGTACATGTTGTAAATCATCCCCCACAAGCTGATGCTTCGGAGCCTCCAGGCAACTGTTTCCTCCTTCTGGAGACCGTATTCTAAAACTGCTTCCTATTCAACTACTCATCCTTCAAATTTCATATGAACTGTCACAGGCTCTGAAAGTCCTTCTCTGACCCCGTCAACCCCAAAGAGATTGAATCATTTTCTCTTTTTTAAACATACTTCTAGAGTTGCAGATATCATGTAGTGATACCATTGATCGGATTATGTAATGCTGCCCCCAACTTGAGAAGGAACTGCTTTATCTATGCATCTTATACCTGAGGAATAGCAGCCATCAAACTCAATTTACTGAACTCCACTAATGTTTTTAGTATATTTATTACTTTGATTATGTGATGACAACTTAGACAGCATGCTTAAAATATGTGACATTTTAATAACTGAAAAAAGAATCTTCAGAGAGTTTACACACACAGTTATCAAAATATAAAGTATATTGACATGTGCAGCCATCAACCTAGACTTGCAAAATAGAAGGTACAAGTGACCCGAGTACAGTCACCTTACTCCCTATCCACCCACTAGTAATCTATCTCTGTTTTCCTACTCACTATGCACAACCAACATCTCCTTCTCCTGACTTCTCATTTTCTCATCACACCTATAAAAATAGAGTATTTCCACCTACTTATATGCTAAAACTGCTCTGGCAAATGCCACCAATGACCCCTCTGTGGCCAAATCCAATGCACATTTTTTTTTTTAATCTCTTAAATTATTGATTTTCTGTGGCATTTACTGTTGGGCCTCCCTCCTGAGTCCTTCTACCACCGTGGTTTCTCCTGCTTCTTTGACCATTCTTTCTCAGCTGAGTCAGGGGAGCTTCTTCTTTTACCTACTCCTTAAGCATTGGTTCTACCCAGGCACTCTGTTATTTTTTCCAACTCTGTACCCTTTGGGGATGTCATCTAGTTCCCCAGCTAACTGAGTGCTTCAGGTTCATGTACCCAACTTTTTCTTGTACAGGTACCCTTAGGTAATGCACGGGTGCCCAAAATCATCATATCACAATCTGAACTCCTCACTGCCCAGCTACCCATAGGCCTGATTTGCTTTTTTATCTCCCCATCTCAGCTTGCAGTCCTCAATCAACCAAACCATGGAAATGACAGCCCCCTAAACTCTTTCCTTACAAACCATATTCAATTGACAACTAAGCACTGCCTGTTTGCCTTCTTACTAAGCTCTTGAAATGTTTCCCTCCCACACCCTCTGCTACTCCTGTAGGTCAAGACCTTCTCTGGACTGTTGCAATGGTCTATTAATTGACTTGCTTGTCTCCAGCTGTATCCACATCCCGTTTGTATTCCATTATCCCTACTTCTGCCAAAGTAAGTAATACATATTTTATATAAACACACACACAGTGCAAATCTGACTAATTAAAATCCATCAGTGCATCATCATAATTAAAAACAAAAATAGGGTGAGTGAAGGGATTGTCAGAAAAGAGGATCCAACAAGATGACAGCTGCTTCTTCTCACCCACTCTATTCAGAGGGGTCACCAGGAAAGTCCCACTAGGTGCATGGTAAGTTACAACAGATTTCCACAACTGCAAGTCCACGGACAGCAGAAACAAAGTAAGAAAAAAAATTATCTAAAGTCTCGTTGGCAAGGATGCCAACAGCTGTTTCGCATCTAACAATTCCAGTTTTAAGTGGACATTGGAATAAGTGGGACCAATTAAAATGGAACCTCAATATGTGGAATACAACGCATCTTAAAATCAACTTTAATTACTCAAAGAACTTTCCCCAAAGTTGCTTGAATCCTAATATAAGTAAAATGTTTTCTAATGCCTAGAACCTAAGATGGAAAGTGGGGATCATTAAATTTTTTATGAATTATCAACCAAAGTTCCAACATCAGGAAAAAGGCTTTATAGCTAGAACATTTATAGGAGAAAATGGCAACATCATTAAGAGTACTTCCTCCAACTTAAAACTTTAAAAAATATAATTATAAATCATTTTTACTGTGGCTAAATCTAAATTATTTGTATTCCTTGAAAAGTACTGACTAAATGTAGAAGACAATATTCGAGTATACTTATTGAGATAAAATCTATAACCCATCTATGCAGCCTCTTGAAATTTATTTACCAAAATTTTTTATCCTAAAACATAAATAACATTGAATCTGTGATTGTATGTAACATACAAAATATAAGCATTTAAACGTCGTATTTAATTTCAGTCTTTGCCAATGGGAATAAAAATGACATAGCAAAAGAATTACAAAAATTTACTTTTCTTCTCATAGCCTTTTGAGAATCTTCTTACTTTATTTTGGTTTTATTTCAAAGAATTCTCAGATAGCTAAAGAAACCTATAGAAAATCACGCTCAAGACACATTTCTTCAATGGCTTTTGCAAAAAAACTTGGAAGGAGACATTTCCCCGGTAGTAACTACTTGTCTGTCATGGTTATTCTAACAGTATTGTCACTGCTGAGATATTTTAAGGAAATGTTTAATTTTTCTTACCAGGAGCATAATTCTCTTCAAAAGATTGAATATATCTTGCTACTCTGCAGAATTTTAAAGCTCTTCAAGTTTCATCTCATCAAAATCCACATTTTCAACATAGTTTACTTATCTGTTTTCTCCTCTAGTTCCCTTAGGTTGGTCATTTAACCCTTCACGTATCCACACTCAGGGTTACAATAACAAAAACAAAATCAATGGGCCATCCCTTACCTTTAAATGACCCAGTGCGAGGTTGGCCATGAGCTACCTGTGTACTTCCCTTATTCACAACAAGGAAAGTAGCGCTTTCTGTACCTTTTCTCCATATTCCTAGAGTCTTAGGCTCCAATCCACATACATTCTAAATCCAAAATGTATAGAATTTCTGACACCCTAGAGCCCTAAAAAATGTGTCTCTTTCCTCTAATTAGCTTTATGCTTCCCATATGACATTAGAAACAGCACTTAATAAAGATGATTGATACACAGAGCTCCTGTTTCCAGATCATTTTATCTAATTCAATAGTAGCTTTTGACCCCCCAGAGACCCCAGAGGAGCCAGAGTTTGTACACCCGCATGCAGTGTAAATGAATACATCTGTAACCAGTGATCTGTGTAAGAGACGACATTTTTCAGTCAATAAAACCAATGCCATACTCACGGTGAAGGCTGGTGGGGCTGGTGTTCAACATTTCTTGGGGTTTTGCAGGCAGCAGGCTTCACCATGTCCCTGACCACACACCTGGGGCGCATGATAGACAGCACAACGCACTATTAATTATAAAACGGGGAGAAACATCTGGAAATTAAACATGGTACTGAAAACAAGTCTAAGGGAAACTCTTTGCAAACCCCTTAATGTTAACCTGGAGTCCCTGGAAAGCCCTGGGGGTTGGAAACCTTCAACTCAGGCTTCCAAGAGCTCAGTTACACCCAGATGAAGTCTGTGCTGGCCTCGGTATTGGATTTCCCTTTTAGTACCAATAAAATGATCGTCAGCAGCCTTCCCCATAGGAGCAAGGCTACTGAAAGCTTTGGCCTCACCGTATGAAGACATCTGAAAGCTTAAACATAGAAACAGCTGTTGTGTTTAAAACAGGCAGGACTTTCTATGGCTTTGGCTATTTTACTAAAAGACACGGACTCTTTTTTCACACCCTTTATCACACACAGGTCTTTCCCTTTATGAAAAAAGAGATCTGATAGCCTTTAAGACATCCCCCAAGTTCAAAATCCCTTCAAGCTAAGAAAAGAGGAAGAGTCAGAAGGAAATGTGTATAAATAAAGTGTGTGTATGTATGTGTGTGTGTAAAATAGATAGAGAAGATACCTGCATAGTGTGAAAATAAACAGGAAAAGGTCTTTGTGTCTTATGTTCTCCATCAAAGAATAAATAAATGCAGAGGATGGATCACAGCTCCAAAGGGCAGCAAGAGGAGATGCCTTTAGCCTCATGTCAACAGGGCTTACAGAGCGCTGGAGAGATTCATTGGCATAAACAAGAAAACATCCCCTTCTGAGGCTGTCTTTGAGTGGCTCAGATATTCCTTCACCTCAAAAGCTTTAAAACAAACCTTGCTTTGAGTAGGGAAGCCCTGATCATAAAGCTGGGGTCCTACATCTCAGACTTTGCTACATGGAAAAGCCCCTTAGGACACAGCATTCTCAACCATGAACCTGGTTCTTAACATTCATGGCAGCTTTGACTGCCCTTGGAGGTTTGACTACCCTGCTGATATTTAAGGCCAGTCATGTTATTCCAGAAGTGGACCAGTGGTGAGGCAGTGGCAGATAAACTGCTTTCTCAGAGCTAAAAGCTGCACGGCAAAATTCTCCACTTCTGAAAGAAATGATACAGGGAAACATGGTGGACACAATGCATGGAAACGTGCATACACACACACACACACACACACACACACACACACACACAGAGCTCATTCCAAACAAGATCAACTGAGACTTAGAAATCAATGTGTAACGTAACGTGAAATGGGGCCATTTCAAAGCCTTCCCTCCTGGGCTCAAAGGAAAGAAACACGGTGTTTGTCTAGTGCAAGTGCTAAACTCTTAATAGACTGGTCACCAGTCAAAGGAGGAGAAGGCCACTCAGGCAGCAGGGTTCAGAGAACATTCAAGCAGGCAGTTGCCAGGGAGAAGTAACACCCCAGGGTTTCTGAGCTCTGAAATGTTAATATAACTTACACCAGTACAGCGCTCAGGAAGTTACATTTCATAGCACTGGGAAATCTTTAGCAATTCCCACTCAACTAAAAACAGCCCACGCGGTATGTTGAATCTACATGCACTGGTTTGTGAAAATATCGGAAATATCACCAACTTGGGAAAAAATTTTGAAGAATTATATCTATGAGAAACCATATGCAACATCTGTCTTAGTTCTTTTCTTTTTTTTTTCTTCCCCTAAAGATTCAGGTATTTAGACAAAGCTTTGGGAAAAAAAGAAATGTCACTTAGAGTTTTCCTTCAATATGCTTTTAAGTAACTCTTTCCTAATAAATGTGGAATGTCAGCCAGCATGAAGGGTAGGTTTCTAAGCAAAATACATTTGTGTGTGTGTGTGCATGTGTGTGTGTGTGTGTGTGTGTGTGTGTGTGTGTGTGAAAGACCATGTCTATGTAAGGAAATGCTCATCTAATGTCAAGTACTCAGTGGTTTTGTTTTAAAACTATAATAGCTGGCATACTTCATCTGTCTGCACGTGCTACAGAATCTTCAAAGTAAAAACTTGCATTTCTGAACTTTAAAGTTTTAATGGATAATGAGAATAAACACATCAATACTCAAAAGCAATATACTTAGAATTTAAATGTACTTAATTTAAAATATACTTACTTAACTAATATATTTTATTTTTAAAAAACAAGAAAAAAACATATTTTTCATACTAACCTATAATCCTAACCTCAAGTCTAGAGTGAGGTAGCTAGCTATTGAATCTGTTTTCATGGAGAAAGCTGTTTGATTCAGATTTCTAGTTATTCAACCAATTTGAGGGAGCTCTAAACTATGGCAATATGTATTCCTACATCTTCTAATTTGACTTCTTTTAGCTGAAATTGCTTCCAGAGAAAGAGAAGAAAAAAAAAACCTACACTCAGAACAAGATACATAAAATAATACAATGCACTCTTCAGATTTTTGTCAGCCTGGGTGGATTAGCATTTCTTTTTTTTTTTTTTTTTTTTAAACATCTTTATTGAAGTATAATTGCCTTACAATAGTGTGTTAGCTTCTGCTTTATAACAAAGTGAATCAGTTATACATATACAATATGTTCCCATTTCTCTTCCCTCTTGCATCTCCCTCCCTCCCACCCTCCCCATCCCACCCCTCTAGGTGGTCACAAAGCACTGAGCTGATCTCCCTGTGCTGTGCGGCTGCTTCCCACTAGTTATCTATTTTACATTTGGTAGTGTATATATGTCCATGACACTCTCTTAGCATTTCTTTAAAGTTGTCATTGGATTGTTCTGTCTGGCCTATTGCGGTTTGAGGGATAAACCACAATGGTGCTGCCGGTTGTAATATGTGGAAACTGTTCAGCTCCAGCAGTTTCCATTCTCTCCCAGGCATTAGACTCATTATAATAACACACAGACCCCTCATACTTTAAGAAACACAAGAGTGATATGTCAGCAGGTTGTGGTGATCAAGGGTCTTCCTTATGTATGATTTATTCCTTCACCCAGACTCAAGGAGGCCACAGACAGGCCACAATGCCAACTTCCCAGAATGGTTATGGAGGGAGAGACCAGGAGTCCAAGGTGGTGACCTCTTATTCCTGCAACGTCTTCAGTTATTCAGGGGGTTATCAGATGTGGACTCTTCACAGTCTTGGAAGGGCTCGTGAGTATCCCTCACCACTCAAAAGCATCACTGAGGATTTATGCAAATGAGGCATCCTGCAAGCATCTCAGGGAAGCTCCCCCTGACTCCGCCCTCCGCGCGGCTGGGTTTTATGAATGACTGCAATCAAGGCTGAACGGCTGCCAACTGCCCACTCTTCCCTGCACGTACACACAGAGAAACCTGCCCGGCCGCAAGCCCGCAGATGAGGCCGTGGCAACGCTTTCATTCCCCCCAGACAGGAATGAAATGTGCTTGCGGAGACTTAAGAGTATGTGAATGAAAAATTCTCAATGCCTTCGAAAAACACAATTTACATAATTACTTTCTCTCTTTTGAGTTTCCATTTTGGTGCCTGCAGTCATCAGCTCCCCTTCTGCCTCCCCCTCCCTGCAAAGAACTAAAAAACAAACAAACAAAATCTCACTATTTGATGAAATTTTAACTCAACGGAACTTGATGACAGTGTCAGGAGTGTAGTGACTGGGGACTGAGCTGTCACATAGATGATGACACCTTTGCAATTCTGTTCTCAATCTTTTAGATTTGGGATTTTACTCAGGTTTCTCCTGTCATTGATGGAGACAATAAACAGTGCTGGGGGAAGTGTATGTGTGCTTGAGGGAATGAAACACTTTCCAAATACACAATCTTCTAATTTGCTGATCCCTGATCAAAAACACAGAAACAAGGAAAAACAGGCAAGAAGAGACCTCAGGGGCTCTGTAACCAGCCAGTTGCTTCTAAAACTCTCATTCAGCACTCCGGACTCCTCTTCCATAAGACATTACCCAAAAGGACCCAAATATCTGCAAAATTCCTGTCTCCAGCCTGACCCTCTCTAACTCCAGACATCCAACCGTCTCCCCAACACTTTTGCTTGGCTTTCCAGCAGGCCTCTCAAAATCAGCATTTCCAACTGGAATCCACCCTGCCCCACACTCCTGACCCTCCATGGCCATCACCATCTTGGCTGATTGTAAATAGGTTTCTCTAGCTGTTCAGCCAAAAGCTTTAGACTCAAAGCCTCGTTTCTCTCACACCTGTGTCCAATCCATCACAACGGTTCTCCTTTCCCAAAATGTGCAGTCTGTCCATTCCTCCTCTGTCCCACATGGCTATCCTATTGGGGCCAGTATGGTCTTTTCCTTGGATTCCCACAATAGACTTCTCCCTGGCTGCCTGGCAGAGACCCTTTGGAAAGATAAATCAGATCATAACTCCTCTGCTCAAGATCTTGCAGCAGTGCCCCAGTTTACTTACAAAAAATGCCAGAGTCCTTAGAATGTAATCTGGCCTCCTGTAACTCCCAGAGTTCTTCTCCTACCATCCCCTCCCCAGCACTCCCCCCCCCATTCACTCTACCTCAGCTGCAGTGGTCTTCTTGCTGGTCTTCCTCAGATGTACCAGGCTTGGTCTTGCTCAGGGCCTTTGCACCAACCATTGCTTCCATTGGGAATGCTCCTCCCTGATACAGGTAAGACTAACCCCCTCACCTCTCTGCAGTCTTGGCTCAAACATCAGTGTTTGGTGGTTCCTACTCTGATTACCTGCTTATGATTACAGTCTGCCCCCACCAGACTTTCAGTGCCCTTCACCTTGCTCTACTACTTACTACATGTGCCCCTCCCCGGCCGGCCTCCACCCAGGCTGAAATACGAGCTGCTCAGGAGGAAGGATCTCTGTTTGCTTCAATGACAAAGGCCCAGAGCCTAGAACAGGGCAGGACGTAATAGTCACTCACTACATATGTGTTAAATGAATGAATAAGATAAAAAGATAAAAAGCTGTTAGTACTCTAACATGCTAAAACACAGTGATTTACAAGAGATTTAGGTAAATCTCTTGTAAATGAGATTTTTTGCAAGATTAATGCTTTTTTGCAAGATTAATGCTCTTTTGCAAGATTACAGCATATTTCTATAAAATATCTGCAAAATATAAATTAATTCATGATCAGCAAATTTTATGATTTGAATAATCCACTAAATTTGTTCTTATATGGTTTGACTGAGGGTCATTCTCTTTCCAAACAAGAAAAAAAAAATGACTTATTTTGTGGAAAAGACTCTTCAGTGTCACATTATTGTTTTGAACAAATGAGACACTATCTAACATTTAGTATACTGCTATTTTATCAAATAAAACTTTAAAATAATTAATTGTACATGAGGTAATTCCTTAATAGTAAAGAGAGAAAATTAATCCCCTTTTCTTTTGATTTTTCTAAACAGGGTAGGAAAATAAGAAAAACTATTTACTGTCATCTATTTTGTACTAAAATGTCCACAGATATTTAGATAATATCTTATTTAATCTTCACACTGCCCTGCAAAGGAGATGTGACTGTCCCATTTGACAGATGGAGAAACTGCAGATCTAAGAGATTACATTTATTTTTCCAGTGATAATTGGCAAATGTTGATATTTTAAGAAGCCAAGATTTGTATTCAGGTTTGTTTGGGACCAAAGATAATGTCCTTTCCATCATTCCAAGGAGCCTTCTGACATTAATATTTAAAAGATAAATGGAAACTAATAAAAATCAATCATGAAGTTACAGAGTCCAGTATCCTCTATGTTTCAATATCATTGATTTCATGACATAGGTACATTATTGAAACTATTCAAATAATCTCACATAACTGAGTGTTCTTGAAACAGTATTCTAGTATTTATTGCAAGACCATATTCTCCAAATATATCAGGAGAACAATGGTGATAGCAGGGTGTCAGTTTGGCTAAATGAAATGTAGAGTGACCTTGAGACCAGTGGGAATGTGAAATGCAAGGCATGTCATCTGGTATAGAGAAAAACAGTATATATAAGAAAAAGAATCAAGAAAGCAAAAAAGATTTAAAAGATCATTTGCAAGACATATAATTCAATTGATAAAAATCTTTTCAAAGGAGGTCATCAAAAGTGATCTTCTCATCTCCACTTACAAATACTAAAAGAGGAAAAGCTGAAAAATGTTATTTTACAAAATGAATTTTAAAAATTGCATATTCATGTCAACTTAACAGTGAACCAATCAGTATGATGGCTGTTACCCCTAAGATGAAGATGAGACAGTGAAAATTCTATACCAGAAGGGGAAAGTGGATGTTGGTATTTTGAAAAGCCAGATGTACTAATCACAGATCATCAGGGCCTGGCCCACCTCTGATGTACATTCAGGGAACCCTCAGAAGCTATGTAAGAGTGACTTTTATTTTAAAAAAGACAGGGAGGACAGGCAAGGTAGGTTCCTAACTATAAGAAAAGGGAAACCAGCTGGCTATTTTTCACGGTGAGTGGTGAGGGCTGTTAAACCTCCCTTAACCAGGCCGGGAAGTTATTCACCAAACCAGACACAAAAGTATAGGATTCTAAAATAAAGGTGATTACAAGATATAGATTCACTACAGAGATTAATGGGTGATTTTAAAGTTTGGAAAAACAAATTTTTCAAAGACTGATAAGATGGTGACCTAAATGGGAAGGAAATCCAAAAAAGAGGGGATATATGGATACGTATAGCTGATTCACTTTGTTATACAGCAGAAACTAACCCAACATTGTAAAGCAACTCTACTCCAATAAAATTTTTAAAAGTTTTGATAAGAAGGAAAATCATAGGCAAGAGGTCAAGTCCTTGGTCTTCTGGATTATTCACACCTGCCTGTTTATCACCTCTTATGTCTCTGGAATGCTTATAGGCTTAGTTCTACAAGGTCCTAATATTGCCTCCAATATGGCAGCAGTATGGCCAATTAACCTCTTTCTACCCAAGCTATTATTCTCTGTTAACACAATCAGTTTCTTTCTCCAGACCTTTGGATTTATATCTGCTACCATCCCCCCGCATGCCATCCTGTTGACAATTTCCTACTTACTAATCTGTGTGCATTCTCCAACAGTCACCTGCTGCTTGCAAAATACAACACAACTTTCAAAAAATCAAGATTACCAGAAAATACCTTCCACTAAACCTGCAAGAGAGAACGACTTCTGTGCATTCCATAGAGGGGGGAAAAAACCCTCTATCTAGTGAGAAGTACGGGACTTCCAGAGGGAGGAAGCAACCATAGAGTCAAGGCAGCAGAGGCATCAATAAGGGAGAGGCCTGAGCCACATCCTGAACCCTCCAGGGGTAAAGAGAGAGGAGCTCCAGTGGGAAGGCGGATGGTTGAGGGGAAAGAGGGTGATGGGGAAATAGAGAGTGAGGATAATTGCTCAAATGTCGACAAAAGGCGGGTTGAGAAAAGAGGCGTGAGGAAGGGAAGACGGATTTTTATATCTATGGGCACAATTCTAGGTGAGGGAATTTGCTTTGGGAAAGAGAGAAGCTAAAGGGATGGGGGGAGGGGCAGAGGAGACGGGAGGGGCAAGGGGGCTGGGAGGGGGTAGGTGTTTAGAGAGGAAGCAAAGTTGCTGGGAGACCGAGAGGGATGGCAATCAAACAGGTAGGGGATTTGTTCCCAAATTGCCACCTTTCATTGGACCATAAGTGCCGTCTCCATTTCCCTCCAGAAAAGATTCTTGCAGGATAACGCTCCATGAGATTCATTCTGAGAAGCTTTTGGAGAGTGAAAATCGTCTCTCCACCTCTCCTCCTATTTTTAACTCTTCTCCTAGAGGCAGAAACTTCTGCTCAGAACTCCCTTCTCACTCCTACCTATGCCAGGGGTGGGAAGAAGGCTTGAAGAAGCGCCCATCTCCCAGCAGCGAGGCAACAGCATTTATGTTTTCACTAGTGAGAAGGGCTACCACATCTTACAAGCAGGAATGCGTTGGCCATTTCCTCCTTCACTTGCTGAGTGGAGCCTGGAGGGGCCTCTCTTCCCTTCTTCCTGACAGTCCAGCCGTCCTGCAGGAAGCAGCCTGGACAGATCTGGAAGAAGCAGACTCTGCCGTGTTTCTAACTCCATCTGCTTCTCTTTCCCACCGACCCAGGTCTACTCAAGCTATTTAGGTAAACACATCTGAAGCCAGGTTAGAAGACTTAGTCCTTTAGCTTCAGAGTGAGTTAAAAAAGCAAAAGCAAAACCACCACCATCACCTCAACTGGGAGTGACAGTCCACAGCAGTAAGAGAGAACATCAGAAAACTCAATGATATCTGATTTTCTCTAGCAAGAGAGGAAGCATCCTCTGAATCCGGAAATTCAGCCTGTTTTGCGCCTCTTGCCCCCGTGACGGCACTTCTCTGTGGAACATCATGTCACAGGCTCCAGTCTGCACACAAAAAAAGCCCCACCTATTTTTTGTTTCCACCAAAGAAAGCATATTGATCTAAAAGTGAGTGACATTGGTAGTATCAAGGAAAAATCTTGGAACAAACATAAGGTTATCTTAAAGGGGAAATGGTTGACAGCTTTTAGTACTTCAGTTCCATTCAGAAATAGGTCCTAATACCCCTCACAGCCAACTCCTGTGCCTTACAGCCCAACTGGGGACCACTGCTCTAACTGCTGGCTCCATCCCAAGCCTGGAAGAGGGTGGTCCCTCCACCTAAACAAACAGCCACCGGCTTGAATGCCTGAGGTGAGAGAGACTGTTGGAACAGCAATAACACCGAGTTAAATGAGAATAGTACCACTCGGAGAGTCAGGTAAGTGAAAAGTGTCTTCATTAAATCCAAAAAGCAATTCAGCAAAACAAGATGAATTTCAAGAAATGGAAACCTAGTCAGACATAAACACTCTGCAATAACAGAACAGGAAAAGGACAGAGAGTAATATGACCTAACATTTCTGAGTGCCTACAGTGGGCCAGGAGCTGAGCTAGGTGTCCCACATGCCTTTGGCCATGTCATCTGGTCACAGGTCACCTATGGCACTTGCTGTTACCCAAGTTACACATTTGCTTGTACAATATCACCATTTCTTCTTAGAAGCACAACTCATTTCAAAAACCACATGCTATCTGTGAAGTGCTTTGTTTTGAGCAAATAAATTATTTCATTGTCATTCACGTTTTAGCACAAGGCACAGGACTGTAATTGAATAGTTCAAGTTCTTAGCACCTCACATCCTCTTGCTACATTTCAGGGTCCTAGGAGAATAGAGAGTTGTCTGATCATGGTTATCTACAGTTAAATATCCAGGGTAAAGGATGCAATTTGGTAGTAAAGGGAGATGAATGGTATTTGTAAAGATTATTGCCAGAGCTTCTTTACAACTAATGATTTTTCTGCTTTTTATTTGTAACACAAACCATAGCTCTTTAAATAACGATTTTTTCGGTAGTTCTTTGTATGCCTTTTCTCCACAGGCATTCATTCTCCTTGCTCATGGGGAGCTGGGTAGCTAAATAAATACCTACTAAGAGGTCCATAATAGTTCCTTGGTGGGGTTTAAGTTGATTTTAAACAGATAAAATAAAATGGGAAAATGAAACTTGGAAAGGCATTAATGTAATATTTCAGGCATTGCTTTCAATTAATTATAACTACTCTCTCAACTGATTCACCTGCCTGGAAAGTTAGAGAGAAACTGGACTCAACCAGACATGAAAATGTATGGTCCATGAACTATTATAAACATGAAAATTTTATATAAGAAATATGCAATATTCCTTTTCTGTGGTAAATGAATGTGTCCTTATTTTTTCAAGAGGCCGTGATGCTTCTTTTACTTAAAATATGACAAAAGGATGAAACCAAATCACTTGAGCATATCAACAGGAACTTTAATACCTGAATATGATTGCTTTTTGCTCTAAACATTTTTGGCATTTAGAGTGAGAAAATAAAAAAAAATTGGAAATTACTTTTTCCTCCCTTTCATCCAAACTGAAGAAAATATGAACAGATATTTAGAAAAAATATGAAATGTATGAGATTTGGAAAGATAATCCAGTGATTAGGACTTTTGATTCCTCACTGATAAGGGCGAACATTCTCCAAGCCCTTTTGACTTGATAGGACTGTCATTATTGTGGCTTCAAATGGGCTGATGCTTCCTGAATTGTCATTTCCAGACTTCACTTCCCACTATCCATCAGGTCTGAAATCTGTATGTACCTAAAAACCTTTCTAACAACTGAGCCAGAACAGACTAAAATACTAAATTCATATTCCCCCTCCTATTAGACTGAAACACCTCCCAAAGTCTACCTGGTCATCAGCTAAATATTCCCATTACTGACGTCTGCAATCTTGGTGCCCTATGACTGCTTACTTTCCCTAATGGCCAGTAAAGCATCGAGTCCTCTGACTATTCCTTTGAAGCAGGTCTAGAAATTGCCCGTTCTTATTTATGTCTACTACTTCCGAAGTCATTTTCTCTCTTGAATGAAAGAATTAACGAAGACCCTTTTCACTTGCCTGACCGGGAGAGTGTTACTATTCCCCTTTAACTTGGCCTTATTGCTTGATTCAGTCTTCCTCACGTGCCATTTGTTCCTGCTCACAGATTCTACAGAGGGCTTCCCATCCCGACCACATCAAATACACACACCGCCGTCTACTTCCAGGGTCCCTCATTCCCACGTCTTCACTCACTAATCTCTTCCTCTTAATTCCTAACAGAGCCTGTTTCTCAAGTACCTCTATCTCAATATTCTGGAACATCATTTTGCCACTTTCGTCTCCATTCCATATGCCACCTTTCTTACTGAAAGTGATATGCTTCCTTTTCCCTCTCCATTGATTTTTAGTTCTTTCTAAATTCAACTCAAATGCACTGAACTCTAGGAAGCCTTTCAGGCTAAGGACTCTCATTTATCTTTCACCAATATCTTCTAGAAAAATTGGTCCTTATGTAGGGCTGAAAAATTGTGTCTAATAGCTGCAGCCTAAGCACTGGGAAGACATTCAGGAAATGCGTGCTTTGGAAATAGGACACGACATGGAAGCGTGTTCCGCAGACCTGGCTGGGATGCTCTGATGATCATGGCATCTTTGCAATCAATGAACAAACACTTACAGGACACCAGCTCTGTGCCATGCACCGTGCCCAATGCTACATCACAACCCGCAAGCTAGTCAGCCTCTTCATCAATAACGGTAGTAATAATAATAACTACTTACATTTATTGAGCATTTATTGCATGTACTCTTCGAAGCTCCTTATATGAATGAACGCGTGTGATCCTCACAACAACTCCATGTGGTGGGCAGGTTAAATGACCACCTGGTGTAGCATTTACAAAACCCTGTCATGTGTAAGTTGCAATAGTATTCATTCTACAGCTGAGCTCTATTAGTATACCATTTTAATTCTTTGAAATTGCTTAAATTCCTCCTCCCGTTAAAAATTTTTATTAAATAAAATATCATCTTCACATGCAGTAAAAACAAGATTAAGTGCAGGAATCCAGATTCATAATGCAATGGAGGCTGCTTCTCCCCCTGCAAAATGTTAAATATAACATAAAGTATATTTATTTTAAAGAATAAAACTGTAGTCTATTATACTTTTAATGTATACATATACTGTCATGTCACTTAGTGTTCTCCAAGGTCACAAAATAATTTCAATTCCATTATTACATATAAGTAATGTTCACCTAGCTTTTCAGCCACCACTTCCAGAGTCCCAGCTACTCACTACTGGAGTTCCCTTGGAATACACCTCTTATTTTCAAATCCATGGGTCAAGAAAAACATTAGACATCCTCAAACTCTAAGACTGAATTTCTTCACCCAAGTCACTAATTTCCTCTATAGCTCTCACACTTCCACTGTAGGCAAACCTAAAGCCACAGAGAACGCACTAGCCTTGAGATAGCTAACTCTATTGTTAAAGCTTTCTGACTCTTGGAATACTCTTTTTTAAATGTTTACTGCAATCCGCCCCTGTTGGCTCCCACACATGAGTCCTAACTCAGCCCTTGAAAAGTCGTGTGGATCAAGTTCGCTGCCTTTTAAAAACACCGTCTCTCCATGAATTCAATCTCCTCGCTTCTTTCTCATCAGCCCCTCAATGAAGTTGCCTGAGGCATGAGCTCCAGGGACCCACCCACTCTAGCTGCACTCGTTTTTGTGAACAACTCTCTCAAAAGTTGGCTCCCTTTGTTGTGCAATATTTTCACTCTACATCCACAGGAAGGAATGCAAACTCAAATTTTATAACCCCCTCTAATAAGCAGGTCCTATAAAAAAGGCCAACTGACAGAAGTGAGCTTCAGGGGAAATTATCAATGTGTGGCTTCCAAAACCTGGTCATACATCACTAAAGAGGTTTTTAAAGAGACAAACACTTCGTGTCCCAGCAGAGGCCTACAGAGCTGAAGTTTGGGTCCAGGGATTGGCAAGAGAGTAGCTTCCCTGAGTGATTCTAATATATCCAGACAGGCATTTGGAAACTGCTGAGGAATGAGCCATTCAGTTGCTGCACTGGATGCAGTCCTGTCCCTAACGTGGAGCTAAACCACAAGACCTCTTATAGTCCCTCATAAAAGGGCTTTTTCTGAACTACCCTCAGCTTTTATGACAGGTCGATACAAGACATAGCTGTATGAAGTTGGTGTCTGCCTTTACTGTGAAATATTGGTGAGGTCAGTGTCTGTTACATTGTTTTAAGTCCTTTCTATAAAAGTTTACATTTATCCCACATTCTTGGTGTTTTTCCAAAATTTAGCACCAAGAAAAATGTCGTTTCTTGTTTTTTACAAATACCTACCATAATTGCTTTTGATCAGGGTTACAAGGAACTTAAAGCTTATCATAACAACTCTGTTGGCATGGTAAGCATGTTTATAACCTCTTTTTTTTTTTTCTTTGCTTATAAGTTTCAATTTCCGTATTACTAATGTTTTATGTTGCAATCTTTTTGAGAAAAGCAAAAAAAAGAATCAGAGAAAGAAAAAGGTTAACACTTCATCTCTTACAGGAAAAATTAAAATTTCAATTTTTCTTAAATTTGAAAACTCCAATATGCCTTAAAGAGCATAACTGGTATCTAATATATATATAATATATAAATGTAATATGTATAATACATATAAAATCATAAATATGATGATGATGACATCTCACTAAAGCTGACGTGGTTCAGGGAAACATTCCCTAGGAATTAAGTGTTACCACACAGAAAGGAAATGGTTTCCTGGTCAAATAAATTAGGGAAACATTAAGTTAAACAGGTTGAGCAGGATTTCTTATTGCATAAATTTTCAGAATCTTCAAAATGCATTGTTCTCTGAAAACAGGTGCATAATATGTAGCATTTTCCAAGGAATAGTGTCCAGTTTCAGAGGTGATGAAGTGACACTTAGAGATTGCAACATGAGAAATAAGCATTCTACAAGGGATACAATCAATGCTTGGTAAATTATTCCAGATGATAACACAGAATAGCAAACACTGCACTTAACCTCAGTAGGGAAAGTTTTTAAAGAGACAAATTCTTTGGGTCCCAGCCAAGGCCTACAGAGCTGAAGTTTGGGTCCAGAGATTGGCAAGTGATTAGCTTCCCTGGGTGAAAGTTCATCTTCCAAGTAAGACAACATGGTTTTAGAGTACACATTTTTCTCTATTCTTATATATTAATTTCACAGAGAGATGACACCAGAAGTCATGTAATAAATTCTTTCATGATTAAGCATCCAATATCAACTCATTAAAGGGACAGATTTTGACCTAAACTAGCAATTCTTCGGGCAAAGCCTAAAGCTTTTGTATGTTGGTTGGTTGGTTTTTTACACAGGTAGCAATCAATATACTTATGTAAACTTTAAGAGAAATAACTAAAAAGGCATAGACAGACGTAGAGAATGGACTTGAGCACACGGGGAGGGGGAAGGGTAAGCTGGGACCAAGTGAGAGAGTGGCATGGACTTATATATACTACCAAACATAAAATAGATAGCTAGTGGGAAGCAGCCTCATAGCACAGGGAAATCAGCTCAGTGCTTTGTGACCACCTAGAGGGGTGGGATAGGGAGGGTGGGAGGGAGATGCAAAAGGGAGGAGATACGGGGATATATGTATATGTATAGCTGATTCACTTTGTTATAAAGCAGAAACTAACACATCATTGTAAAGCAATTATACTCTAATAAAGATGTTAAAAATAAATAAATAAATAAAAATTAAAAGGCGTAGAAATCCCAATGTACTTCTTTGCAAATCCTAAGTAAGATGTGTGGGGAATAAAAATGTAATCATTGAAGTAGGTAAAGAATATCTGTCACACTAAAGAAGAGAGGAAATATTACAAACTCAACATTTTTATTACTCATACATACATTTTATAGATTTATTTTTCAGGCAAGTTAACTGTATATCTTATTTTACCTGTAGAGAAATTTCGAAGTACAATGAGACATTTTCTCTAAAACCACAATTATCTTATTGAAAAATTTTCTAGTTTTTCTCTTATGTATAGAATTAAGTAGTACATTAACCCCAAAGATATGACATTGGCAAGATTGTCTTTGTGTATTTAAATTATCCATAATTTTATTGCTCTGTAACTCAAAATGACACTCTTACTTTGGAAATAATATTATAGGTTTTGACACTAAGTAATTAAAAATTACTGATCCTTCACCAATGATAAAAATTTTAATATTTGACTTCATTAATATTAAAAATTTTGCTCCCCAAAATACACTATTAAAATAATAAATAAGCAAGTCATAGACAGAGAGAAAATATTTACATTATATATCTTATAAACTAAGTATATGTACATATACAGAGCTTGTATCCAGAACATATATTCTTATGAATCAATAAAAAAGCAACCTATTCTATGAAACCTATTCCTAGGTGTTTCTACTCAAGAGAAATGACAATATATGTCTGCAAAATGACTTGTACAAGAATATTCATAGCATGAAACTAGAAACAACCCATCAATTGAAGAATTTATCAACAGGAATTTTGGTATATTCATACAAGGAATGTACTATCAGTGTGTTCAACAGTATGAATGAATCTCAGAAATATTTTGTTGAGCAAAGAAGCCAGACATAAGATTTCTTACTGTATGATTCAATTTTTAGAAGTTCAAGAAGAGGTAAAATTAGATGACAAGAACAAGAAAGAAGTTGCCTCTGGGTGGGGTGTGTGGAGTAATAGGAATGTATGTTGTTTTGAGAAGTTGTGACACAGGTGTATATAAATGTCATTATTCATCAAACTGAATACTTCAGATCTGTACATTTCATTCTATGTAATTTACATCTAATAAAAATGTAAAAAATGAACGATAAAAATAACTGAGAGCTCAAAGAAAGAAGGCAAAAGTCTCATAGTTTAAGGATATGTCATCTTTCATGTAAGTACAGTATAATTTAATTTGCTTTGGAAAACAATAATTCCAACAAACAACTATGGAAGTCAAACAATTAATACACTTTTTCAAAGCAGACAATTTATTCCTTTATACCTTGTCAGAACCAGAATGATAAATATCAATTTAGTTAAAGCTAAGAAATCCCTTTTTTGTGTAGGAATATTTTTCATCAAGATGAATTATTACATATATTTGAAGAACTTAAAGGAGCTTTTAAAATAGAGTTCAGGAAAAGGACAAATGTGGCACCATGGTTTTAAAACCATGTTTAAGACGTTACCTGTCATACATTATATCTAAATTATTTAAAAGGTAAATTTGCTTCCAGTATTTCACACAAAATATTACTTAAGACTTGTACAAGCATTTATGGGTAGAAAAAAATCCAAAATTGGTATTTTGAGAGACTCAGTCTACATTTTATGTAAAACTGAAAATATGTCTTATATCATATGCCTTATGAAAAGGCAAATGACATTTCTTTTCTAAGCAATTCTGAGCATTAGCTGCAATTTCTAAGAGCAACATCTTATACCAAAAGTATAAAACATATTTTTTATTAGAAAAATACTGAAAAATAAAAAAAGTCATGAAAATCACATCGATTCCTATTACTTTAAAGTTATATAAATAAGTGAAAGTTAGCCATCACTATATTCCAAACCTCTTTTGCTATCTCTTCTATAGACATACATAGTTTAAGACTCTAAAGGCCATACTGTAAACAGAGCAATCTTGTAACTCCAGTCTGTTTGGTAGAGGAGAAGCATGAGATGGTCTCAGAGTTGGAATTCTTTTGTTTTTATTAGAGCTGTTGCAACTCAGCCATCTCAGTAGAAGAGCAGGTGCATTTGCTTTGCTTTCTTCCTACTGAAAACTCAGCTCTAAGTGGTTTGAGAATCCAGGAGAGTCAGCTGGAAGTCACTATGTGAAGCTATTTTGATGTACCTGTATTCTAAGAGAATGCTTTTTTATGTTTTCTTTTTTATTATTAAGGAAATAAACTGATTTTGAAAGGGAAAAGAACAGTGGTAATGGGAGGGTATGAAATAATGGAAAAAATAATGAGAAATAAGTCAGAATGTTCTCATGCTTTCATAGACAATTTTACATCAGTGGATTCACTTCTTTACCCTGAAAATTCTCTTCTCCTCTGTGACTGATTAAATTATTGTTCCCTCTCTCACTCCCATAGCCCTTATGCACTTCCTTTTTTGGATTTAGCTATGCCACTTGCTTCAGCATCATGGCAAAGTGTACCTCCTGTCCCTTGGTTTTGGACATGGCCATGTGACTGGCTTTGGCCAACACAACGTTGGTGGATTGGCAAGCTGTGTCAAAAAGGGCTTGAAATGTTCCTGTGCATCCAAACACGGGGGTCCACCCTCTTGAACACCATTACGATGAGACAAGCCTGAGACACATGGAGAAAATCTGGAGCCTGAAGCCAGCCCCTTGCGAAGCCCAGTCTAGGTCACTTCCATCCAGACAACGTGCAGAAGCATCACTGGCTGTGACACTCCAGCCATCCCACAGACATTTGAGAGGTAAGTGCTCAGGTCCTGAGGGTTTTATGGCTGGTTTCTCCTTTCCTCCAGTACCACCACCAGCTCCCATGGGAGATACCCACATACACAGTTTCCATATAAACTCCCCTCCCAGTTCCGATAGGTCCAACCTCTGCCTGGCACGTTCTTACGATACCCAGGCGTTGGGGTGTTTCCTGGTAGAGACCACCCATAGGCCTATTCTCTGAGGATAGGGCCCCACCTCCCAGTCAACCACTTATCACTCATTCAATATGGTTTCCCGAGGTCCTCAAAAATGTCCTGATTTTAGCTGAAGCTAATTCATAATAACATCCATGAGGATAATCAAAATCTCCATGAAGGTCAGGACTTTGCTCATTTTACTCATTGTCGTATCTCTAGTGCCTAGAAAATTGCCTGGCACATGATGGATAGGTGCTCAAGACATATTTGTTGAATACATGAATAAATCCGCTGGAACTTCTTTCAGTGTGGACGGTGGCTATACTGAAACTTTAGTACATTCACTCCAAGGACAGAATTAGAGCATTCTGGAAGACAAGGGGCAGAAAACTGGTAGGGTCACAATGCTTTTCCTGGAGTTTTATAAATAGCCCACGAAGGTTTCCCATCAGCTCCATGTAATAGCACGTGACACGGTGCATCGTCATGACTCCGTACAAGTCAGGGTCAGGCCTGGGCCTGACAGAACTGCCATGTGGGCCTCCATCAGCTCTCACCCCACGAGACCTGGGTGGAAAAACACAACAACTGCCCACCCGAATCCAGCTGCCCAATTTTTATTTTATGAGGGAGCAAGAAGGTTATCTTAGAAAGGCAGTATGGCAGGGCAGCAGGGCAAGGAGTCAGAAGAACTGAGTTCTAGGCATGCTGGCCACTTACTGACCAGAAAATGTGAGGCGAACAGCTTTCTGTGTCTCCTTATTTTTGGATACAGTGAGCATAACGACATTTCTGGACCCTATCTGAGAGCTTTTAGCAGGAGCAAATGAAGTGCTGTGTGTAAATTGCATTGAAGACACACAAGCACTATCAAATTGTACAGTATTGTGTTGAAAATGCATTCTTTAACCCCAGTTGAGATATGACATTGGAAACAGAGGCACTCCACAATTGTTGTATGTGAGAATGTAGTTGAACACGCATCATCATTTTTACTAATGGCATCACTAATAGGGTTGTGAGGTCAGTGCCAGGTGGTTCTGAGACCAAGGAAACAAACAAACAACCTCCTGCAACAAGGAGCTAACCAATCTGAAGCTAAAGTAGGACCTAGATTGGAAAAAAAAAAAATAAGGAAAAAAGTCTGCACTTATCATGTTATCAATCCACTAAAGGAAACACGATCTAAACAACCCATCAAAGATCAGGCTAGGGAACAGAGTACAAAAACAGCGTCCTAATCTTCGTGTATGCTTCTTTTGATTTCTCATGTTTTCCAACCTTCCAAGTCAACTAACCAACAATATATTTGAATCTTGCATGCTGATTTTAAGAACGAATTTAAATGCCAAGTATTACAGCTACTTACAGTATGATTTCACACTTTAAATATTATCTTGTCTTAGATGTCTGGCTTTCTTGGTAAAGGCAGTCCAATAAAATATGTAAACATGGAAAACAAGTATGCAAAAAAGGCATGTTTCAGGCATTCTTTCTTTTGAGTTTTCTTCCTTCTGTTTTTTTTTTAAATTTATTAATTTATTTATTTTTGGCTGCATTGGGTCTTCGTTACTGTGTGTGGGCTTCTCATTGTGGTGGCTTCTCTTGTTGCAGAGCACGGCTCTAGGGTGCGAAGGCTTCAGTAGTTGTGGCTCGCGGGCTCTAGAGCGCAGGCTCAGTAGTTGCGGCGCACGGGCTTAGTTGCTCCGCGGCATGTGGGATCTTCCCGGACCAGGGCTCGAACTGTGTCCCCTGCATTGGCAGACGGATTCTTAACCACTGCGCCACCAGGGAAGCCCTTCCTTCTGTTTTTTAATGAGGAAGTTTTTGTTATTTCATCACTTTGGATAGAATGCATCAGACTATAGCACTTTAAAACTGGCTTTAAAGGTAGAAGCTCTCTCTTAGTAGGAGAAAAATATTTTTGGAAGAAAGCTTAAATAGCAAGTTATTTTAAAAAATAAGGCTTGAAACTCTTGGACAATTTATAGTTCTCAAACACTCATACACAAATTTTGGAAGGGACTTCTATAATTATTCTAATAAACTTGCAACTGCAGATTTTCTAAGAAGTTGCTGTTTTTGAATTCACATTTTGACTTAATTCGCTATCACCAGATCCTAATTAGAGACTCAAATGTACAAGTCTCCACTGTCAGGGAGGCTGAATGTCTAATATCCAAGCTCTTGGTTTCTCCTTTCTAGAATGATTTTCTGGGTTGCAAATTCATGGCTAGTATGTGGTGTTCTCCCTCCTCAGAGGTTTCCATGATAACTGCTTCCTTAAGTTTTCAAAATTGAGATATAGCCTACATACAATAAAATTCACTCATTTAAAGTTTAAGGTTATATATGCTTTGACAAATGTATACAGCCTTCTACCAACCACCACAGTCAAAATATGGAAAACTTCTATCACCCCAAAAGTTCTCTCCTGTATCCTGTGGTCTGTCTCCTCCCCTGTTCTCCCCTCTGCCCCCACTCTACCCCATGACAACCACTGATGTCTTTTTTTATCTCTATAGTTTTGCCCTTTCTAGAATTATCCAATTTGTAATCTTTTTGTCTGGCTTCTTTCACTCAGCGTAAGGTTTCTGAGATCCACTGTGCTGTTCCACGCATCACTATTTGGGTCCCTTGTAGACCTTTGCAGAGCTGAGCAGTATTCTGTTATTATGGGTGTAGCACAGCTTACCTATTCACTCACCAGTTGATGGTCATTTTACTGTGCCCAGGTTTTGCTTATATGAATAAAACTGCTATGAATATTGAGGATAGATCTTTGTGAAGGTTTATTTCTTCATTTCTCCTACAGATACACCTAGGAGTGGAATTGGCATGTTATATGGCAAGTGTATGTTAATTCGGGGGGAAACTGCTACACTGTTCTCCGAAGTGGCTATGCCATTTTACTTTCCTGCCAGCAATATACGAGAGTTCCAGTTACTAATTTCCTTAACCATTCAATGGATACATTATAATTAACCATTGTGTATAAGACCACAGGGTGACTTGACAATTCATAGCCATTTGAATTACTTTAGTCTAACAATGATGGAGGTTATGAGTTTGCCTGCCTCATTTCATTCTTCCTGTATCTCCATGCGGAGAGAATACTTAGTATCTTCATTTTTCAGATGAGAACACTGAAGCTTAGAGTGGCTAATTTACCCTTGAAACAAGAGACAAATCTGGAATGTTATTTGAGGTAGTGTGATTTCAAAGCTCATTGCAGTGTGTAGCAAACACCTGGGGGGTTGCCTACAACAATATATTTAATGATACCTGGAAAATAGGGCATAGAGTTGTTCTGTCTCACTCTATTTTCCTCCTGACCTTTGGAGCAAAAAGAAGAAATCATACTACGTGACTTAAAGGGCCTCTCTTGTTAATTCTCTATGCCCAGACCCAGGATCTAGGAGGTGACATTCCCAAGGAAGCTGATATCCTAATAAAGGACACTGACATCACGTTTGCAAGTCATGTATGTTCTTCCATTCCTATTCCATATACACCCTGAATCTGCATTAAGATATTTCATTGAAAGTCATAAAAATACACCCATAAGCACTTAGAGGGACCAATTATCATACTACAAAAATGTCCTCAGCACAGTTTGAAATGCACTTGTCAAATCACCAGGGACCAGATGATGGGTGTACTCAGGGTCCTGCTAATTACCCCCTGCCTCTGCTTTGCAGGCCTGAATCAGCTATGCCCTCACTCTATTTATAGGTTTGATGAGTAAACTTAGACTCTTTTAATGCATAAAGACTAAAAACATAAGTGGACATGACTCGGCAAGGTCAACATTCTAGCATCTCTACACGTCCCCAGGGCATCCCTGCTCTGAGCGCCCAGAGGAGTTCCCAGGTCACCTTAGCCTGCAGTGTTCTTTCCCACCTTCCCTCAGGCCAGCACCACCCGTCCCTCCTACAATACCTTCTCCCATCTACATCCGTGAATGACCTATGGAATATTACTAGTAATAATTATAAAACACATTTTGCACATGTGTTACGTGTCAAGCACTTTGTTAAGTGCATGAAAAATCATCTTCACAGCATCTTTCTTGTCTCTAATTTACATAGGGGGAAAGTGAGTCTTAGAAAGCTATGTAGCATGCCAAGATGACACTGACACCAAAGTAGTATTCAAATACAGGTAATGTTACTCCAGAGGCCATGCTTTCCCCCACTTCACTATGCTGTGTCCAAAGCTCTAGAGTTGGTCCAAGTGTCCGTTGTGGGTATAAACATGCGTCTCCGAGTCAGGGCTTTCTGCCATGACTCATGCTGCCCCTCACCCTGCAATGCTTCTCCAACTCTCTTCTGCCTGAGGACCCTTTACCATTTTCTTCAAGCACAAGTTCTTGTGTGACCTCCTGAATCCTTCCCTAACTCATGTAGAAGTTTCATTTTCTGTGTTCCTATGTCTCTGCCACCTCTTGCTAGAACTTTCTGAGATGCTTGATCGTAATTTGCTCTTAAGACTGTCTCCTTCATTAAACCAGGAAATCCTGAAGAGCTGAAACTCACTCTCATTTACCTTGCTGTATCATTCCACATCAACCAAGTTATGCTGCGTGACAAACAGCTCCCAAATCTTAGTGGTTGGAGATCATGAGGGCTGACTACCCACGGATTTTGCATCAGCTCAGGCAGATGGGGCTCTGTTCCACCTCCACGTTGCTCTCATTCCAGGAGGCTTCAGGGCACTTGGAGGGAAAGAGGCAAAATGAACACGGGGTCTGAAGTGCCTGTGCTCAGACATATGGACTGTCACTTCTCTTCCTATTTCACTGGCCAAAGCAAGTGTCATGACCATCCCTAACTCAGGAGAGTGAAGTATAATCCCAGCAAGTGCCTGGAAGAAGACAAACCAGACATATCTGATGAACGGTCATGATGATCTCATTTAATATTCTCAGGATGTAGCAATATACATATATATATATAGCCTAGTTGATGAAGACTGAATAAATGAACTAAATGGGTATTTTTAACCTGTGATGTATAAAAAAAAATCACAGATTGTGACTACATGCTTATAATTGAAATATGATTTCAACTGATGTCATCACATTAATCTCATTATTTACTATAATATCTTGAATACATTCATTTCTCCATCTTGAATAGATACACTTACAACTCTTTAATAAATTTTTAATGAGAGGCTACTTTATGAAGATCAGGGTGTTAGATATTATTTAGGCTTAAACCATTATAAAACATAATACCTGTCTACCCTGTCTACTAAGAGTGTTTACACAAACATGCTATGCATATATATAATTAATGTATGTATACATGATATGTACATAATATATGTGTGTACACATGTGAATGTATGTGTTTAATACATGTCTTTCCTTTATTCAGTCAAGAAATGATTGAGCACCTATGGTATGCAATGCACTGTTCTAAGAACTGGAGTGGTAGAAGGGAGAACAAGGTGGATGAGGTCCTGGCTCTTGGGAGAGGATAGAAAATAAGCACCTGATACATAAATAAATAAGGTAATTCTAGGTAATAAGTGCTAAGAAAAAAACCATTAACGCCAGGCTTTGGGAAGAGTGCCTGGTGGTGTGGGGGGGTGTGCGGGTGGACACATTTTGTCCACCTCTTCAGATCCAGTGTCTCTCCCTGTCCTCACTGCTCTGGGGCTGCAGGGGCTCAGCTACTCAAACTGCATCAATGAGATTCCTTCCCCTCTGGTGCTGGGCTGGCTTCGCCCGTGGCAGGTGGCTGCAGCCGATCAGAACAGGAGAGAACTTGGGTGAGGTGTCCATCTCCCTAGCACCCCACACCCCGCGTAGGACAGCATCCCTGTTTCTCTAGTGAGGACCACACACCGACATCTGTCCTGCCCATGCAGCGCCCTCTGGCTTCACCCTTATTCCTCCAGGGCTAGGGAGGCAGACCCCTACCCCACGGTCACTGGCTCTGGGTTCCTTCCCCATCCCTTGCTGAAGGTCCCGTATCACTGCCCCCATCTTTGCAGTTAGTCCTTTTATTAAACTCGCTCCCAACTACCCATTTTCTCACACCATCTGTCGTAGGACACCATTTAGGTAGAAGTCTGGAAAGTTCACACACACTATTTCCAGATGTATAAAGAAAGCATAGGTGTTGGACTTTTCTGTAAGTGATCAAATCTTCTGCAGGACCCATTCCTACAGGCGGGAACCAGTGGCCTTCTGGATAAATCATGAGACGTCAGTGGAGCATGGTTGAAAGGGGGCTATATTTATAATCTGAGGACCCGAATTCCATTTCAGACTTTATAATACTTTAGCTGAGTATCTCCAGGCCAGGCATCTCACATGATTTCTGTGTAGATCACATAAAGTCCACATACAATGTGAGGGATACTTTTTATTGTTATTGTTACAAATCCTTCAGCCTATGACTCAGAGACACTTCCCAGCCTCATTTCCCAGTATTTCCTCCACGTGAAGCCCTTCTCACTGTCTCGTGACCCTTCTGCCCACACAAAGGGACCTCCCTTTCCCTCTTCCCTCTGACATCTACCTCAAACCAACTCCACATTTTCTAATACCACTCCACCCTTCACAGCATCTTCAAACGCCACCCTCCTTCACATGCCAAGTGAGCCAGGCTCCAAGCATCGCTGAGCAGGCGGCCTTTCTGCCTGAAGCACCACCCATGGGGTGAGAGATGGCTCCCCTCATGCCACGCCCTCCAGCAGGGGGCAGGCTAAGCCCCAAGAGGAAGAGGTGCCTCTTTGTAGCAGCACAGTTCTAGACTTCTACATCTATTTTCTAGCAACGTTTTCTTTTAAAAATATGTCCACGGTATTCACTTAAAACTCTTAATGCAGACTCACACACATAACCTATTTTAAGTATTAAATGTTTGCCTAATGTGGTACTTTTTTTGGTAGTAAGACACATTGTAAATATGAAAATAAACCCAAATGCCTCTCTGAATTTATATTAATCGCAATATGATTTTACCAAGTAATAAAAACAATGCATAAAGGATGGAGAGGCACCATTTATCTTATGCATTGTATTTTACATAAGCATGTGTTCCAAGAAAATTAAGAAAAACATTTTAATGAAAAATGCTTTATTGTGACCACCTAGAGGGGTGGGATAGGGAGGGTGGGAGGGAGGGAGATGCAAGAGGGAGGAGATATGGGGATATATGTATATGTATAGCTGGTTCACTTTGTTATAAAGCAGAAACTAACACACCATTGTAAAGCAATTATACCCCAATAAAGATGTTAAAAAAACTCAATTAACAATAAGAAAAAAATGCTTTAAAGAAATTTGCTTTCCTTTATTATACGTTAAAACTAGTAACAAAATAGTCTATTTCCACGTGTTGAGTATTATAAAATATTTTGAGTTTATCAGTTTGCAACTTCCTACCACTTAATAGGTTTAAGCTATGTGAAAATTTGGATTGACAATTTTACATTTGAGGGTTGCAACTCAAAGAATGGATCACAACTTTGGCGTTTAAATACTCCATCAGAAAGTTGATATGCTCAAACAGCTTGGGAGGGAACTAACCATGACAGCTACAATTTTGACATTTATAATAAAGTGCTGCTTTTGAGAAGGAGAAATTGCTTATTGCCTATATTATATGATACGTGCTGAGCAAAGTTGAGCTGCCCTTAAATAACCAGCCTGCATTACGCTGCATCCACATTAAGAGCCAGGCTTGAATGTGCACAGAATCAGTGCACAGTTAGAATTACTGATTATTAAAGCAGTGCCAATTTTGAGCACAGGTAAAATTCAACAAATTAAAGAGGAAGCTTTGTCCTTTTCAAAGAGTGGATGGTTCCTAATCCTTGCGAAACATTTTTTTCACAGAAATTGCAAACTCTTGCCCCTCCAAGAGTGCTGAGTCTGTGGGCAAAAAACTGTCTGGAGACATCCCAGCAGGAGATGTATGAAGTGATCGCTACCGCGTGAGTACAATTCAACAACATCGTTCCCAAGGGAATCTCATTCTGCTTGGCCACAAATATCACAGGTTTCAAATAGCTAAGCATAGCCAGAAAATATAATCAAATTCAGAATTTATAGTTAAAATTTGAGGGTGAAATTTCACCTCTAAACAGCTCAACCTATGAATGAATGTTAATTATCTACAACTCAGTGGTAGGTAAAGTTTTTGTTTTGTTTAATAAAGACATCAGTACTCTCTTAGGAGTAACTACAGTATGTAAGAACATGTACAAGTAACCTAGACTTTATCTTGACTCTTTCAAATTCTAGATACATTTATTTTTTGAGTCAAGATTTGAACTTACCTCTGATCTTAATACACACATCTTTTCCTTTTAGTACGCATTTTCTATTTTTAATACACAAGTCTTTAAACACCTATGGTTAGTTTTAATATTTACATAAATTTACACTTAATATTCACACACCTTTCTCATTTGAAAGTAGTGCAAGTACATTTAGATAAATTGTGCATGAAAAATTATTAATATTCAGACACTCAGAAAAATTATAATATATAAACATCTAATTTTTATATTTAGTACTGTTTAGAATCTTTGATTCTAAGTTATATTTTTTGTCACTTTTGATGTCTTTTTATAAAATATCAAGCAATTTCTGGTAATATAGCAACAGATAATACATTTAAAAAATTTCTCCAGGGTTCTAAAAAAGCTACCTGTACCTGTTTGTTGTTTGATAAATGTTACAATTAAATTTAGCCCAAAGCAAAAACAGTGAAATACATAATATAATAAAATATGTTGCAGAAAAATAACGAGTAATTTACTATACAAGTTTGAATCCTTTGACATTCGAATAAAAAATCCAGAATATATGTATTATGTATATAAACAAAGGAAAGTGACACCTATTAAAAACGATATGTGATCACATCTAGAGTGATCAATTTTACGTGTCATTTACAACCTGCTCGTGGAGTCTAGCCAAGGGAGGATTAACGAGGTTACTTTTAATCCTCATATTAGTAACAGAGCAATAAACACAGAATTGGTTGCCTGTCTGACTCAGCACTGAGCTGACGTGGAAGTACCTGGCTAGTCTTACACACAGGTAGGGTAGGCCACCGCCCTGCGCTGTGACAGCGATGCCATGAAGACCTGCTACCAGGGAAACGTGTCCGCCTGGCACCATGGCGCTAAGACTGTCACTTCTCAGCATCTAAAGTTCTGTTCCAGCAAGGGCCCAAGGAAAGGAAGGAAAGATAACTTGAGGAATCAGTGCCCACATGTAATCTACCAAGGATTCATTTTTCAAAGGTAAGGGGTCAGTGGTAGAAAGGGGGGTCCTGTAGAACTGGCGTCACACTTAGGAGACTAGTGACCGGAAATTAGTGTGGATTTCCTCCCTGGACCCGGGGCCCCTGTTCCCAGTCAGAATGCCTGGCCTCAGATCGGGGCAGCACCAGGTCAGAGATGTAAAGCACAAGACATGAAGGATAATGCAATGCCCCCCAAAAGCCAAGCAGACGGCTCAACCCAAGTTTTAATCAGAAGAGGCCTGGCAAAGAAGCAGCAATTTGGTGTGTGGAAAATGGAATCAGCACAGATATATAATACGGAGCAAAAAGGCTCGATCCACGGGCAAGAGATACTGTGGAAGCGTGAAACCAAAGGGCTGACTCCTATGTCACAAGAAACAGAGACAAGAAGGAGGGAGCTCAAAAGAGGACCTAAAAAACCCTGCAAATCAGATCCCACCCCCATAAAAATGCAAATTAGTCTGTGTTCCCAACGTGAGGATTTACCTTAAATTTGGAAGTCTGTGGTCCATAACCTCTAGACAGACCACACAAATGCTCTGTAATAAACCCCTAGAGAGTATTTTGGAAGATGTCCAGTTAAACTCTGGTTTATCATATCCCCCCAACTGCACCACATACCGATTCATAAAAATAGTAACTACTGACAAAGATTTTTCTCCTTAACAGAACTCTACTCAGGTTATTCTGGATCCTCTTCCCAACTAGTTCCACACTTTTGGACTTTTGTGTTCGTCTCTGCATTATCTCAATTCAGCCAGAATCCTGCTATGTGAGTTTAGCCAAAATCTCCCATCTTCCACATCCAATCATCCTTCATATCCAATGGGGTTCCCCACCCTCTACATCCCCAACTGATGTCTGGTCCCCCTGGTCTGCCATCAGCAAGAATTCTGTTAGGTCAGCTTAGTCAGAACCTCCCTTAACCCTGAGGTTTTCTCTTAGTAATTTTTCTTTCACCGACCCCCATCCCACTCCTTGGCTATAAATTCCCACTTGTCTCTGCTGTATTAGGACTTGAACCCAGTCTCTCTCTCCCACTGCAAGCCTCCATAAAAACCCACGAGGACGGTGTTCATAGAGCTTTGGGGTTGGTGAACACGTGGAGATTTGGGACAGTCATGTGCTTGGAGAAGGCATGGAACCTCTGTGCCCTTGCCCTGTGCATCTCTTCCATCTAGCTGTTCCTGAGTTACATCCTTTTAGGACAAACCAGTGATCTAGTAACTACAGACATACCTCATTTTACTGTGCTTCATTTTGTTGAGTTTCGCAGATATTGCAGTTTTTGTTTTTTGCAAATTGAAGGTTTGTAATTATTTGGGGGCACCAGAAAAGGTGCCCACATAAGATGGCAAACTTAACTGATTGCTGAAATGACAGCAAAGCCTTTAGATTATTACATAAACTTAGCTGATAAAGCAGTGGTAATGTTTGAGAGGACTGACTCCAGTTTTGAAAGAATTTCTACTGTGGGTAAAATGCTACCAAACAGCACTGCAGGCTACAGAGGAATAGTTCATGAAAGGAAGAGCCAATCCATGTGGCCAATGTCATTGTTGCCTCACTTTAAGAAATTGCTGCAGTTGCTCCAGCCTTTGACAACCAGCACCCTGATCAGTCAGCAGCCACCAGCAAGGAGGCAAGACCCTCCACCTGCAAAATGATTACAACTCACTGAAGGCTCAGATGATGGTTGGCATTTTTTAGCAATAAAGTATTCTTAATTTAAGGTATGTACATTGGTTTTTTAAGACATAATGCTATTTCACACTTTACAGACCACAGTATAGTGTAAACATAGCTTGTTTATGCCCTGGGAAACCAAAAAAGCCATGTGGCTCGCTTTAAGGCAATATTTGCTTGATTATGGTGGTCTGGAATCCCACCTGCAATATCTCTGAGGTGTGCCTGTAAAATCCTTCTCTTCGTTCTGTGAGCTGCTCTAGAAAATTAATTGAACCCAAGGAGGGGGTCATTGGGACCTCTGACCTATAGCTATGGAACCTTATAGCACTGGAACCTTACACCAGTAGGGTTGGTCAGAAGCCTAAGTGACAACCTAGACTTGAGATTTTCCTCCGAGGCAGGGGTGGGGCAGTCTTGCCGGACTGAACCCTTGACCTGTGGGATGTGACCCATCTCTGGGTCCACAGTGTCAGAGGTGAGTTGACGGCAGGACGCCCAGCTGGTGTGGGAGCACTGTTTGGATGTGTGTGAAAAACCCTTCCACACAGACTTGGGAGCCAACACTTGGGGACCAAGTTCAGCTGAGAGTCAAGGGGACTGAAAAGGGTATGTGGGGTCACTTCTAATTCCGCTGAACATACAGAAGCTCCACGTCAGCAAAGGCAGGCTCTCCGAGTCTTCCTATTCTGAGTCAGTCTTGTGACATGGACACACCACTGGCTAGGAGAGTAGCCACTGAGGGGCATGTTGTTGCCGAAAGTCAAAGACATCATTCCAGAACTTCTCGCATCTACCAGAACATTCTCTACGTTCAGCTGTCTGTGTGCTTAATCCCAACCGCACAGTCTAGGGCAGGTTTCACAAAGGAAGCTCTACTTTCCTTCTCAGGATAACTCAGCTCATGGTTCTAGCTCACTGCTTCCAAATGGGAGAAGTGAACTGGATACTCCGCTTCATGTGGGTGTTGTACTGCCTTCTTCGTCGATTATTTTTGCCTTCGGCGGTGCAGGTAGGCATGCGGCTCATTCATTCCTGCAGAATCCTTCCCCACACGCTTTGCAGCTTTAGCGTCTCACCACAGTTTCCTTCAATGCGCGACTGTGTTCCATCGGAGCCCAGAAGGTTCTGTCGCTGGGATTCCTCAGTATTTCCCTCCTGAGATGTGAGCTGCAGATGTAGCCAGGTCGATCTCCAGCTCCAACAGCCATGATGCATTATTCAGTATTTCCCACTTTGCATCTTGATTCCTTGATGCCCACAGTGAACTATTAGTTCACGAAAAGCTCATATCTGTCGTATTTCAGAGGGAAGGGCAGAAATCATGACAGGGAAATTTCAAAGTCATGTCCATAGAATCTACTTTAAACTTTTGGTATCCTGGCTGTGACAGGGCAGCAGAAGGTCTAGCCAGTCCCTGTGGCCGCAGGTCCAATGTGTACGTGTTCCCATGTTTAAGGGCATATCAGGCTGGGCTCATTGAGAAAGGATGCTGATAGCAGTGAACTGGGAGAATGTCAAAAAGCAAATGGGCCACAGGGCAACCTATGTGCTCCCATCAGCCTCTTCTTTCCCAGGAAGAGCAGGCTACTTTGCCGCTGTAGTTCACCCACCAACCACGTATGTCTAAACCAAAGTGTAGGTCACAGAGAGAAACTTCTGCTTTTTAAACAAATCTTTTTCTAGAGGCTAATTATATGACTATACATTTTTCTTTATTTTTTTTTCTTATTATAATAATGACAGCACATATGTGAAAATATATGGTATTAAAAAAATAATCCATAGCACTTAAATCAGGTAAGATTGTGTTCTGACACATTTGTAATTGGTACATAAATTATCTTTTCTGGTTTACAGAATAAGATGTGGAGTTGGTGGAGGAGAAATCCATTCGACTTAATAAAATATTCATCCCTCATCTCTGTTTGAATTCAAGGGCTTTCAGTATAATACCAAATTAAGTGTTTTTCTAGAAGTGAGGGGAAAGAGTTCATCCTCCAGATTATTCTCTTGTCTCACCCAGAACTGCAAGGAAACCTCCCAGGAAACCAAACCATCTAGCTATCTTTCACCTCTTTCTTGCTCTGTTTTGCTTTCTTTTATTTTTTCCGACTCTAGCTGCATTTACTTTACTTTGTCCTTTTATTCAATATGCTTGCTTTACCACTGGTCTCAATGTTAACAGTAGTTGAATTTTATAGAGCTTTAATTTTGAGTTCCATCTCATCCCTTGTTTTAGGGGAAAACACACACGCACACATTAATTCTAGAGGGAAAGGTGGTCTTTCTACAAATTCAAGGACATTGTGGATAAGCATAATAATGGAAGAGGTTTTTTGAGCTCCAAAAATCAGACAGGTGTGCTAGTAAAACAACCCCATGTTTGGGATCTTTAATAGTAAGCAGTAGGAACCTGACATCATTTGACACCTACACCCTAGGGTTCAGAGTCCAGGATCAAAGTCTGCAGTAAGTTTTTTTTCCCCCTCTTCAATTAGCAGCACTGATATAATCCAGCTAACATAGACTCCCCCTCCTCCAACAGTGAATAATCTATAAACCCCAGTATGCTACTGATGGACACCCACAATTAGTGTGATTAGTGAGCTATTATACATATCTCAAAATACAAACATATGCCAATTAAAAGAAAATTTATAAGTAAAAAATATTGAAGGGTGCTAACATTACAACCTAAAAACAAACATGTAACAGCTCTCGAAGTTTTTCAGGTGGCAAGCAGGGTAAACAGTAGGGAAGGGGACAGGGTACAGTAGGGTATTTTTAGGTCGATAATTGTAATACTTGAAAGCTGACAAACTGTGATTCATCACTAAATATATTCAGTGTTAATATGTTTGGCTTTCATATTGTTCATCTTTGGCTTTCATGTTCAGTGCCAACAGATTTCAAACTGCTCTGACTATAAACTTGAAACCAAAGACAACAGCTATGTGTTTCAAATGATCTGCTGAAGCAAATACCAGAGGTAATGCTGGGTCAAGTTGATGCAAAGTTCTTCTAGTGAACTCTTGGAATTTAATTTTAACCGTGTGAACTAAGCACATACTGATGCTCATGCTTTTACTCCCATACCCCAGAGCTTTTGCACAGTCTCAAGAGAGAACCTAAAACAGTACTCACCATGGAAACTTGAGGAGGTGAGGGCCAGGGCATGGGGGTGCTCTCCGGGCACTAATTCAAGTCCATTTTCACCTGCAGTTTTCATTCGAAGGCATGGGTTTCCCTCCAGCATCCAGTAAGGCCCACTTACTGGATGGGGGCTGGGTTGGGTTTTTGTTTTGCAGACTGTTTTTAGAACATTATTAAATCATTATTTGAAATGATTTCCAATAGCCAGCAACTTGACGGAAGCAGCTCTGGAATCAGACGTTGGAGTGGAAATCTGATTGGAACACAGGCCTATGGGACTGTTCTCAAGATAGATTTCCATCTTTTTTTAAATCCAATTTCATCTACTTGTGATTGAGGAAGAGCTGACAGACATTTAGGGAAGGACCTCTCCTCCCTGCCGCTGGTATTTGGTCTTAAAAAATTCAAAGATATTTCCAATCATTATTTTCCAGTCAAACAAGTCCATTTGTTTCTAATGTAGTGCAGATGGTCAAACACAGAGATGCTGTTTCTCCACCACTGAACGCTTTGTCAGATAACCGCTATCATACTCATCAGACAAACACTGTAGAGCACCCGCCCTGCGCCAGGCACCAGGGCTGGATCTGGGATGCAAGGATTCATGGCTCAAAGCAGCTGAGAGTCCAGGGGTGAGAAAAGGCAGGAAAACAAGGGGGAAATAGAGTGAGACAATTACTGCAGAGGTGGAAACGGACAGACCTACTAGGGTCCATGAGAGGAGCTCAGGCAGAGGCTGCATCAGAAGATGCTCCACAAGGGATGCAGCCCCAGAACTCAGCCTAGTTCTCTCCCACCATCTTCCTGCCCTTCAGGGCTTCCTGTTCTATCCGCTTTCTCTCCAACTTACTCCCCACCATCCCCTTCTTTGTAAGCATTCAAAGCACTGATGTGCTTTTGACAGTAAAAAGTACGTACTGCTAAAATGGATTATTGGCCATCTGAGTCATTGTTATATGCCCTAATATGTAGAACAGTGCCTAGCACATAAGTATGTGTTCCATAAATATTTTATTTTTTTAAAAAGGGTTAGAGGGACTTCCCTGGTGGCTCAGTGGTTAAGAATCTGCCTGCCAACGCAGGGGATGGGTTCGATCCCTGGTCCAGGAAGATCCTACATGCTGCGGAGCAACTAAGCCCATGCGCCACAACTACTGAGCCACACACCACAACTACTGAAGCCTGCATGCCTAGAGCCTGTGCTCCGCAACGAGAAGCCACCACCATGAGAAGTCCGCGCACCGCAGCAAAGAGTAGCCCCCGCTCACCGCAACTAGAGAAAGCCCGCGCGCAGCAACTAAGACCCAACGCAGCCAAAAATAAATAAATAAAATTAATTTTAAAAAAGGATTAGAAGCCCAGTAAAGACTCTTTGATTTATTTTCCCTTCTTCTGTCCTTTTCATAATTTTATTCAAATATGTAACTTCTATCAAGTGTATTCCTCCGAATTTATATACTTCCCTGATTGCACTCCATAACAGATTATTAGAGGATCTTCCCATCCATAAAAGATGAAAAAAATACAAGGCATGTGGTAGAACATTTGTATGTCAAGATATGTATCCTAGAATGGTATCCACTAATCATCGCTAATGATAAATTCATCATTATCAGAAGAGGACAGATTTTCTAATTTGTCTATGAATGGCAATCCTTAAATTCCTTTATACATGGTAGAGTCTACTCATTTCAAAGTAAGATTATATTTCTTTGGGTCAATTCTTAAGATATTCCTGTCAGACTTTCTTTCTGTTCCTTCTTTTACGTTTCATAAGCATATTTAAATTAGAGTCTTGATATAAATGTCCTGTGTTTAAATACAAAACATTAAGCAAGTATTTCTCCTGAGGTCTTACATGACCCTCTAAAATGAAAGCATAATAACTTCCTGATGAAATTATTCAGAAAGTCCTATTTTTGAACTGAGAGAATTAAGTTCCTTAGGGTCAATGGCTCTGAGTTTGGTGTTTTCAACCAGAGTTAGGCATGAATACATGAAATTATAATTACAAAAATCTATTCCAAAAGTCAAAAAAAAAAGTGTCAACAGTACATAATTTACTTATATAAGGATTTATTTATATTTTTAGTGGCTTCATAATAAAAAAGGGTAAACGTGTGGCCAATCTTTGCTTTATATTTTTAGTGGATACTGGTCTTCGTGCTCATGCTGGTTTTGCCTTTAATCCATGCTGACTTTTCCAACCCGACCTTTAACTTAATATAATCTAAACACTTAGACCAGATATCTTCCGCTTCCGGCTGTGCTAACATCATTTCCATTTGTACATCTTCAGGCAAGCTTTAAAATGGTGGAAGAGGATACTTTTTATTTTCGTGATGAAAAGGAATGCAAACAAAAAGGGGGACTGCAAAGGACAAATACTTGGACCTGATTCACTTAAAAATCAGTAAAATGTGACACAGAAGAGCAGTAAGCTAGGAATCAAGGGAATTAGGATTGTACTCATGGCTCATCATTATCTAAGTAACTACCTGTTGGGCCTTGGTTTTTCATCTGTAAAGCAGGGTAATGGACTGACTAATCTCTAGGGTCTTTCCCCCAGCAGTATAATTCTGATTCTGTAAAATGTTCATACGTCCTAAAATCTGGGAAACGATCATAGTGAATGTGATAACCCAATGAAATTGGTTTTATTATAATAACCGTGTCATGTGGTAAACATAAATTTATTATCTTTATTTGCAAAATACTCTACAATAAATTAAGATGGATGAGATCATATTTAAATAGTCTAAATAGTAACTAGAGCTTTTCTTAATGCCATCATTTAATATTACTAAAACCTACACCTTGGTCCTCAGCAGGCACAGAGTGAGAAATAGTGTTATTAGAAATGAAAATACTACAAAATAATGAACTACATACATTTCAACAGGCCATCTAGTTTATTTTCTTTTATTAAGACAATTACTTTTAACAAACCAGTGTTGACCTAAAATTCAGTTTTAAAATGGCCACTTGAAGCCACAAATACTAGATCCCTTTGTGTGTGTGAAAAGACATTCTTAGTGAGGCCTATATATAACACTTATAATGATAAAAAAATATAACACAGGGATAACTGAAGATGTTCATAACAAAATAATAAACTGGAGAATAAAAACCACATAAAAGTGGCCTGGCTTTATTTTTTGGGACAAAAGAGCACGGTAAAAGTATAAAAACAAGTTCATGTCACCCTTAACATTTCTTATGATGACAATTTAACACTGTTTTGGAAGCATGGATCTAAAAGTATATGATATAAATACAGAGAAATGATTTATTGAAGATAATTATGATTGTAAATATGACAAAAATACTTTCCTTTTTCACAATCCATATCTTCATGTACTCACACCTTTATTCCCACACACTTGGGACTTTCCTATTTCTGAATTTACACAGTAGTGAAATCAAATCTATCTTAATCTGACAATGTCTGTCATCAGCTATATCATGTCTTGGACCATTAAAATATTATTCTTAATTTCCTCAGATATACAAATACAAATTTGCAAAAATAGCCTGAAATATTCTGTTCTTCTCTAGCAATTGAACTGGATATTTCACACCAAGGTCTTAGAGTCCTGGAGCACGGCAGAATCATTCTTATTCTTTCCTGAGCCATGCCTATCCCATTAATTTTAATATTAGACATTAAACATGATGATGCTCATATCTTTAGCTATCTCAATTGAACTTTTAGAATATTTTCTTATAATTTAGTTTCCAAACTTCCTGTCAGTGTTGATCTGACCTTTCTGGGTTCTTTTAGACACCATCTTCACTCCACACGAAATCTCCATTCTGATGAAAATGGACTTTCATGGAACCAAGTTTCCTTAAAATTACTTCTTGCTTAAATACAAGACAAGCTTTTTAGAAAAGAATATAATAGTTCTCTGAAGAATGTACTCACTACCATGTTAAAAAAAATGTCTTTTTTCTTCTTAGTAATCTTCTTTATTATCTTTTTCTCATACTTCCCCCATTTGTATATGATGCAAAATCACCTTTCTCCCAGACATTTTTCTTATAGAAAATCCATTTGGAAGTGAAATACATTCTGATATCTCTCCAAATAAAATGTACTTTGTTCTCCACCTGGCTTACAAGGGTTTTACAAAGAGTGAAAACGGAACCAATCTGTTCCCATGGTGGTCACCTCTATTCTTTAACTACCTTTTACCCTCCTTTGAAGGACCAAAGTCATTCATTCACGAGCCAATACTGATCAAGTGCCAGCTGTGTCAGCTCTACCCCTGAACCTGGGGAGGGGGCTCTGCTCTCAAGTAGGGTCCCCTCTGCCAGGAGACAGAAGCGTGAGTCAAAGAGTGATGCCAATAAATACAAAAATAAAATGCAACCCTGACAAGTGCTACAGAGGAGAGGTGCCACGTGCAATTACAGCTGGTAACGGGCTCAGTTCTGGGCCCAGCAAAATGCTGCTATCTCTCCCTTTACTTCCATGAACCAAATTAAACCAGAAAAAGGAGAATTTCAGTCTCATACAAAAATTTAGCACGTTTTTCACATATATCAAATTCTTGATGAGAGACTAATCTATTGGAATTTTTTTCTTGCTTCCTCTCTATTTCTCTCCAAGAAGCATCTCATTCCAAACAAGCTACTCTTTCTAAGTTAGTGGTTTTCAACATCGGCTCCCACTGGAATCATCTGGAGGGCTTTGCAAAGTCTGGGTCCCACCCGTTACAGATTCTAATTTAATTGATGCAGCCTGGGAATCATGATCTTAAAAATTTAACATGCAGCCAAGATTGAGAAGCTCTGTTGTATGCAGTGCTTTCTACAAATGCAAGGATCTGGTGAAGGAAGACATTATATTAGCTAGTTTATTGTATATATGATTGGTTAACAAAGAATGTACAGATATAAACGTTATTCATGGGTGAAGTTTTAGTTTATACATGTTCTTTCTCTTAATTTTCTGTAATTCAGTGATTCGTACTGATTTTAGTATGTATATAAATATGATTATGTTATCGTATCCATATTTATATAATATAATCATATTTAAGTTGGAGAAGACCACTTCAAATTTAATTACTTTAGGGGATATATGTTGAAAGATACTCTTTGAGCATTGCTTAAAATAATGAAAAGGAGATGCTATTAATCAAGAACTGGTTAAATAAACATTGTTACATGATACAGTGGGATAACAGTAAAAATAATAAGGTCATTCTACACATTCTGAAGGAAAAGATGTCCAGGATACATTGTTAAATGAAAAAAAAAATCAGATTTCAGAACTGTTTGAATGAAAACAGTTTTCGTTTGTAATTGTATGTGTATATAAGGATGTCTACATAAATCTCCATAAATCTGTTTATAAATACAAAGAGCGACATCTGGAATCCACACACTGCGGAATGTGGTTACAGCTGAGTGAAGAGTTTCCCTTTTCTTTCATACACTTACAAATTGCTCAGCTTCTTAAAGGGGTAAGCAGGCATTCTTTTATTTGAAAACGCTAGGTTTTGATTTCCACAATTTCTACAGAGCACGATAACTTGCCAGCTTATAAAGAATATGAAGAACCTTCATATTCAGTCATAAAACAACTTAGAATTTTATATAAATGTGTGTAGTTTCAGAAGAAAATTGGCCAAGTGGCAATTTACAAAGGCCTTCTACTTACCTGGAAATGTAACATATCATTCTTCAAATGTTATAAATTGGTGTATAACTTTTATTTTATGATGTGAGGTTTTGTGATAGTGATGCCGAGGTATTCCTCCATTAGCCCCAAGAGTTAACCATTACTTGGTACATGGCCAGAATGTTACGGAGTGTAGACTTCCCTAGCAATTAAACAATATCCTTTAATACCAAGTAATCAAAGAAAAACACCTACCAGATATCCACACACTCAAGTTCACAGTCATATATGCCAACTGCGGGTCCTTAAGAATTTTGCTGAATTTTGTGTAATCAGTCAATTAATAACATTTGCCTTTATTCAGCCAAAACTGGTGTTTCAGTTCTAATTCACTGTGACTGTCTATTCATCACAGGATACACTAATACATATTCAACATTGTTTGAGTTTATTATGTTCTGTGGTTAGCTGCAATAATTTTACAAACCATTGCACAGAACTGCAGAATAACAAGTAAGAAAACTGTGAGTCAGTCAGCTCTAGATACTCCAGATGTTTTTATTTGACAGAGTAACTCTGCTGGGCTTATACAGAAGAGCCAGTCTCCGCCAGTGTAAACGACCTGGTTACTGAAAGTCAGGGTAGAGCCGTACACGGGGGTTGAGGGGTGTTCTCGTCTTCCCCCATTGTTCTATCTTAGAGTAGAAATGCGTGAGGAAAAGAAATTATTAATTGCCATTCATTCATTTTCACATTTCTTCTGCCTTCTTTCTCCATCTCTAATCAGTTCAGTTAAAGTTTTTTTTTTGTTTTTGTTTTTTTTTTTTGGCTGTGCTACGCAGCTTGTGGGATCTTAGTACCCCGACCATGGATTGAAACCCGGGCCCTCAGCAGTGAAAGTGTGGTGTTCTAACCACAGGACCACCAGGGAATTCCCTAAACTTCATCTTGAAATGGCAGCAACTTGGAGTGGCAATATGGCCAAAAAAAAAAAAAAAAAAAGACAGCCTTGGTTTGCCACTTATCGGGTGTTATGTGCTTCCCTTGGTTTTCTAATATGTGAAATGAATTTAATGTCCCAGTGTGGTGCCTAAATCTGTGGGGATCCAGGTGGTAAGTAATTAACATTAATATACTGCTTTTGTAAAGTCATGCCATGAAATGTATCTGTATAAAGTTCACATCATAACTAAGATTGAGGTTACCAGGCTGATGTTAACAAGTAAAAGTATTTGGGCTACTGTTATATCGATATCTTGAATTCTATAAAAGTTGACTCATTAAATTAGTTGAGGGATATCAACTATCCCCTTAACGTGCTAGCAATATTTGGTCTTTGATCCTGCTGATGACATGAGAAACTGTTTCAGGTTGGATTGTTCAATGTTGAGCAGAGAGGATGGGAACATCTAAAGACTGCATGAGCGTCATGCACGTGATTCTACGATTGTGTTTTTAATGTGTGTTACATCATTTCATACTTGATAATATTTAATCTTTAAACTCATGTTTACATTATAAATGTGAAACTGAGCTATAAGACATCTGTATCAATATATATGGAAAAGTTCCTTAGAGAAGTATATTTTGATTTGAACAACCCAAAGTTCATGTCTACACTGGCTGAATCAATCAAAATTTACCAATTCTCCATCTGATTAAACATGTAATGTAGTCTATGCCTGTTATAAAGAAGCACCAGAAACACCAGCTTTAAAATCACAGAAATAAAATCAGTAAAATAATATATAGGTAAGACGATGACATGGCTGACTAAAGTCAAAACCACCCAGACTAATGCTAATTCTTAGTTTTGAGTGTCTTTACAAAGACCTAACCTTATTTTGGTGTCTAGATTTTTCTCTATTTCTTCAAATTAGATTACATAGAAAAGCAGTTATTATCTTAAACAGTTGCACTATTTTGTGCCTTTGCGTCACTCACAAATTCTGTTGAGGATGTTATAATTTATAATATCAGTCGGTGTTGTTGTTAAGTGTTTCACCTAAGTAGTCATTTTTCACAAACCATGTCAAACAAATATTCGAACTTAACAGGACACCAGTTATTTATTAAATTGTTTTTCTCAACTGCATTTATACTTGAATTCCTACTTTGCAGCCTTTTGACAACCACGTGTCCCATCCATCTTCCCCCACAGCTCCTGATTCAAACAAGAGAGAAGGAAAATAACATTTATCAGATGCCTGACCCTTTCTTAACTTCTTTTCTCGTAAAAACTCTGTGAAGTCTTATTATCTCTATTTTACAAATGATGAGTGGAGCTCTGACTCAGACATCATCACACTGATTTCACTCCCTTGCAGCTAGAGAGGCAAGGCCAGGGGTGGACCCGCTCAAGCAGAGGGCCCAAATTGACAAATCCAGTTGTTGAAAGGTGTTATCATGCCACAATGAATGATGACAGAGAAACCTCCAAAGTGGAATTAATAGTCTTCCAAAATTATTCCCAATTACCCATCAGCATTGTAAGAAACATATTGCATGTTACCATCTTCTATAAGCAGTTACCATGCGTTGATGCACACACACAAGAGTATTCAGGAAGCACCCACTGGGCTTCACCTGCCAAGACTACCCTGCACAGTCCCTGCCACTGAGACCCTCAGGCCCTGTTACAGAACATTCTTCAACAGGAGGACACTGCACATCTAAAAATAAGAGGTGGTGTGTCATTGATGAAGGCAACACCCTCAAAGACATTTCTGGCAATATTTTCTTATGTATAAAACAAATGAAGGGAGGGGGGAATGCAGAGACAGGAACAAACCTTTATATTTTATTGACTTGTAATAAAGTTCCCTTATGGGAACTCTTCGGTATTCTGGAACACATGTATTTATTTATTGGTACATGCAATGACAAGGTTGGTATTTTCCCATGTGGACATTATGTATGTTGTAGAGCTTAGAGTTTGTCTAAGTAGAGATCATATGTCAGCAAATTAAACTTGAAGTGTTTCAACAACAACAGCAGCAAATATGTCTTTAAAGATGATGTTACCAAACTGGTTATTGGGTCAGCAGGGCCGGTTTCCCTTAGAGGGTGGCGAGTACTATGAGCTTGGACTTGGTAACATGCCTTCTTTCAAAACAGATTTGAGAGAATATTATTCAGCTACAAAAAGGAATGACATTTTGATACATGCTACAACGTGAATGGGCCTGAAAACCTTATGCATGGTGAAATAAGCCAGCCACCGAAGGATGGATATTGTAGGATTCAACTTATAGGAGGTGATGAAAATTGGCAAGTTCATAGAGACAAAAAGTAGAATAGAGGTTGGGAGGTCGAATAGGGGATGGGAGGAGGGGGTGAAGGGGAGAGTTATTGTTTAACGGGTACAGAGTTTTTGTTAGGGATGAAGAAAAAGATCTGGATGTAGACAGTTGTGCTGATTACTTCAACTTTGTGAACGTATTTAATGCCATTGAATTGTACACGTATGAATGGTTAAAATGATAATTATTTATATCTGTATTTTACCACAAGAAATAAAAGAATTTGAGGAAGGAGTGAGATGCACACAATGACACGTGTGTGTGTCTGCGTGTGTGAGAAAAGTGGAACTAAGTAAAAATAGGAGAAAATAGGTGAAATTGGGTCAGTACACTTGCCATATGTCAACACAGTGGTTAAAGGTAAGATGCAAATTTTGTTCCGATTTTCTTAACAACCAAACCAAAAATCTACAATATCCATAACATAACAAACAAAGCAATTGCCTGGGAAAAGTAATGGTAAAGAAACCGGAGAAAAGTCACCAGGGATTCTCATAAAGGAAATACTGCGTGATGTGGTGGCCAATTTCCTCAACTACATTTGCATAATAGAAACCAAAATAGGTTCCTGTTTTGTTGGTATTTGTATTAAATGACTATTTTTTATATTTGTGGTCCCCACTAGAGAAAATGTAGTATGCAGGCAATTTTTTTTAGATTCTGAATGATTCAATAACTGTGTAGGAAAAAGCGTTCCATAATTTGCCGTTCTTTCTCATAAGCAGTTTTGGTTTCCATGCCTGCTAACGTAGCAGGCAGACTTCTTCTATGGCCAAAGTGCAGGTCAATGAATGTGATTCTACAGGAGCGCCACACGATGGGGTCCACATTTGTGAGTCACTGTGACCAGCACAAGTCATAGCAAAGGGTGTAAAGGTGGTTGGAATTATCTGGAAATTTTAATACGCTGTATTGGAAAATAAAAGTCGGAAACGTGAACTTCCCTTTGCAAGCAATTGGCTGAAGGACGGAATGTATTCAAGACCAGAGGTTTTCTTGCAACCTTCAATGAGACCAGAGGGAGAGGCTCCCGCCTCGGCTGCAGCAATGAACTTCTCGCCAGGACTGCAAGGAGGATGGCCTTGCTTTGGGTTAGTGGGGATTATAGATGCAAATCATTACCCACTGAGCTGAAATATGTCTCAGAAAAAGCAAATAAGTCCTTTTTTTAGTTAGAACACTTTACAGTTGACCCTTGAACAACTCGGAGGTTAATCTGTCTATAACTTATAGTCAACCCTCTTATCCGAGGTTCTGCATCTGTGGCTTCAACCAACCACAGACCATAGTGATGTATTTACTATTGAAAAAGATACACAGACAAGTGGACCCAGGCAGTTTAAACCCATGTTGTTCAAGGGTCAAATGTATTTATTGATATTTGTTTGTTTGTAAACAGTGGTCCCGTCTTTTTCTAGTGTTGTTTTTAGCTAGGAAAAACATAAATATTAATTACTTTTATGGAGAAATACCAAATGCAAATACAAAACTACAGTTGATTTCACTGTGTTTTAATGTTTTTGTGGGAAACAATGAGTTCCATGTCCTACTCCTCTGCCATCTTGATCTGCCATGCGATGTCATTGTGTAAATAAGCTCCTTTGGTGCTGGCTATTTAGGCAATAGATCAAAAAAGTCAACTGGAGAAAGGAGGTGACTTGAAGGATATTTTATGCAGTTTTACTATTTAGTCTCAGAACAACAATGCCTCATTTATATAAAAACACCTGAGGACTGACTTAGTTCTCAAAAATAAAATTTCCATTAACTAAAATTTACCTATGTAAGCACCAAGAGTTTATTCATTTAACTATTTGGGTTTAAAAGATCTGTTTATATCACACATACCTCTAAATTTTGGGGTCACATGTTTTACAATAAATTTTTAAATTTGGAATAATTTTAGATTTACTGAAAAGGTGCGAAAATAGTAGAGATTTCATTACCCTTCACCCGGCCTCCCTTAATGCTCCATTGTACATGGAATATTATATTAAGAAATTAGCACTGGTGCATGACTATTAATTAAACTGCAGACTCGATTTGCATTTCACCAGTTTTTCCACTACTATTCTTTTACTGTTCCAAGAGCCAATTCGGGGTCCACATGGCATTCAGCATCACTGATTTTTAAACCAATATTTTTAATGTAAATTGATCTTTTCTTAAAGACTCATGTTTCAATATTATAAACATCAATTATACTATACCATAATTTACTGATTCCTTCAGGGTTTGTTGAAATGAGTTGCACTCTTTGAATCTCATACTAACTGGCCCCAGTCAGCTATAAATTTGAGTACATTCTCATGTTCATGGTGTTTGCACTGTGTTTTCTGTGCTGGTGATAAAATACTGCTGTTGAATTGTTCAAAAAGTTGAAGCTGTTGTGATGGTTGTTATTGTCATTGACGTTGTTTTGCTATCATCTATCAATTGTGATTTCTTAGTTACAAAATCCAATGGCATATTTTCAATTCTTGTTTGTAACCTCTTTGAGTCCTTTGATGTAATTAAATAGTGCTTTCGTTCAAAAAAAATTTTTTTTTTCTTAGATTCAGGGACATTACAGTCTCCTGGGCTTGCTCTGTGGTGACCTCACTCCCCCTTATTTGCCTTAATTTCTGGCTATTTCCCCTCACGTAAGAAAAATGTGTCACAAAGACTCTCACTAGTATTATTTATTTCTCTCTCACACCCACCCTCTCCTTGACATCGTCACCGGGGCTCACGACTCCTACCATCTGCACTGATGACCCCCAAGAGCCAGGCTTACACTTCAGATTGCCAGCTGGATACACTGAAACTGAACTGATCATCTTCCCGCCCATCCTCCGTCCTTTCCTTCCTCGGTCCTCAGTTTATGATGTCATAAATAACACCAACTTCATCATTTTCTGACTCTCCTTTTTCTTCTTCTCAATACTATGTGCATCCAATCAGTTGTCAACATTTATTGACTGAATCTCTGCTAGATTTTATTAATTTTCCCCATCAATCCTTTTCCAATGTCACTATTATTATTTTCCCAACCATGGTGGGTTTTGTAAGTTGTAAACTGAATGTAAATCGTTCTCTGTCTGTGCTGTTAACATGTCTCTTCCCCAGACTCTTCCTCCTCTCTCCTTTGGACCTGGAGCTGCATCATTTCTCTTCCCAAAGCCCACATCTGATGACGTCATCCGTGTGCCTTTAAGTCCTGTTCTCCTCCTTGCTGCCAACGGAATGAAAGGCCTTTGTTTGGCATTAGATTCCTTTCATCTGGTCCCAGGGGGTTCAGAGTGATAGGAAAAGACCAAATCCACACATAGAATAGGAAGCCTTGGGTCTGTATGCATAATTTAGCAATCTTTCTGCAATTGGTATTATAATTATGAAAACCAAGCTTCTCAAACAGGATTAAATCAAAGTAGTATAGATGCTCAGATACTTAAATTCACTAGAACCAGAACTTCTTGCTGAGTTCCACTGTATTTTAGGCACTGTGGTTGCGCTGCAGGAAACACAAAAGTCATCAACTTAGGATGACCCTGACCCTCATAAAACCTAAATCCAGCAAAAGAAGCCCTATATTTGTAGCATGTTTTATGTTTCCTAATATTCGATTTGTTTGGATTTGAGAGGCCAGCAATCAGAGGTCATTTCTCCCTAAAGAGCTACGTTTGCTCAATAAAGAGCAAAAAATGAATTATGGTGCCTTGGATACATCCCAAAGCTGTTTGGCAAAATGAGACGGAGACTATAACAATTTCCCACCTGATTCTGATCGTTTTATAGAGCGAGAAATCTATGTTTTATAATCACTCAACATTAGGCAGCATTGGTATATGAACATATCTATGTAGCTCTTACTTTAAATACCAATAGAAACGTCTAAAAATAAATTGACACCTTTCTTATTAAAGGTTCATATTTAACCTCACCTTAGTTCCACCTTTAGTTATTGAGAACTAATTCATCCTAACCTTTTCACTTAGTATTTTTTCATTATAAGCTCCTGAATATTTGAAATGCACCAAAAAAAAAAAAAAAAGACAATTTTATAGTAGAAACACACTGCACCTGGGCTATGGCAAGGCCTGGAGTTCATATTTTCCCAGTCCCAGAGGAGTAAAAAAGTCATCCTCACAGATGAACAGAAATATATAATATATATATATGAGTGTGCATGTGTGTCTATGCATACATATATATCTGTGTATATATATATGTGTGTGTGTATATATGTGTATGTATATATACATATATGTGTCTGTGTACACATGTGTGTATATATACATACACATATATCTGTGTATATATGTGTGTATGTGTATGTGTGCATATATACATATATGTGTCTGTATGTGTGTGTATATAGAAATATATGTCTGTAAGTATGTGTCTGTGTATGTGTGCATGTGTATATATACATACATATATATCTGTGTATATATATGTATGTGTGTATGTATGTGTGTATATATACATATATGTGTCTGTACATGTGTGTATACATGTATGTGTCTGTGTGTGTATACATACATACATATATATCTGTGTGTATATATATATGCATGTGTGTATGTATGTGTGTATATATACATATGTGTAAGCATGTGTATGTGTGTGTATTTATACATATATATGTCTGTATGTGTCTGTGTGTGTGTATATATACAGATATGTGTGTATATATGTATGTGTGTGTATTTATACATATATGTGTCTGTATGTATGTGTGTATATATATACATATATGTGTCTGTAAGTGTGTGTGTATATGTGTGTGTATATATACATACATATATATCTGTGTATATGTATGTATGTGTGTATGTGTGTTTATATATACATATATGTGTCTGTAAGTATGTGTGTATATATGTGTGTGTATACATATGTGTCTGTAAGTATGTGTGTGTTTGTGTATATACATACATATATATCTGTGTATACATATATATGTATGTGTGTATATATGTGTGTGTATATATACATATGTGTCTGTATGTGTGTATACGTGTGTGTATATATACATACATATATATCTGTGTATATGTATGTGTGTGTATGTATTTGTGTGTATATATACATATATGTGTGTGTGTATATATACATACATATATATCTGTGTATATATATATGTGTGTGTATGTATTTGTGTGTATATATACATATATGTGTGTGTGTATATATCACATCCCATTCATCCTGAAACAGGAAGGGCAGGGGTCTCCATGTGTCCTAAAATGGACCTTGGAGAACCGAGCGCAGGTCGTCAGCTGGCCTTACTCCCCTCCCCCAGCAAGGACGCTCACCTGCTCTCTGAAGGAGCTGGTAGGTGGAGATATGCATGGAAACCTGGTTATCAGTTTCTAGCAGGCCTGAGCGGTTGGGGAAGGGAGCATCCCTCTCACCCCACACCCTGTGTGAACATGTGTGCCCTGGGGAGTCCTCGGGAGTCCAGGGGACCAGCAGATAGGAGAAGGTTCAGGGCTCAGGGGAAGGCCGGGACTTCACAGACTGGGAAATGACTCTTACATGCTGAGTATCAGAAATCACAGGACACAAACCCATATGTCAGAAATCTTTCTATAAATTTTCTTTTCTTTACTTTTTCTCCTTTACTCCTTAAAGGGAGATCTGGAGTCATTTCTAAGTCCTTTGAATAGTCCCTTAGCAACCATTTTAAATAGGATTAAATGCAACTGTTCTCTATTTAAGGGTGCTACATTATAAAAATCCCAGTTTAAATAGAAACACACTGGGGGATGGTGTATAGAGTATATTTTTCAAACACTTTTAAAGAAGATTATAAAATTTATAAAAAGATAAACTGGTTTTCCCAAAACAACATTGGAGTCTAAAAAAATCAGTGTTTGTCAAAATCTACTTGGTGATCTACCAACTGGCCTGTCCTTCCAGCCTCCCCACCAACCCATGAGAATCCATGAAAATTTGTCCATTTGTCCTACTGATGGATGAGATAAGCTGAACTATCTCCCAGGAACATTTTATCATAAGACCCTGTTTACAAGTATTTTGCCATACAAAATTATATTCCTAATCATTTAAATGACATAAAATACTTTACCAAATAAGTATAATATGTCTTTTAATGCAAACCACATAACTTAGAATTCCAAAATGTTGTGGCTGTATTAAAGCATTAGCACACAGATTTAATAATCAGGTAAAGGTGGCTTTTGGTTAAATAAAAAAAATAAGTCTGAGTTTGTTTCCTTTAAAACGTTCAAACTATATCTGATTGCAGTCAGTGGTTTTCAGAACAAAGGATAGTGCGTGAAATTCAAGAAGCTTGCGTGAAGTCCATTTTTCACATTTGTTTTTACCAAGGATTTGTAAAAAAGATACTTGTCTTTTGTTTGCAAAATAATACCAAAACACCAAATCCTTCTTTCCCATGACACTGGGTTCACAGAAGACAGCAAATCCTTCTCTCCCTTAAAATTCTATGTATTTTAATAATAGATTTTTCCGTTGGGCAGTATGATTCAGTATGTGACACATAATACATACTCAATAAATATTTGTTCAATTAAATTGAATGTTTAAGCTTGTGTTCATTTCTAAGGGCTAATATTTGCCAAGACCTCTGAGCACCTTTTTTTTTTTTTTTTTTTTACCATTAAATAGGTTCCCTGTCATTACAAGAAGTCATTGTTTGGGGAGGATTACGGAACCAGCCTTGGGAGTAATGCTATGAAATTTTAAATAAATAAGTTAGCATAGGAAAGAAGGCCATTAAAGCTGAGTCATTACAAATAAAAATATTTATAATAATTGAATAGAAATTATGATAAACCACAGCAATAAAAAGGTAGGATATTTAAATTCTATTCCAGTATTTTAGGTATCAGTGTTTTGTTTTTTGCTGTTTTTGTTGTTATTTATTTACTTATGTATTTATTTATTTGGCTGCGTGGGGTCTTAGTTGCAGCATGTGGGATATTTGTTGAGGCGTGTGGGATCTTTTGTTAAAGCACACGGGCTTCTCTCTAGCTGTGGCATGCCAGCTCCAGAGCGAATGGGCTCTGTAGTTTGTGGCACGTGGGCTCTCTAGTTGAGGCGCGCAAGCTCAGTAGTTGTGGCACGCGGGCTTAGTTGCCCCGCAGCATGTGGGATCTTAGTTCCTGACCAGGGATTGAACCCACGTCCCCTGCATTGGAAGGCGGATTCTTTACCACTGGACCACCAGGGAAGTCCTGGTATCAGTGTTTTATATTTGCTTTATGGGAGACACAGTGTTGCAGGAAACAAAGAACCCAGGGAAGGAATGAATGGTGAGAAATAAAGAGTTAATTTGAGGGTCAGAGATTTTGTTTCCAAATGTTTCATAACAAAACATATTTTGACTAAGTGAAAAACTTATTACCTAAAACAACAAAAGAACCAGCCCTGGCTCTTTGAAATACATTCTTATATTCCCTTCTGATATAAGTTCTTAGACTACAGAAAAGGCAAGGTTGAGTCCCAGTTTTTTAAACCTATTTCTTCATCTTCAGATTGTTTTCTATACCTAATTCCAAATTCTCCTGTGGACTCAAATGACTCGTATGACTCGTTTCAGGATATGAACTTGAAGATTTAATAAAAATCTTCTATGAGGGGGGAGCAGCAGATATTTGAGGACATAAGGTCACTCTGTGTGACACTGAATATGAGCGCTGGCCCTGGAGAGGAGAGAGCATTTCCTCCACTCCATAGACGCACCACTGAGAAGAGTCCACACTCCAGGGTCTTAAGTGGAGATGTGATGAGGTCAAGTGTAAGACAAACAGCAAGGCCAAGTTCAAACAGAAGCCCTATCAGGGCTGCAATATGTGTTCCTTCTATACACTGACGCACCAGGGCCAGAGGATGCCTCATACTTTGCAAGCACCACCAGATTTTTGACAAATAAATGCTCTTCAATCCTCCACCATTAAACTGATGTGTGGTAAGGAAGCAAAGGTTTCAAAAGTTTTGCAAGTCTCTGGTGAATGCGATTTTGTGAGAGCAAATCTAGCTGATTCCTGCAGAGGTAATCCACCCAATGGATATCCAAGGGAAGAAGCTTTACCAATGAACGTTTTTATTTCCAGTGCTAAATCCACCAAGAAACAAGAGTATGAGGATCTCAGGGAAGCTTCTTTCCTTTGCTATGGCTAAGTTGACCACAAAAAAGTGCATTTGAATCCTACAAGCATTTAACTTATGAGAATTGAACCACATGTATGTGACAGAGATTTAGACGAGAAGATTGGTTAAATAGTGGACAAGAATCCCTTCACTGCTCCAATTCTCTCCATGAGCATTTACCCCAAGTGAGCATGAGAATTTTCCACCCAAGGGCAGCCTCAGCTCCTAGGTGACTCTCATCCACAGAAGACCTCTCCAACTGAGTGACACTGGTAGTCAATGAATCCAACGACACACAGACACACAACTTTTATCCAACGTGGACCTTAAAGCACAAGCCGACTGCATCATCTGGTGCCCGACAGAGCTGCATCCTCCAGGGCCGGAAGGTGAACACCTGTGTGGATGTGACAGACAGGATGTGTTTGCCTCCAGTGTGGCTCCTTCCAGAGGAGTTTTCAAAAGTAATTTCAACAATACAGCAAGTCCCCTACACACGAACCTCCAAGTTGTGAACTTTCAGAGATGGGAACGTGCATCTGGTTCCAGCAAGGAACCAGAACCTGTGCCATCCACGTCAGGCGTGAGTGAAATTGCAGCTTGCCCTCCGTCTCCTATTGCTAACGATCCTTCAGCTCTACCATCTCCCACCTCCTCTCCCTCCTCCAGTCAGTATCTCTTCTTGCCTGTTCACTCGATGCCAGCCCCTGTGTGCCAGCTGTTGTACTGCACTACTGTATTTTTCCAGGGACTGTACCGTAAGATTAAAAATGTTTTCTTGATTTTTTTTGTGTGTTTGTTTTTGATGTATTATTTGTATGAAAAGTATTATAAACCTACTACAGTACGGTACTATATAGCCGATTGTGTTAGTTGGGTCCCTAGGCTAACTTTGTTGGACTTACGAACGCGCTCTCAGAACGGAACTCGTTTGTATGAAGGGGATTTACTGTACTCAAGTTTCGCCTGACCTACTGCACTGCCTTGGGAACCAAAGGCCCAAATTAGATTTGATTGCACTATCGTCCTCACCCTTGCAATCTCTTCTACCCCAGGCCCCCTCCTGGAGCCAGACTCAGACGCCTCTCATTCTTCAGAGCTCTGAGCCCTCTCAGGCTCTTTTTTGTTGTTTACTAGCCCAAAGGATTGGAAAACCTTATTTAACCTTTGGCTTGGGCAAACTTTTGAGCTATCGGAGGGTACCTTTTACGCACCTTCCCTGAAATATCCAAATCTACTTTGAAATAACCTCAACTAACTTCCTTTGTCCCCTGTGTCTGCACTCTACCCAAGGCACAGAGCATACATGCAAAGGTACCCGAAAAACGACATTGTGTGTACCACACACCATCAAAAACGTATACAAAGTTATGTCTGAAAGCAATCCTGGATCACAAAGGATACAGAACAGAGCAGAGGGGGCAAGTACCTTGAGGAGACCAAGAAAGTGAGCAGGAAGGAATAAGTTCAAGTCATAAAATTTGGGCAATCATTCAGAGTGGCAGAAGCAGGCATTTAGTTGACTTCTGCCAACGTGGCCTTAAGAAATATAAATCCCTCACTTCAGAATCTTAAAAATTGGTTTAAAAAAACCCAAATGCATATGAAAATTGCCTAGTATTGAAAATTGCAAATTATCAATATAGAATATGAGATATTCCGAGTGTTTGGTAAGCATACCATGGCCCAGCGTGTATTCATGGACTGGGTATTGTGTACCAACTGGACACCAGCGGCTGTACCAGCCCCTGAGGTCAGTCCAGGGACCTCACAGACAGCATATTGTCTAAACTATGTCCAGTCCAAAAATACACAATATTTCACTGTGTGCCAAAGCTTCCACGGCAAATACACTGAAACCTTTGTATTACTTTGTTGTCTACCCTCCTAAAGTTACGTATTTTAAAAATATGGGATGTTCTGATTTCACCCTGAAGCCTTAGACTTTCAGCTTAGCTGAGTCTATCAAATGGGCAGTAATCTTCCATTTTCTCCTGATCTGGGAACAAGTGTGTGCAGAGAAATGCTTCTCTCTCTGTCTGATTTCCACAGCCTTCCAGACCGTCTAGCACTGAAAATTTCTTTCCTGTGTGTAAATGAACTTTCCTCTGCTGCAGCTTACGTCTCTCAACAGAAACCTGGACTCGACCATCCCGCTCAGAGCAAATAATCAGTGTTGAGAAAGAGGTGGATTGACTCTGCATCCAGGTGGCTTTTGTGTTCCGTGAGAGGAGAGCAGAGGGCAGGACATCTTCAATATGGGGGGCAGGTGCCAGGAAGTACAGTTCAGACTTCAAATTGCATTGACTCAAAGGCTGAGTCCATACTATTTTTTTTTTTCTGATCCAACAGCATACATTCTATGATCAGCATTACCAATAATTACAAATCACTTCAGATAAATTAAAAACTCGCTCTGACATGTACTTAAAAACCAGAACTTCCTGAAAGTTTAATAAGATCAGCAATAACTTACAATGTAATGGTTGTTCTTTTTTTTTTTTTAATTAATTAAGTTATTTTTTGGCTGCGTTGGGTCTTTGTTGCTGCGCGCGGGCTTTCTCTAGTTGCGGCGAGCGGGGGCTACTCTTCATTGCGGTGCGCGGGCTTCTCATTGCGGTGGCTTCTCTTGTTGGAGAGCACGGGCTCTAGGGTGCGCGAGCTCAGTAGCTGCAGCACTCAGGCTCAGTAGTTGTGGCTCGCGGGCTCTAGACGCAAGCTCAGTAGTTGTGGTGCATGGGTTTCGCTGCTCCGCGGCATGTGGGATCTTCCCAGACCAGGGCTTGAACCCGTGTCCCCTGCATTGGCAGGCAGATTCTTAACCACTGCACCACCAGGGAAGCCCTGTTGTTCATTTTAACTATTGTTCAGTACACCTCTGCAAGCTAGAGCCAGAACATTATTTTAATTAAGCAGTTAATGAATTAAAATGAATGAAACATTCTTGAAAACTCAGAGACCCTAGAGGGTTAGATCAGAGATAGTAGAATCGGGTCTGGAATCCAGGATTTCATGAGCTAAGTTGTGACTAGGATGTGGGGTTCCCCACAGATTTCACGAGCTCAGAGTTGGGTCTTCGTCTTTGTCAAGGTGCAGGTCCTCAAAGGGAGGCCACTAAACTCACTCGTGGTTGTATCCGTCCCGTAGCATTAGGAAAAGATAGATTCAGAAACATGTTCGCTGAAGGTAAGTAGGAAATAAACCCCGAAGACAGTAGGATCAAAGAGGGAGGAGATATGGGGATATATGTTTATGTATAGCTGATTCACTTTGTTATAAAGCAGAAACTAACACACCATTGTAAAGCAATTATACTCCAATAAAGATGTTAAAAAAATATTGATATATGGGGCAATCAAGGAAGTGGAGATTAAATGAGTTTTAACTTTCTCATTTTACCCTCTAATCATCTCGTCTGAGTTTAAATACATACTCTGCAAAACAAACACTGACTTTAGCTATGGGTCTTAATTTTCTAAACAAAAATATATGGTGGTAGGAGAAACACTGTAAAAATGTTAATTACCAGGTAAAAGGTTCATTTAAGCTTGAGCAAAACATATTGTAACATCACACTGAAGGGAAAATAATAGGGGGTTGCCCAAACTTTACCAATGACTGTGCAGCCAACCCAGCGTCCTCTTCCTTTCTAGATGTGTTGTACTGCCTCATCCACAGTTTCTGTTTTGTGTACCTGTAAATTAAGTACCCCACATGCAGCCTCCCAAAAAGTCAAAGACGCTGATTTCACCCTGGGAGGCTGACTATCCCAGAAGAAGCTCACGCCTATCAGCCTGGCTTCTCTCCTAAAAAAGGTTTCCCTTGCAGCAGCCCTCCAGGCGAATGGCTCAAAGAGTTGGATTTACCCAGCAGGGGAGAGCCCAAGGGCCAAACAAGAAAAATCACTTCTCCCCGGAAACGACTGGCATTGCAAGAGGAAGGGATACTTCACCTCTCTCTTCTGGGAAAATTCCCCACTGAGGCTCTCAGATTTCTGTCTCCTGTAATGAGGAGGAGGAGAGAGCAAAGAAAGGAAGATGGAGATAAAGTGCCTAAATTTCTGCCCAAATTACCCATTATTTCTTCCCTAAAGAAAGAGAAAATGAAAGCAAAAGAGTTTCCTCTTTGGGGGTGGAGGTGCAGGAGCACCAGAACCAAGAGTCCAAAGGGTAAATGGATACATAGTTGTACACCTTCACAACATCCAGCCCTCGTACCAACCTGCAGCGTGAAAGATTTAGTGATGCCTGATGGAAAAAAGGCAAACACGTCAGCCTCTCAATTTCAAATTTGAAGGAGACAAAATTGAGGATTAATTCTCAGACTTATATTGATTCCTTTAAGTCATTGCTATATTAAGCATAAAGAAAATTCTAGAAGGAAATTTATCTTTTAGAATATTTGCATTACATGCTATTACCAGAGTTTCAGCAACAAAACACAGGCTGTTATTATGGGCACTTGATTTTCTCATGAGTTAAAAGCAGGCATTCTGATATATGTGGTGTTTTATATATATATGTGTGTGTATATATATGTATATATACATATATATACACATATATATGCATATATATATACATACATATATATATATGTATATATATGCTTGCTATGAGCTAGAACTTGGTAGTGATAGATGTTTTTATTATATCTTTTCCTGAGTATTTTTTTTAAATTAATTAATTAATTAATTTATTTTTGGCTGTGTTGGGCCTTCATTTCTGTGTGAGGGCTTTCTCTAGTTGGGGCAAGCGGGGGCCACTCTTCATCGCGGTGCACGGGCCTCTCACTATCGCGGCCTCTCATGTTGGGAGCACAGGCTCCAGACGCGCAGGCTCAGTAGTTGTGGCTCACGGGCCTAGTTGCTCCGCGGCATGTGGGATCTTCCCAGACCAGGGCTTGAACCCGTGTCCCCTGCATTGACAGGCAGACTCTCAACCACTGCACCACCAGGGAAGTCCTGAGTATTTTTATTATACCTTAATCTCAGCAAGGGTGCAGAACTGTGATGTGTATGTCTTTTTAAAATATTGGAAAACTACTGTCATTACTCCTAATTTTGTATAAAAGTATCCACATTATTCCAACTATTCACCAGTATAAGTTCATACTAGCCTTTCATTTAAACAATGTTTTTGAAGACAATTTTTAATATTTTAGTCAGAATTTATTATAAGTATTTACTCAGGAGTACCATTGATTCAATGTGGAAATCTGTTTATTTTTGAAATAAGACAGTCTTGTACAAAGATTATGTCTGGTTGGAAATAGGATATTTGAGATTCAATCTGTCTCACTGAATATAGACCATATGAATTATGTATGTAAATCCCTATGCATTCATCTGAGATTATAAACTAAATAGGTGAGTCAAATGTTTCCTTAGTAAAACAACAAAAGGGAAGAATTAAATCTGCAGGCATAATTCATGGTAAACCTATTCCAAATTGCTGATACAATAAGGATATTACCCTAGTTGGATAGAAAAAAGCACCCACCTTCTTCTGTGTGTTCCTTAAGCTCAGGTAACTGCATTGTGCTAAAACCACGCCAATGAATAGGGGTATTCCAGCTCAGCACACAGTTGGAACTGAGGCTCCAATTGTGATTCAAAATTCCTTTGTGTAGCATCAACACAGCAAGTTCTGTACTTCTGAGCTGGAACAGGGCTCACACAGTGTAGATGCACCTGTCTTTATATTCAAAGAGATGTGAACACTGGGTGCACAGAATCAATACTATTTACAGTCACACTGCTATAAGTCACGATTATTATAGCCCAAAGTTGTTAACACTGCCCATGGCTGAAGGGCTGTGTCAAAGGCACCATATAACCATTGTTCTCTTGGTTATTCCTCCGCCCAGCCCCGTACCACAGATGAGACCCTGCAGGGACACCTGAGTGATCAAGGTCACACAGTGAATCCTGGAGCCCGGGATGCACAGCCAGGCCTCTTTGATTACGAAATGCACACATTCAGGCTCTCCCTTCCCTGCATCCCATAATAATTCCTACTACTAGTAGTGGTAAAACTGCACATCAGACAGACTCTTCTTTATGACCCGTATTCAGTGTCTGGTTGTAAGAGCATAACGATGAAGTTTATTTCCCAGTTCCTGGAGCATTCAGTGCTCATGCTGTGTAATCTTGACCTAAGTCATTTTTCCTCTATTTTCATTTATGTAAGCAGGGATAGTAGTAATAACTGTCTTACTTACTGACTCTACAGAGCCAGAAGAAGAACCAACAAGGATTGTGCACGCAAGCACTCTCTGCTTTAGGTGCAAATGTTAGTTGTTGATAATACTTGGTCATAAAGGAAGCAAAGTGGACGCTGAGAGGAAAATATCTTGGCCAATTAGACGTTAGAAGTGAGGAAAAAGGAAGTCCAAACAATGCTCATACCTTGGACTTAAAAAAACTTTAAGGAGGTTTGTGTTCTTTCTCCAAGATAGAAGCCATCTTCCATGGGAAGTGTGGACACTCCTGTGCTAGTCATGTCCATGCTGGGATTTTCTACATGTCTTCAGAATATTCTCAGTTCACAGTCTCATTGTCATGTCAGGCAGGGCCGAGAGATAGGGAAAGGGGTTCTAGATCTTATCTGGATGTTGGGTAGGCACTGGCACTGTCTGGGATATGCCAGGGTGTCCTCTCGAGCAGGACAGGGGCATCTGTCCCCACAGCCTATGTCAGGGCCTGCTGCATAGCAAGTGCTCAAAGATATTGGTTAAATGGATGAATAAACCTCCACAGCTACAAAAGGGGTGAACTGGAATGGATGAGTAGTTTTCAGATATTTCCTTTTGCTGCAGAACTCTTTTCATCTTCAGTAAGATCCCCCAAAGGCAAAATATCAAGGAGCTAAGGCCGGGATCTGGGGATGGAGCAGCTATAGCACTATAGCACCTATGTGCCCAGACCCTGCCCACCACCCTTCTCCTTGTCTACTCACTATTACTCCCCCAAACTCTGGGGCAAATCCACCAGACAAGTGTGGAAACCACTGATTTGGATGCGGAAGCCCCTTTTGACTCCAATTCCATGAGTCTAAATATTGATTTCTATCTTCGATGGGTTGATATTTTTATATTGAGGAAAGTAAACTATTTCCTTTCTGGAATCAAGGGGCTTAATTAATAAAATACTGACTTTTTAATCATTCTAAATTGCTCACCAATATCCACGTGCTCTCTCACATTTCCTCTCCCCTCTCGCAGCTGCCTGGCCCTGGCAAGTGGCCCATGAGCAGTAGTGACATACGTCCATTTGATGCCCCCCCCCATCCACCTCTTCCCTGGCCATGGCCACGTGTTCTGGAGGTCACTACCTCCTGATGGAAGAGGCCACCCAACCCACAAGGAGCTGTGCAAGTGAGAAATAAAGTTTTACTATGTTAAGCCATGAAAATTTGAAAGTTGGCTTACATTATTTTTTCTGACAAATGCATACATTTAATTTAATGGGGATATTTAGACTGAACACTGAATGGATCTTCTAAAATTCACTTCTCTGTTTTCCTGCATAACAAGGAGTCCACAGAGTGTACTGCTTACAGAAGGCAAGGATGGTTGGGGAACAATGGTCTAAATAGCAGGAGTGGATTTTCCAAGAACTATGTGTCATAGTTGCCCCAAAACTTATGTCACTCAATGCAAATCCCATCACTGAATATCTTCCATACTGTCTGAGGTTCCAGGTGGATTGTGTTGTTTATAGAAAATTGGTGGGAAGAAATATTATAGAGCTAAAGGTTTCATGAAGGCATACCTTCCCAATTAAATATAGAAAAAAAAATACAGAGAAATCAGTTCCCAAGTGAAGTCACCACCCTCCACAAATCTTATTCATTGCTTCACAGGCATTTCCAAATGTTCTATAGATTGACTTAAAATTTAAGATTTGGGTGATACTGTCAAACTCCCATAAGAGTCGTACAATCTGGACACTGCTAACAATTGATTTAAATATTCAATTTTGCTCATAAATCATAGGTTTATCTTATTAATTAACTTCATATTTAACCTTTGGTTTCCTTAAGTTTTTAGGCAGTTAAGAAATGTTTAACTTTACCAAATTTCTTATTTTGATTTTCAGCTAAAATTATTAAGTGATGCTTTGTAAAGCTGCCCAGATGCCCCATTCAAGGTGGGGGACTTACTCCCCCATATGTAGGGGGTGATCTTAGCTGCCAACCCTCCCTTTGAATTGTCCCCTGCTAACGAGAGCCAGGTCTCCCAATCCAGGTCCCATGCCCTGGGCGGCATGAATCCGGTGACCCATCAATGCAAGAATATTATAACTATTTTCACAGCTCCCAAGGGGTTGACCAAGGCCTTACTGGACCTGCGCTGCAGCCCAACTTCTCCCACGTTCCAACTTGCTGCTTCCCTTCCCAGACAGATGTTAATCTTGAAAGCACTGCTTAAGAAACTTCTTGCACAAGAATCTTCATCTGAGTTTGTTTCTAGGGAACCTGACCGACAGTAAATCTAAATTACTCTCTAACCACGAGGATGGGAAACAAGTCAAACTGGAGTGGTCAGAGCTTTTCCCATCACATCGTGTGTGCCAGGCTGTCCCTCATGGTAAAGGATGTGAAGCAAATCATGTCACTCTCTATTCTGTATCCCCAAATGCATTCAAGTCAAAATAAACAGGAGCATCCTGGGAGAGAGGACAGAGCATGAACTAAAGAGAGGTGTGTGAAAAAGGAGCAGGACGATGTATCTTGATACTACAGTACTCATTTACGGAGACTTCATATGCATGTGCGTACACACACATACATATATGCATATTAATATGAATATATGCACTCATTACTGAACTGAAAAATATTTTTTCTGAATGTGAAAACTGACGATGCAGACTTGAGAATATCTAGTATCTCTAGTGTAGAAAAAAGAAGAACTACAAAGCCCTAATCAGGGCTCTCTCTAGGCTGGAAGAAACAGAAACCTACTCAAACAACTCCATCAAGATGACACAGCCAAGTCTTCAAACGGCCTCACCGTGACTCAGCCCAGAGCTCAGGATCAAAGTCTCTTTGCTTGGCATCTCGTGGGCCAAAAGGCCTCTCTCATCTGCACGTCTCGTATCTGAAAGTCTCCCTCCCGCTGACTCCTCTTGCACGTGGTTTCCTCTGGAATCTCCTGGTACATCCACATTCCTGCTTTCCACCTCAACTGTTTCAGGCTTTCTTCCTCACCCTCAAATCTCCAACCCCCATCACTCGCAGAAGATGACTCAAATCCTACTTCCCAGAAAAATAGAAACCATCAGACATGAGGTCCCTCATCTTTCCAGTCACAAATGTATCCCCTCTGTTATTCAAACCATCTTGTTTTCTACATTCTTTCCATCGAGTTTCAATAAATGTTCTTAAATTTATTTTATTTAAATACTATTTTAAAGAGGCCCACATTAGACCTACCTCTCATATCCCTCCTGGTATCTCTCCATGACCCTCTTCCCAAACTTCTGGAAAGATTTGCCCATTTTAATTACATGTATTTATCAACTATGTGTATGTATTTTTATAAAGTTACCAGTGATATCTCCTTGTTACTGAATCCAATAGCTATTTATCAGTTTTCCTTGCATTGGATGTCTCAGCAGAATTAGTTTTTTAGTAATTCAGATATAATTTACATACAGTGAAATGCACAGATCATAAGTGTACTGTTTGATCGGTTTTGAGGAATGCATACACATGTATAATATACACCCTTATCAAAATATAGAGCATTTTTTTCCCTCCAGAAAAGGGAAAGAATCCCTTTCCTGTCAAGCCCTCACCCCTGCTACCATAAAACAGAAAACCAATCTGGTTTCGAACATCATGGATTAGCTTTACCTATTCTACAGCTTCATGGAAATAGAATCATATGGTCTGCACTATTTGTGTCTGGCTTTTTCCATGCTGCATGATGTTTCTGAGATTCATGTAAGTGTTCATGTATCAGTGGTTTACTCCTGTTCATTGCTGGATAGTATTTCATTGGGTGAACATACCATAGTTTTAATTTTTTTTCCAGGAAAGTAACAAAATATGTTTTATTCATCAATTACTTGACACATCTCTATTATTATTATTGTTTTCTACATTTATTGGTTCAATAATATTTGAGTGCCTCTTTTTTAAAAAAAGTTTATTAGAATATAGTTGCTTTACAATATTGTGTTAGTTTTTAAGTTTATTCTTCTGCTGATGTATATCTGGGCTATCTCCAGTTTAGGGCCATTATGAAGAAGGCTGCTATGAACATTCTTGTATAAGAATTTTTGTGAATAAATGTTTTCATTTCTCTCTATAACTAGAATTGCTACATCATAATGTAGAAGCATGTTTAATTTTTAAAAAAATTACCAAACATTTTTCTAAGGTGGTTCTACCATACTATGCTTCCATAGACAATGTATAAGAATTCTGGTTGCTCATTACCTTCCTCAGCACTGAACGCTGCCAGTCTTTTTTTTTTAGGCATCTTAGTGAGAGTGTCTTATCCTCCTCGAAATACTTACTCTCTTCCCTTTTATTTGGTTTAACACAATGTCTCCAGGGTTTTATCCTACCTGTCTTTCTCTTTAATGTCTTTGCAAGGTCACTGCCCTCTTTCAGCTTTGTAAAGTGAAGATTCCTTAAGGCTCATTCCTGGATCTCATCACTCATCCTCACCAGTAGCTTCATTGCCACCTGTGCAGGGATGCCTCACTGGGAGTTTACATTTCCAGCTAACTTCTCTTCTGAGTTCCCAGCCTATAGCCTGCAGAAGCCAAATGACCAAGACCAAACTTAGGGTCTCCCTTCCTTTCCTCCAGATACTTTCCAAATCTGGTGGCACAAGTCAGAAGTCAACTCATATTCAATCCATTAAAAGGAAAAACGTGTGGCTTTTGCTTCCCTAATCTCTCTCCAATCCAAACATTTTGCCAGCCCCACGGAAGCCATTGCTCCTAGCATCTCTCACCTGGGTTTTCTGCAATAGCCTCCCCTGGGTCTGTACACACACCTGGGCCTTCATCCAATCAGTTCTTGATACTAGAGCCAGAATGATCTTTTAAAAATACTAATAGGCTTATATCATATCTCTCTGCCAAAGCTTTTGGTTCTTTGCATAAAGATAGAGCTCTATTACATGACCTGGAAGACCCCATATTGTCAGGCTTTTGCCTATTTTTCCAAGACCCTCTCAAGCCATCTCCCTTTCTGATCTTCCACGACACTGGCTTCCTTCCACTTTTTCAGACTCACCCCTTCCTCCTCCCACCAGGGACCCTCTGTTCTCCCCGCCTGCTGGGTACCTCACTCCCTATTTGCCTGACGAACTCCTCCTCATTCTCAGACCTTAGCTCAGTCCCACTGTCGTTTCCAGGGACAGCCATTCCTGGCCAGCCTGATCTCCATCCGAATCTCTGCTTTATATTAGCTGATCAAAGTATCATATATTGTCCTGTATTGCATTCATCAGAGACATTAATTTCACATTTAATTTTAATTTTACTTAAGTAAAACGTACCTCCTCCTGCAAAGATCAGGGGCTCTGGAGAGCTGTATTAATTTCAGTGCAGTATCTGGCACACAGTAAATGCTCAATCCATTTTTGTTCCAAGAAAATAATGAATGGGTATCATTCACTCTCCTGACCCCCTGACTGTTTCTTATTTTCAATTTGAAAGAGAACATTACTAGTCCTTGGCTGGCCAATGAATCATGTGGACTTGGATCATGTCCATCTTTAGTCCAATTCGCATGGCCAGGGTGGGAGCATATGGATATAGGGCTGCTTCTTCCAGAACGGCCACTGGGGCAAAACTCACAGAAAGCGTTGTGGTTACAAAAAGTAAGCAACTCACGTCTAGATCATGCGAATTCTCTAAATGAGATAAAATTAACTTCCTTGAAGAAGACTTTACAGAAAGAACACTTTCGTTTTCGGGTGTGTGGGTGTGAGATTTATACGTACAGGTGCATGGGTGAGATGGGGGTATTCACAGATCTGTATGTGGGGTGCCACCCCCTCCCTATCTCCCTGATTCTTTCTTTGGGTCATTGACCAACAGTCTAGCTGAAGCCAAACCTCCAAATGAGGGACAACCAAGGAAAGCTCTTCTCACAATGAACAAAAACCACGTGGCTTTTCTAAGTGAAAAAACAAGACAAGATTTCAATCTGTATGCCATTTAAATGCATGGTAGGAAAAGCTATTTGGAATCATAAATAAACTACTGCATATTGAAAACATTGTCTCTTTCAGAGATGTATTAAAAATTAAAAATAAAATGATCACGGTTAAGAAGTATTGATGCAACTTAAATATAATTGCAACAAACACCATGGCAAATGGAATCTTTAAATAAAGTATTTCTTGATCCCTGTAAATGACCTACTTATTTTGATTAATATGAAATATAACCAAATTCAAAATCAACAAAGTAATTAGAGGTTGCCTTGGAGTTTTCCATAATAGGATGTAATCTTACAGAGCAGGTAAATCAAACCAAACTTGAAAAAAATGAATTGTTTGAATTTGATGGTAGCTAAAAATCAAACTGTGGGGAGGTAGTGTGACAGTGGAAAAAATACTGGACCAGCAGAAAGAAAATCCCAAGTCTTACACTTAGCTCTCTCACTAATTAATAATGAAAAGCTGAAAAGATGTCTGGGCTTCAGTTTTCTCTTCTTAAAAGTGGAGTTGGAATAACTCTTCAGTGGCTAAAATGTGTTATCTTGATTGCAACTCTCATCAGTTGATGGCTTGGAGTGCCCCATCCAGAAAGGTTCTGAGGCATCCACCATTTATCAGCGATGCTGTTCCATCTTCAGGAAGTTGCCTGTGCATTCTGAGTATTTGCCAGCCCTGGACCAGGCAGCCTCCAAGCTCCCACCCATCCCCATCTCAACTCGGTCTAGCTGTCTTGTGTCAAAGATCAGTGCTCCCAGGGAGATCAGCTCAGTGTTTTGTGACCACCTAGAGGCGTGGGATAGGGAGGGTGGGAGGGAGATGCAAGAGAGAGAAAATATGGGTATATATGTATACCTATAGCTGATTCACTTAGTTATACAGCAGAAACTACACAACATTGTAATGCAATTATACTCCAATAAAGATGTTAAAAAAGAGACCAGTGCTTCTGTGTCCTAGGCCTTCAGACTGTGCAGCTCAGTTCAGCCAGCACTTGCTGAGGTCCCACTGTGTAAGAGCCACAGGTTAGGCAATGGGAATACAAAGATGAGTAAAAGAAGACACCTGCTTTCAAAGAGTTTAAGTCTGGAAGAAGATGGGTAAAGATGCGGTACATATATACAATGAAATACTACTTAGCCATAAAAAAAGAATGAAATCATGCCATTTGCAGCAACACGGATGGACCTAGAGATCATCATACTGAGTGAAGTACGTCAGAAAGAGAAAGACAAATACCATATGATAATCACTTACAGATGGAATCTAAAAAAAGGATACAAATGAACTTATATACAAAACAGAAAGAGACCCACAGACATAGAAAACAAACTTATGGTTACCAAAGGGGAAGAGGGGGAGTGAGGGATAAATTAGGAGTTTGGGATTAACATATACACACTACTCTATATAAAATAGATAAACAACAAGGACTGTATAGCACAGGGAACTCTAATCAATATTTTGTAATAACCTATAAGGGAAAAGAATCTGAAAAAGAATAGATATGGATGTATAACTGAATCACTTTGCTGTACACCTGAAGCTAACACAACATTGTAAATCAGCTAAACTTCAATCTTAAAAAAAGTTTAAAAGATGACTTAACCAGGGAGCATTTTTTAATTAAAAATATAGTCAGTATAATACTTTACCGTCATAAGCATCTAATCTAATTCTGAACATCAAATCAGAGAACCCATATTATGCTTTACACTCTTACTGAAGTTAATGATGTTTTAATTCAAAGGAAAAGTTTCCATTAAGCTTGTCTGTCTAGAGGATTAATTTTTAAAATATATTGTTTACATCCTCCAACATTGACATTCAAGCACTTTCAGAATGCTGTCCTTCCAAAAGCCATGAATGATAAATTAAGAGTACAACACATCATCTGAAAATCCTATTTCAATTTCACCTTTTAATATCTAACAACCAGAATGTTCTCCTCATAAATTCTGACCAACCTGCTTCTCTCAATAGCCAAAACTCTCAGCTCCTTTTTTGCTTTCAGAATCTGCTGATAGAATTCTCCTGGTTAGAATAAACTTCCCACTCCAGCCACCTACTCATACCCTGTGAATCCATCCAGCAGCCTCAGCTGACTCCTCTGTTCCACATCCTCTGGATGGATGCATTCATTCACACACACTGTTTAGAAAATCCAGGCGCCTATCACATGGCAAGCACTGTGCTCATATGACAGATACAAATGAGAATGACCCTGCTTTCAGGAGCTGATGCCGAGGTGACAGTGTCAGGGGAGCAAGGTTACAGAAACGATGTGCACAGAGGACAAACATAAAAATTAATCTGGAAAGTCCGGGAAGATGTGCCAGATGAGGGGGCATGAGCTAACTTGAAAGGCTACGCAAACATGAGGTAGATGAAGAAAAAGGGAATTCCTGACAGAGAGAAAAGCACAAGTGGAGCCACCAAGCTCTGAGGCAGCGATGGCGCCTTGGGAACGAGGCTCTAAGGCGCTGGCAGGAGGCTATGGGTGGACCCTTGAGAGGAGATGCAGGTTGCAGATTAGGAGGTTTAAACTCTACTCTGAAAGCAAAAGGGTTTTCCTGATGGGACGTGATCAGATGGATTTTAGACAGGTTGCCCTGACAGCCGTGTGGGGACCGGAGGAGGTCTGGCTGGTGTCAGGGAAAGGAATTAGGAGGTTACTGCAGGCATCCAGGGGAGCAGGGATGAGAGTCTGCATTCAAGTAAAGGCAATGGAATTGGAAGAGAAAGGAGAAATTCGAAGAAGATGGAATCTGAAGAACTTGACAACAGAATGAATGAGCAGTTGCAACGGTGATCTACCCACAAAGACAGGGATTATAGAAAAGCATCAAGTTTAAGCAGAAAGTCAAGAAATGGATGATGGGTAACACTCAGCTTGAAGCACCTATGGGACATCCAGGTGGAGACATTTAGCAGGTGGTCAGGTACACAAATCCAGAACTTAGTAGAGAATTCCAATGTAGTAACACAGACTTGGGATCATAAACACATAAGTGTGACTGAGTCCATGACCAGAAACCGCATAGAAAAAGGCAAATCAGAAGGAAATGGAATTATAGAAAGAAGGGCAAGAAGAGCTCTCTCTCTCTCTATATATATATATATACATATATATACATTCTTTTTTGTATTCTTTTCCATTATGGTTTATCACAGGATATTGAAAATAGTACCCTTTGCTGTACAGTAGTACCTTGTTGTTTATCCATTTGGACTGTGCTTTTTTTAATTGCACGTGGGACTCCAGGAATCTTCCACCTTGCTATCTTTATAGAAGGCAGGACTAGAAAGCCATCTGACTGATTTCCAATCATAGTTCTACTCAACAGTGACTATTACAGCTCAGGCCTTTGAAGCTCCAAATACCATGAAATCCCTTTCTAATACCTGTGTCTGGGACAATACTCAGACAATACTATCTTTTTCAGACTGGTATCAAGTTTTTACTCCAGGCTGCTATACATTAGGTCACTATATTTGGCCTAGACAGCCATAAATTGAAATATTCAGCCTAATTTTAAGAAGATTTATGGTATTTTATTTTTCCAAATTACATTTTATTACAATTGTTATGATGATCCTGAAGAATATCAAAGTAGAATCTCTTTATAATTTTTACTCTTACCAAAAATGTAATATCTAAAATATATCAGCCAGCTCATATTGATATCCCTTTATTTCAGACACCAGAGTGTAAAATGTATCATTTTCTTCTCCAGAAAAAAAAAAAGGTTAGGAAAGAAGACTTAAGCTCCAATATATTACAAGACAGAGATAGCTAAGGCAGATAAATCTGCTAAGCTGTGTGAAAAAAAAAAAGGAAAGCCACTGGGTTACTTTACTTCTGTTTTCATCTCTTTCTACTACGACACTAATCTTTCTGACCTGGATAGAACTTCTGAATGTAGATATATATATACTACCCTATATTTAAAGAAAACTGATACATTGATTTATGCATTCCTTAGATATTACAAACATCATCTGCCTAATTTTTCTAAAATGTGAACCCTCTAAATCAAAAACGGAACAACTAGCCACCTAAACAAAGAGCTTCTCCTTGCATGTTAAGAGCTATGTTTAAACTACAAGAATGATAATGTGTCATGTGACACTTGTGCACTGATCACTTACAACTTTAAAATAACTCAATGCTCTTCAGACTATACTACAAAGCTACATAATCAAGACAGGATGGTACTGGCACAAAAACAGAAATATAGATCAATGAAACAGTATAGAAAGCCCAGAGATAAACCCACGCACATATGGTCACCTTATCTTTGTTAAAGGAGGCAAGAATATACAATGGAGAAATGACACCCTCTTCAAGAAGTGGTGCTGGGAAAACTGGACAGCTACATGTAAAGAATGAAATTAGAGCACTCCCTAACACCAAACACAAAAATAAACTCAAAATGGATTAAAGACCTAAATGTAAGACCAGACACTATCAAACTCTTAGAGGAAAACATAGGCAGAATACTCTATGACATAAATCACAGCAAGATCCTTTTTGACCCACCTCCTAGAGAAATGGAAATAAAAACAAAATAAACAAATGGGACCAAATGAAACTTAAAAGCTTTTGCACAGCAAAGGAAACCATAAACAAGAGGAAAAGACAACCCTCAGAATGGGAGAAAATATTTGCAAATGAAGCAACTGACAAAGGATTAATCTCCAAAATTTACAAGCAGCTCATGCAGCTCAATATCAAAAAAGCAAACAACCCAATCCAAAAATGGGCAGAAGACCTAAATAGACATTTCTCCAAGGAAGATATACAGATTGCCAACAAACACATGAAAGGATGCTCAACATCACTAATCATTAGAGAAATGCAAATTAAAACTACAATGAAGAATCATCTCACACCAATCAGAATGGCCATCATCAAAAAATCTACAAAACAATAAATGCTGGAGAGGGTGTGGAGAAAAGGGAACCCTCTTGCACTGTTAGTGGGAATGTAAATTGATACAGCCTCTATGGAGAACAGTATGGAGATTCCTTAAAAAACTAAAAATAGAACTACCATACGACCCAGCAATCCCACTACTGGGCATATACCCTGAGAAAACCATAATTCAAAAAGAGTCGGGCTTCCCTGGTGGCGCAGTGGTTGGGAGTCTGCCTGCCAGTGCAGGGGGCGCGGGTTCGAGCCCTGGTCTGGGAAGATCCCACATGCCACGGAGCGACTGGGCCTGTGAGCCACAGTTGCTGAGCCTGCGCGTCTGGAGCCTGTGCTCCGCAGCAAGGGAGGCCGCGACGGTGGGAGGCCCGCGCACCGCGATGAAGAGTGGCCCCCGCTTGCCGCAACTGGAGAAGGCCCTCGCACAGAAACGAAGACCCAACACAGCCAAAAATAAATAAATAAATAAATAAAATTAAAAAAAAAAAAAAAAAAAAGAGTCATGTGCCACAATGTTCATTGCAGCTCTATTCACAATAGCCAGGACATGGAAGCAACCTAAGTGTCCATCGACAGATGAATGGATAAAGAAGATGTGGCACATATATACAATGGAATATTACTCAGCCACAAAAAGAAACGAAACTGAGTTATTTGTAGTGAGGTGGGTGGACCTAGAGTCTGTCATACAGAGTGAAGTGAGTCAGAAAGAGAAAAAGAAATACCACATGCTAACACATATATATGGAATCTAAAAAAAAAGGTTCTGAAGATCCTAGGGGCAGGACAGGAATAAAGATGCATGCAGACTTAGAGAATGGACTCGAGGACACGGGGAGGGCGAAGGGTAAGCTAGACAAAGTGAGAGAGTGGCATGGACATATATACACTACCAAATGTAAAATAGATAGCTAGTTTGAAGCAGCCACATAGCACAGGGAGATCAGCTCAGTGCTTTGTGACCACCTAGAGGGGTGGGATAGGGAGGGTGGGAGGGAGGCTCAAGAAGGAGGAGATATGGGGATATATGTATACGTATAGCTGATTCACTTTGTTATAAAGCAGAAACTAACACACCATTGTAAAGCAATTATACTCAAAAAAGATGTTAAAAAATAAATAAATAAAATAAAATAACTCGATATTCTTGAGATTAAGAAAACTGCTCACATATCGATCAAGAATGTTTTGCGTGGAGAAATGTAAGTTGGGAGCTAATCGAATAGACTGCATAAAGTCTAGCAAATACAGACAGAAAGCTCCATCAGTAACCACTACTACAGGAGTTCCCATTTGTGAATATGCAGACCATGCATGAGAGTCCATGAAAAGAAGCTAAGCTGTAAGACATTTACATGACAGTACAGACAGCTTAATTGGTTTTCAATTCACATCCCTTCTCTATGTAAATATAACAGCATCTCCCAGACAATGATCATCTGGCATAATGATGGGAAGTATAAAAATATATACTAAATAATATGTAAATCATTAGCAAGGTATTATCTTTTACACTACATAAATGTATCTGTTTGGTTCATTATGGTTCTTTAATATCTAATTAAGCACTTTACTTTCAAATTGCATGAAATTACTTTCTGTAATATTATCTTATTTTACTATCTAAACTTCAGAAGAATGATCAGAATATTGCATCCTAAAATCCAGTTAAATGTCTTCTCTAAACCACAGGCTGCTCCTTTGCAAGGCCCGAAGAAAAATCTTCACAGGGAGAGGCCTGCATGAGGTTGCATTCTTAGTTACTGTTATTTGAAAAGTGTTTTGAACTTTTAAGTTCAACTTTGTCATAAAAGGTAGCATTCCACTGAGAATCCATTAAAGATAACACCTGATTCTCAGCAAAAGCCTTTCCATTTATCAAAAGATGATTTTCAAGATTCTACACCTACAACTCGCTTGTGTCACTTATTGATAATTACTAATTGCTATATTTTATGACAGTTAATTGCTTAAACTTTCTGAAGTTTTAAATGAATAATTTGTTTCAGGGAAAGCAAAATTTATAAAGAGGGAGATAATTTAATCATCTGGATTGAAATTCAAAACTGAGAGAAAGGGGTACTAGCCACAGTTACAGCACAAGTGTGGCATCAACAGATACTGTCCTGGGCAAACCAACGTGTACAGCCACTTTCTTTTGAAACATTCTATTTTTTATTTCAATAAATGTACGAGAAGTTTTCACAAGTTAGCAACAGATGAAGGAATGTCTAAAGTCAATTCTGCAGAACTAAATAGACATTTCTCCAAAAAAGACGTACAGATGCCCAATAGGCACATGACAAGATGCTCGACATTGCTAATTATTAGAGCAATGTAAATCAAAACCACAATGAGGCATCACCTCATACCAGTCAGAATGGCATCATCAAAAAGTCTACAAACACTAAATCCTGGAGAGGGTGTGGAGAAAAGGGAACCCTCCTACACTGTAAGAACATAAACCGGTACAGCCACTATAGACAACAGTATGGAGGTTTCTCAAAAAACTAAAATACAGCCGCCATATGATCCAGCAATCCAACTCATGGGCATACATCCAGACAAAACACTAATTCAAAAAGATACTTGCACCCCAATGTTCATAGAAGCACTATTTACAATAGCCAAGACATGGAAACAACCTAAATGTCCATCGACAGAGGAATGGATAAAGAATATGTGGTGCATATATACATGGAATATTACTCAGTCATAAAAAAAGAATAAAATAATGCCATTTGCAGCAACATGGATGGACACAGAAATTGTCATACTGAGTGAAGTGAGTCAGAAGGAGAAAGACAAATATCATATGATATTACTTATATGTTGAATCTAAAATATGATATAAATGCACTTACTCACAAAACAGAAACAGACTCACAGACATAGAGAACAGACTTTGGGTTGCCAAGGGGGAGGTGGGTGGGGAAGGGATGGATTGGGAGGTTGGGATCAGTAGATGCAAACTATTATTTACAGGACGGATAGACAACAAGGTCCTACTGTATAGCACAGCGAACTATATTCAGTATCTTGTAATAAACCATAAGGGAAAATAATATGAAAAAGAATATATATATATATATATATAACTTAATCACTTTGTTGTACAACAGAAACTAACACAACATTATAAATCAACTGTACTTCAATAAAATAAATTTTAAAAAAGTAAGGTCAATTCTGCAGTATATTCCCCTTTCACCATCCACAGAACACTGACCTAGATCAAACTAAATGTACATAAACCTGAAGTAAAAGTGTAAGAATATACATACAGAAAGCCTGAGACATCCAGCACAGAATCTTAAAAAGTTCTTCAACACATACAATCTATTCAATCCAACCCATACCCAACAGTAAACTGATATGAAAGAGGAATTACTACTTGACAAGTATATGAACCCTTATTCAGCTAATTTAAAGTGAATAATTTATTAAATCCAGTGACACTAAAATCATCAGTCTGTTTCTCCCGATTTTTTTCTAGCAAAAGTTGAGGGAATGACCCTAAGCTAATTTCTCTGCTCACTTTTGAATTAAGGTTGCCTTTTAGCTATTTCAAACTCTATCACTTTGCCCACATTGCTTTGTGTGCTAAAGACATTTATGAGCTATTTAATGAGAAAGAAAGAAAAATGGAAGGAAGGTAAATATAACCTCAGGTCAAACCCTGGACTCATTTTACCTTTGACCTCTTCACCAAATTCTCACCCTGGTGGCTGAAGCCCTGGACACACTGCCCTGCTAGCACGATATGATGGATGGATTCTTCTACAAGAACCCATCTCCGCGGGACCTCTAGTAGCTGCAATCATCACAGGAAAAGATGCTCTGGGGATTCTTCTATAGTTTTACAAAGTAAAGTTAATAATGTCACCTTTCCTTGGTACAGAACTTTGAAGTTTAGGGTGCCTCTACCATCATGTTAAAGCCTCGTAGGTTAGAAGGGCAGACATTAACACTTTCACCTTACACAAGAAGAAACTGGGGTGCGGATGAGTTAACTTATTGATGTTTACACCTATAAGAAGTGTCCGTGTTAAGAGCAGAATCTAGTCTACTGTTCTATCTAACTATCTGATGCTCACCTCCCCTTCTGGTCACGGCAGTTTTAAAATGGTAGGAACTAAGCCAAGGTCGGGCTAAAGCAGAAGACTCTCTCTTTACTCTACCCAACAGCCCAATTCCTGACCCAACTCTCATACCTGACACAGTGGTCTTATTGTTGAATTGAATATCACATGATACTTTGTTAGAAATAGCCTACCGAACATACGAAATTCAGAACAATAGTAGAGAGAAGAGAGAACCTCATGGTTCAGGAGCGTGGTGGGAAGATGCGAAGGCATTCGAGAGCACTGCCAGCTAATGAGCCAGATCAGAGAGCCCAGGTGCACACGGGGTTAGCCAGTCACCTGTGGCCCGTTCCAGAGCCTGGAGACTGGAGTCTTCAGAAAAGGCTGGAAAATGCCACTAGCCATGTGACCTCTTTCTTGCTCCTTTAGTCTATTTTCTGGACTCCAGGATCAAATGTCATCAGGAAAGGGTTTGGAAGGCATTGAGCTAGTTCTGGGAATTTCACTAACAGAAACTAATAGAATAGTCACAAGGTAGACCTCTCAAGAGGTGAGCATGGGGCAGGGTGAAATATGTAACGTATCCAGCCAAACGCCCAAATGTTAAGCTCCTTCCCCAACGGAAGAGGGAAACAAACCATAATAGCCAAAGCTTGATGCACTTTTGAAAAGACTTATAGGAACACTAAAGGTTTGGAGTCCGTGTATGTGGGTTCTGGGTTCTATTACTTCAGTTGCCTCGTGCCTCAGGCCAACTTAGTTCAACTCTCAGGACCAGCTCTAAAATACCCAACTCCCATCACAGGACAAAATGTAGAAGTTGTTTAAAGATATAAAATAGTCCATAACGATAAATGAACTGCAGTTCAATGAACTTTACAATCCATGGTACAGCAAGCTCATCCATCTGCGTATTGCAGATGTAGGAAGATGGTAATATTATTGCAGGAATTGCTACTTTATATCTTTGCAGGAAGCTGGCTCTTGCTGTGCAGGTTAAATTCACACCACTCTCTCATCTGACCGGTTGGGCAAGTAACACTCCCAAGGTGCTGTGTTTCTATTCAAGTCTGCAGGGGCACCTAGAGCCCACATTGGTTTCCATATTCTACTCCAGACTTAGTAAACTATTTACCTCAGCAATGGTGCACCTCACTTCTGGTTAAGAAGGAACACACAGAGGTAAAAGAGAGTCAAGACAGGTTGGCAAAAATGTGAACTAAGTGTTATGTTTCTTACCCTCTATTCTCTTTGACAACGCCTTACTTCTTTCATTTTTTTTTTTTTCTTTAGGCTTCCCTTTTCTGCATTTTCTCCATGAGCATTTGGGCATGCACATTTACTAAGATAGGTTTTTGTTGAAAGCAGAAAACTGCAATGGTTCTGGGATAACCTTCCCTAAATGTAACCCTATCCATTAGGGGTGTGAAGGAGACTAGACATTTCCTCTCCCCGACTTTTCTACTTAACACAGCATCTGGGACCATGTAGACACCTGCTCATGCTTTAGCAGCTTTCTCAAATTACTCTTTGCTTTTTCTCTTTTCCCTTCTTACCCACCTCTGCCTCAGCAACATGAGAGAATATTTTGGGGTGTAAGACATGAAAATCTTTGCAAACCTCAATGAAAACATGATACCCGCATTCTGGGGACTCTGCCCTCACTCCACCCCAGCTGCCCTCAACTACCTTTCCTTCTTTTCCCAGTTGCTAATTGAGCCTTCTGGATACATTTTGGGTCACAATATTATAATTGGTTGGAGGTAGAAAAAAGAGAAAGAAAAGCTGAAGGTGCAAGGGTTCTACCCATCTACTTTGTCTCTCCTCTCACAAAGGAAGTAGGTATTACAGATGTTTGAAGAGCTAGTGGGCATTAGGTTCCCTGTTAAGAGAGAGGGAGAAGTCCAAAGTCAATATTCTTTATAAGTCAAATCACACAATGAATTGCAGGATTTGTAAAAAAAAAAAAAAAGAACCTCCTAGAATCCCAATTTAATTTTCTGGCCCACATTTATACAATTTAAGAGGCAGGACTAGAATTTGAACCCCGAATGCTCAGATCCAACATTAATGGACTTACCATTGTGCTTTTTATTATCTTCAAACTGGGGACAATGCCCTTGCCCTCAATCCACTGGGAAACTCTATTAAGAGTGTGGGTGGGGCTTCCCTGGTGGCGCAGTGGTTGAGAATCTGCCTGCTAATGCAGGGGACACGGGTTCGAGCCCTGGTCTGGGAAGATCCCACATGCCACGGAGCAGCTGGGCCCGTGAGCCACAACTACTGAGCCTGCGCGTCTGGAGCCTGTGCCCCGCAACGGGGGGGGGCCGCGATAGTGAGAGGCCCGCGCACCGCGATGAAGAGCGGTCCCTGCACCGCGATGAAGAGTGGCCCCCACTTGCCGTAACTAGAGAAAGCCCTCGCACGAACTGAAGACCCAACACAGCCAAAAATAAAGAAATAAATAAATAAAGTAGCTATAAAATTAAAAAAAAAAAAAAAAAAAAAAAAAAAAAAAAAGATGTAAAGCTTCAAAAAAAAAAAAAAAAAAGAGTGTGGGTGAAGCTCCAGGGTCTCCTATAATCAGCAGCTGATCTTCTGAATCAGCCTAACCTGCCAAACCCCTCCTCTGAAACTGAGGGACGAACAGACATTAATCTAAGGAAGAGGTAGATGAACTACAGGCTTCTTGTTGGTAAAAGGACAGTGCAGCATGTGGGACGATACTTGGACTTAGAATAAAAGGTCTGGGTTTGAATCCTGGTCAGGCCATATTACGTGAGTAGGTTCAAGGTATTCCAAGAACCCTCTAAGGGCTGGATGAGGATTTGCGGGTTATATGACCCTACTTACCTTATGCACAAGCTGTTTGTGAGAATCCAAATATACATATATTGAACTTGAACACAGTCAACTCTTTGGCATTTGGTTCAATAACCATTTAGAATAATGGCCAGCATGAGGTAAATGCTCAATAAATGTTGGTAGTTCTATTAAATATTCCCACACGGTTCTCAATTCCCAGCCGCTAGCCATCCTTTTCAGTCTCTGCTTCTATATTTTTTCTCTTGTCTAGCTACTCTGTAATTCCTTTCTCTGTGAAGCTTTTATAAAAATGGAATAAGATTTTAGATATAATGAGATCTTCTCTGATTTAGGTCCCAGATAACGCAGTTTTCAACCCATGTAATATACTGCCTTTTGGTGTCTAGTGACGGTTACTTGAAGGAGTATTCATTGAGGAAGCTGGGTTTCAAAAGACTTCTAGAACACACACTCACACCCATACCTACACACATCTACACACATCTACACACACACCCCAAAACCCTACTAAGATTAAGAAAGACCTTCTTTCTGCAGGGAATTAAATCAACCATTCGAAATTATTTTCAGGAGTCAAGTAATTTTTGTTAGATGGCAATGGTGTTTGAAATCAGTGCACTTTGCCAACAAAATGAATTATTTTTATGACAAAGTACTTATAATTTCAAAGAAAAAATTTTCCTGAAATCTTGAGGTGAAAGTAGCTTCATTATCCTTTTCCATTTATATGTATTTAAAGACATTATCAAGGCCAAATTCAAGTAGTAATATACAACCAAGGCTGATGAAACTGTACAAATATATTTTAATTGATATTTTATACTGTTTCTTTGGTGTATTCGCCCATCAGTTTTCTCTCTCCTCTCTCCTAGTGCCTGTTTTTACAAATTGTGAATGGAGAGCACACACGGGAAGTAGGGAGCTCAGGCGATGGCTCTACAGTAATGACCAAGGGGAAGTTTAAGTCTAAATGCTGAGTTACCAGGACTTTAGCTTCGCAGGGCCTGTTGTGGGACTAAATTCTCAGATATGTGATATAACGACCGTGCGCTACTGCCAAAACTCATCTCCAATTTAACGACTATTTCAAAGGCTTGTGAAAAGCCTCCTGTGTTCCGTCTACCTTTCTGCAAAGTTTAGAAAGGGCCACCATCCATGATTCTGTGTCATTAAGCTCCCATATAGGTGTGTCATCTGAATAACCCCTACAGTCCTCAGTTTTTAAGACATAAACCGCCCTCTAGAAAAAAGTACATCTCTGTTGCACTAATTTGCGGAGAACATGACAGACTTCCATGGCAGCAAACTGGGATTCCAGAACATCCCCAGTCTGCCACCGCACAGAAGGCCAAGACATTAGCAGCGGAGGCTGATTGATAAAGTTAGTGCCGAGGCCTGGGATTGCAGAGGCTGTGGTGTGACAGCACCACACACTGCAATCTTTAGAGAATCCTTGCAAGAAAGGAACACCACGTGCGTGCCAGGGACAGCAGTCAGGGCACAGCAGTGGGAAAGATGCTTTTGACGTGAACAGTTGGACGGTGTCCTTCATTTTTATTTGTCCATAGAAGCCTGTAGGATCTGATCCCTCCTAGAACTCCCCCTTCCCCACTTAGAGCCCCTCTCTCCACCAGCCCTGAAAGACCCAGTGAAGAGGAGCGATGCCCACTGGCTTGCCCTGCGCCTTCCCTTCCCGGTCGGACCTGTCAGGCAGCAGCCCATGTTTTCCATCGCCTGCTGGAGGTCTCTGTGCACCTGCTGTCTGCAGTGAACACCGAAAGGGACGGGAGCAAAACGGTGCATGCTGACCAGCAGAAGACGTGTCCGGGACAGGTGGCGGGGGGCTGTGACGGGTGAGGACAAGACGGACTGACAACCAGACAGACAGACAGCAGCACCAGCAGACACCATGCATTACTTCCAGTCTCAGAGGAGGGGAAAGCCTGCAGCGCCAGGGACCTTCCGCCAGGGACAGGCAGCAGATTCACGAGGTTCTGCTTCCTGCACGCCTGCAGGCTTCAAGCCCCTGTTTTTTGGATAAGAAGGAGCAGGGAATCCAGAAACCTGCTGCTCTTCAGAGAAGCAGGCCAGCTCCGGCCTTCCGAGTTAATGGGCCCTCTCTCTCTGAGTCTACGATAAAAGGGCAGGGATGACTGGATCTCTCCTCTTGTGCTGTGACCAGCCCTCGCTGCTCTCCCTCAACGCCCCCTCTCCCATCTGGGCGGCAGCTGCGCTAGCGGAGACCCGGCAGGCTGGGGATGCAGGCCCTCCGGTTCTCCGCTGCCAGCCTCTGCTGCTTCTCTCCTGTGACAGCACCTCCTCTTCAGGAGGCCATCCCGGGGGGCGGGGGAGAGGCGGGAGGGCGTGCGCTGGGCCCGGGTTGGGGTACGGGGGTGCCGCCCCTTTGCCGCCCCTCCTTTGCTCTCCGCTGTAACTCCACATGCAACAGGCTCCCTCCGGCTCTTCACTCCAACCTTCCGCCCCAGATACACCTCCTGGCCTTAACGCGGGGAGCCAGGGAACTAGTCCCCATCAGGGCCTCTAGATTTCCTCACTGCCAAGTTGAAAACTTTCCCCAATACAGGAGGACCTCTCGGGGAAGGCGGGGTTCACGTCCCCTCCAGCTCCACTGCACGGGGATGGCAAGGAGGCGCGGGAGGCCAGCACCTTGGGAGCAGTTTCGCCCGAGACTAAGGCAGGTGGCAGGGCAGTGTCACACGCGCCTGCCTCGCCAGCCACCAGCCCCGTCCCCTCCCCAGACCCCGGAAAACGGGGCGCTGGACGGAGATCCCCTGAAGGGTTGATGGGCTTTAAAGAAGGGGGGATGTGTGCAAATAATCAGTCCCCTTATGGTACGGCTTGCACCAGGAAACGAGAAGGCCCTGGAACTCCCTTGGAAACCAGTAAAGAGGAACCTCTATTTTATTCAGGCCAGAGTCCCCATCAGCTTCTCCCATTATTAAAAACTTTGCATTGCCAATGGCATCGTATACGGGGAGGAAAATCTGTCTTCACACAGGTATTCCGTGTAGAAGACCCCGAAGCAAAGGTTAGAGAGACGCTGAAGAAGCAGGTTACCAAAGATGGCAACTGCCCAAAAAAAAAGACCCAACCCCGAGCTGTGAGATGAATGAGTAGCAAAATGAACACTCAAAATAAGCATTTTTCTTACACCAATACTGACACCCTTGGCTGGGGCAATCCCAACCAGCTCGACAACTCCAAGGAAAGAAGAGCTTTTCCCAGCGGCTCTTCGCCCACCTGCCCTTCCTGCCGCTCAGCCCCTGCCCCTCACCTGCTCCCGGCCCAGGGCCCTGCCTTCCACTCGGGCGGAATCGGCTCTTTGCAGCCTTGCACATCCCACCCCGGCTGGCGCCGTCCCCCCAGTCCTCCCGGCACCGCGGTCCCCAGCCGCCCTCTCCGGGCTCCTCGGCTCAGGGCTCAGCGCAGCCCCGCCCGCCAGCTGTCCTCCCAGCCTCCTCCCCGCCCCGGCCCCGCGCCCCCCGGCCCCCGGCCCGCCTCTACGCCACACTCGGCCGCTAGGAGCGGCTGGCGGCGGGGAGCGGCCCGGTGGAGGCGCGCATGGCGCGGCCGCGCTGGCTTACTTGAGCATGGCCTCTTCCTTCTCCTCCTCCTCCTTCTGCCGGTCCATCACTGCCATGATGATGTTCCTCTCCTCCTCGGTCAGGTGGCTCAGGTCGGGCAGCTCGGGCATCGGGGGAGGCACGGTGGGCGGGCGGGGACCGCGGGGCCCCACGGCCGAGGACATCTTCGCGGCCTGCCCGCCCCTCGGCTGGCCTGGGCTCGGCGCGGGCGCGCCTTCCGACGCACGCCCGGCGGCTGCGCCCCTGCTCGGCTCACCGCGGAGCCCTCGCGGCGGCGGCGGCGGCGGGGCAGGCGAGCGCGCGAGCCCGGGCTGTCATGGTCCTCCGCCTCCACCCAGCCCCGGATGCTGCCTTTGTTTTGGTGGCCCTGGCGAGGCGCGGGCGCCCGGGCGCTTCCCGCAGCCCAGCCTCCCGGGCGGGGGCGGGGGCGGGGGCGGGGGCTCGGGCGCGCGGGGGGCTCGGAGGCTCGGGCTCGGCCGCCTCCGTGCGCGGTGCGGGAGGAGAGTTTGGGTGTCGCTTAGGCGGAGTCTCGCGGCTCGGCTCCGGTGATGCTGCCGCGCTCGCAGACACGGCCGCCAGCCCAGCCGCTCGGCCCGGAGCCGCTCCGCCCACGGCGCCCACCCGCCCACTCCCGGTCCCAGCCCCGCGCCCCGCCGCCCCCGCGCGCTCCAGCCCAGGTACCCTCCCCCGTGACTCATCCTGCCTCGCCGGGTCCCCCGTCTCTGTCAGCCTCGCCAGCCCTAGTTTCCCACGGGTGGCATTAATCATCATCATCCTCGCTCCATCTTCGTCGTGGAGCATTCGTATTATCGGAGCAGCCCCGATGTTCTGCACAGGACGGAACACCCTCTGCGTGCATTTTCCCCCTTCCACCGTCTCCGTCTCATTTAGTGGTCAAGTGTTCATAGCCACAGCTATGTGGCTTTTAAGATCATTTTGATACACACACCCCCCCCAACAGCCTGGGTTTTCTGGGTCCATTGTACACAGTCTTTCTTGACCCGTCCTCAGTAAGACTGCTCTGCAACGTACCTGAATCGCCCCTCCAGAGACCCCACAGCACGGCAAATCTTTAATTTGTCATTTGGGGCTCTTGGTCGCCCATGCCATCACATAACCGCACTTGTCTGCTGCTTGCAAATGGATTATCTACTCTAATTCCTCTAATGATGCTCTGCCATCACCATGCACTCACTTCTTAGCCGCTGTAGGTACTTCTCAAGAAACACTGATCCCAGATTTTAAAAAAAACAAACAAATGAACAAACACACCACAGCCTAGTGTAAGGAGCTTCTGCTTAATGCCTGGCCCAATGATAAGCATTAAGGATGAGCTCCTCTTGCTGATAAAGGCAAAAATAAATAGACAATCCTTTCGAAACAGTTCATGTTATCAGCTTTCAAACCTGGAGACTGAATTGGGCTAATATATTTATAAAAGAATCAATCTAGAGAAGAGTTCAAATCGAACAAAAATTTCTCTTCGCAATGGTGATGAGAAAAATTGATATGTTTCTCTCCTGCAGAATTCTTTCTATAATTCCAGAAGGGATCTAGCATTAATTTTTTTCCCTCCAAACCTAACTTTGTTAATAAAGAAGATAAGGATGATGATATTTATGAATCCTAAAAAATCCTAAAATCTTCAAGTTTAAAACATTTAAGAGCTTAACTGCTTGACCACCTGCTGAATGTGGGTGTTGCTTCTACCTGGACACATCCATATGAATAATGTCAGTGATGGAAGGCTCACTACCACTCAATTTTATCCCGATGTCTAAAGCCCCCTCCTACCTGAAAATCTTTCAACTCCTTGAGACGGCCATCATATGGCCTTCAATTTTCTCTAGCGTAAACCTTCCCAGTTTACCCAACCAGTAACCCTGTAGCATGATTTCAAATTCTGGCCATTCTGGTCACCTGCCTTTGGACGCACTGGTTTTGTTTTCACTAGCCTTCCTGATTAGTGGTATCAAGAATACACAGAAAGGGCTTCCCTGGTGGTGCAGTGGTTGAGAATCTGCCTGCTAATGCAGGGGACACGGGTTCGAGCCCTGGTCTGGGAAGATCCCACATGCCGCGGAGCAACTAGGCCTGTGAGCCACAACTACTAAGCCTGCGCGTCTGGAGCCTGTGCTCCGCAACAAGAGAGGCCGCGATAGTGAGAGGCCCACGCACCGCGATAAAGAGTGGCCCCCGCTTGCCACAACTAGAGAAAGCCCTCGCACAGAAACGAAGACCCAACACAACAAAAAAAATAAATTAATTAATTAAAAAAAGAATAGCTCTTTTAAAAAAAAAAGAATACACGGAAAGAACTGAGAACAGTGCCTGGCACTTAGTAACTGCCTTATAATCATAGTTTTTATTTGCACAACTTAACATTGGCCTAGCTTTTTGGTAGCCATGTCGGTTCCAAGGATGTCACTGAAATAAACACATAGTCCACAGAAATTTCCAGTCCTTTTTCGTAAGTGCTTCTGCCTAGCCAGATTTCCTTTTTCCTCTAATTAAGCAATTGATGAAAGCACTCTAATCAGCATCTTTTCTTCATTTTTAAAAAATTGTCACTATTTCCCACAGACCAAGCGTATTTTCAGGAGGGAAAAAATGAGTTTGAATTCTGGCTCTAACCAGTGATTTCATGATCTTGGCCAAATCACTTATCCTCTTTGAACCTCTGTTTCTTCATCTAGAAAGAGGGGTAAAGATATTTACCTCAAAATAGAAGAGGGATGTTAAATGAGAAGGCATATTTGAAGTATCTAGCTACGTGCCTGATACTTTCTGGTTCTCTTTTTCTTTTTTCTTGCTCTCTCTAAGGGATGCTTTAGGCCATCTCTCCATGATTAATGTATGGAGAGGAGGAGAAAGGTAGGTGATACATTCATTCTATCAGATGCCTGCATCTCTGCTGGTCCATGTAGTGATACAACAAAGGCCTTGTCCTCACAAGGTAGACAATCAAGTTGGTCCTCATGAAATTCTTGGAATATTACTCAGCCATAAAAAGAAACAAAATTGAGTTATTTGTGGTGAGGTGGATGGAGTTAGAGTCTGTCATACAGAGTGAAGTAAGTCAGAAAGAGAAAAACAAATACAGTATGCTAACACATATATATGGAATCTAAGGAAAAAAAAAAAAAAAGGTCATGAAGAACCTAGTGGTAAGACGGGAATAAAGACACAGACCTACTAGAGAATGGACTTGAGGATATGGGGAGGGGGAAGGGTAATCTGGGACGAAGTGAGAGAGTGGCATGGACATATATACACCACCAAACGTAAAATAGATAGCTAGTGGGAAGCAACTGCATAGCACAGGGAGATCAGCTCGGTGCTTTGTGACCAGCTAGAAGGGTGGGATAGGGAGGGTGGGAGGGTTGGAGACACAAAAGGGAAGAGATAGGGGGATATATGTATATGTATAACTGATTCACTTTGTTATAAAGCAGAAACTAACACACCATTGTAAAGCAATTATACTCCAATAAAGATGTTAAAAAAAAAAAAAAAAAGAAATGAGAAATCCTCAGTAGCCATTAGAACTAGCTGAATAAAGTTCTTGAAGGCAGGGGCCTAATGAACAATTAGCAGTGTTGTTTTCGTCTGCTGGGGCTGCTATAACAAAACACCACAGGCTGGGTGGCTTAAACAACAGAAATTTATTTTCTCACAGCCCTGGAGGCTAGAAATCCACAATCAAGGTGTTGGCAAGACTGATTTTTCCTGAGGCCTCTCTCCTTGGCTACCTTCTTGCTGTGTCCTCACATGGCCTGTTGTCTGTGCCTGCCCATCCCTGGCATCTGTCCCTCCGCTTATAAGGACATCATTCCTGTTGGGATAGGGCCCACACCCTTATGACCTCATTTAACCTTAAGCACCTCTTCAAAGGTCCTATCTTCAAATATAGTCACCTTCTTAGGTACCAGGGATTAGGACTTTGACATATGAATTTTAGGGGGGCACACAATTCAGTCCATAGCAAGTGGTTTCCATCTATTAGAATTACTTTGGGAAATGGTGATTGATGTGTGTTATCTAGATGATTTAATGAAAAGAAGTCTGGTCTCAATCATCTTTGTGTTCATAACCTCTTCCTTGCTGCTTGATAATTGTGTCAGAAATCAGTGAGTGAGTAAATGAATAAAGAAGTGAATGAATTGACCAATAAATTAGTAGATGCCATGGTACACCCATCAGTGTCTCTCTTTCTGTCAGGGATCTCATCCGTCATGGAGGGGTTGAAATGCAAGAGAAGTATACTTCTACACATTTGCTTCCAGAAAAGCAGAACTTACGTGCACTTAAGTAAGCAAATAAACACTGAGTAGATGTACCAAAGTGTGTGGCACAGATGATTAGTTCTTGAAGATACTCTACAAAAAATACCCAATAAACTTAGAAAAATGTGCACAATACCTCCCTCTTAGAAACTCGCAAGGCACCTTAAGAAAGAAAAGGTTCTAAGAAGCAATTATTTACTGCAGTAATGAAATGTGTTTTACTTGGTTTGGCTTGGCATTTCCTAAATGTATTTGGACGGTAATAAAACTGCCCACTCTCCTAAGGGAGGAAACATGCTTTAGACAAGTTTGGGAAAAATCCCAACTTATGAGCTTGGTATCCAGAGGTATTGACTTGAGAGACCATGAAACTTCTCCTGTGATGCCCCTTGCCCAACCAATGAAGTGTATAGAAAAATGTCTTAAATCTCTATTCATAAGATATGTATCAGATTCCCTTCAGGTCAACTCTGACCTTATGTTCAGGGTACAAGTCAGAAGTGATGACTTAGACACAGTTCCTCTCCTGTAAACTTCTTAGCGCTCTTTTTTACCGATACTCTCAGATCATCTCTCAGAATACGTCTAAAATTGGACATCAGTGTTAACTGCTAATTTAACTTAATAGCTAAGATTATAACTTCAAAGTGGAAAATCATTGAAATGGGGTCATGTTCAAATCCTTACCCTACCATCTGACAGATGTAGTGGGTTTAAAACTGTGCCTCTCCCCGCTCCCGCCAAAAAATTCATGTCCACTCAGAACCTCAGAATGTGGCTGTATATGGAAATGGGTCTTTACAGATGAAATTGGTTAAAATAGATCATACTGTATTAGGATGGGTGCTAAATCCAATGACTTTTGTCTTCATAAGAGGAGAGAGGCACAGACACCCAGAGAGGAAGGCCATGTGGAAACAGAGGCACAGGAGGAATTGATGCACCCCCAGGGTGAGGAACGCCAGGAGCCACCGGAAGCTGGAAGAGGCAGGAAGCTTTCTCCTCTGCAGACTTCAGGGGAAGCATGGCCCTGCTGACACCTGGCTTTTGGACTTCTAGCCTCCACAGCTGTGAGAGACTAAATCTCTGTTGTTTCATGCGGTTTTGCAGCTCGTGGTACATTGTTACAGAAGCCCTAGAAAGCGGATACAATATTTACGTGAGTTTGGATCAAGTACACCTTACTGAGCCTTCTCTTGCTCATCTATAAAATGGAAATAACACTGTCTGCCCTCCAGGGCTTTGGTAAGGTTGAAAGCTGGGCGCTGAGGCTATGGGAGCGAACGTCGAATTTAAGGTAATGGTCCTAGAGGGGTTGGCCAAGTATGGCGCATGAGTCAAATGCAGACCAAAGCCTGTTTTTGTGAATAAAGTTTTATTGGAACACAGCCACATCCATTGATCCATGTATTATCTCTAGCTGCCTTCATGCTACCATGGTAGAGTGGAAGCCACAGAGACCATATGTCCAGAGAAGCCTAAAATATTTACTATCTGCCTTGTTGCAGAAAAAGATTTGTCCACCTCTGCTCCAGCTGCTAACAATGTGGTTGGAAGAGAGAGGCATAAGTAAACACACAAGAACAGCTGGACTTCGGTAATTGTTCTAGAAAACACCTTGCTGGATAGAGTAGAGAGTAAACTGTGGGGAGTGGGCAGTCATGGCGTCCTAAGGAGGGGTCCTGTGAGCAGAGATTTGAAGAAGAAGAAGGAATTGCCTAAGAAGGGCTGGGCACAGAGTGTTCCAAGGTGAGGAAGGCAGTCGACACACGGCCCCAAGTCAGGAAGGGGCAGAGCCCTGGAGGAACAGGAGGTGGGCCAGGGAGGCGGGATCACTGGGAAGAGAGGAGAAAACTCGGGTGATGAGCTCCTACAGGGAATTTCTACTCCAGGGAATTAGCAAGTGACTCTTTTGTGATGTCAGAATTCTGTATAACTCCAGTTATAATTATTGAAGGGTTTTTAATTTCTGGAAAATAAAAGAATTAGGAATACCTTCAACATCAATTGAGATGCAGTCTTGCCTAACCACTGAACTGCAACATTGAGTTTTGATTTAAGCTATCACCACCTCCTCCTAGATATTATTCACATCATTGTCATGGGCACCACCATAATCTGTTACACAAGAACAGTTTCTATATAAGGTGATCGTGTGTCCCGGTTTATCCAGGACCATCTGAGTCAATGCTTCCTGTACTGGCATTATTATCAACAGCATCTTCTTTCACTTAAAAGTGTCCCAGTTTGTATGACAAATTATATGGTCACCCTATTTATACATAGTTATAATAATTTGCAAAAATGTCGTCTTTCTGATTTCAGAGAACATTGGGCTCTCAAATGATTTCACTCAAAGAATTTGGCTGAAACTGGATATCAAATTTTGGCTCAAATTCAGCCAAATACCTATTTTAATCTGATTTTTGGTAACGTTCCACTATTGTCATTTATTTCGTGAGGAACTGAGCGTGTGGGAAAGTCTTTGACCTTGGACTTAGAAGAAGGGACATCATTCTGTGCTCTCCAGGTGGGTTACACTAGCCTTGCACATACTTCTTCCAAGCAATTAATATTTTATTTTAACATCTTTATTGGAGTATAATTGCTTTACAATGGTGTGTTAGTTTCTGCTTTATAACAAAGTGAATCAGCTATACATATACATATATCCCCATATCGCCTCCCTCTTGAGCCTCCCTCCCACCCTCTCTATCCCACCCCTCTAGGTGGTCACAAAGCACCGAGCTGATCTCCCTGTGCTATGCGGCTGCTTCCCACTAGTTATCTATTTTACATTTGGTAGTGTATATATGTCCATGCCACTCTCTCACTTCGGTCCCAGCTTGCCCTTCCCCCTCCCCGTGTCCTCAAGTCCATTCTGTACATTTGCGACTTTATTCCTTTCCGGCCCCTAGGTTCTTCAGAAACATTTCTTTTTTTTAGATTCCATATATATGTGTTAGCATACGGTATTTGTTTCTCTCTTTCTGACTCATTTCACGCTGTATGACAGACACTAGGTCCATCCACCTCACTACAAATAGTTCAATTTCATTTCTTTTTATGGCTGAGTAATATTCCATTGTATATATGTGCCACATCTTCTTTATCCATTCATCCGATGATGGACACTTAGGTTGCTTCCATGTCCTGGCTATTGTAAATAGTGCTGCAATGAACACTGTGGTACATGACCCTTTTTGAATTATAGTTTCTCAGGGTATATGCCCAAGGGTGGGATTGCTGGGTTGTATGGTAGTTCTATCTTTAGTTTTTTAAGGAACTTCCATACTGTTCTCCATAGAGGCTGTATCAATTTACATTCCCACCAACAGTGCAAGAGGGTTCCCTTTTCTCCACACCCTCTCCAGCATTTATTGTTTGTAGATTTTTTGATGATGGCCATTCTGACTGGTGTGAGGTGATACCTCCCTGTGGTTTCGATTTGCATTTCCCTAATGACTAGTGATGTTGAGCATCCTTTCATGTGTTTGTTGGCAATCTGTATATCTTCTTTGGAGAAATGTCTGTTTAGGTCTTCTGCCCATTTTTGGATTGTGTTGTTCGCTTTTTTGATATTGAGCTGCATGAGCTGCTTGTAAATTTTGGAGATTAATCCTTTGTCAGTTGCTTCATTTGCAAATATGTTCTCCCATTCTGAGGGTTGTCTTTTCATCTTGTTTATGGTTTCCTTTGCTGTGCAAAAGTTTTTAAGTTTCATTAGGTCCCATTTGTTTATTTTTGTTTTTATTCCCATTTCTCTAGAAGGTGGGTCAAAAAGGATCTTGCTGTGATTTATGTCATAGAGTGTTCTGCCTATGTTTTCCTCTAAGAGTTTTATAGTGTCTGGCCTTACATTTAGGTTTTTAATCCGTTTGGAGTTTATTTTTGTGTATGGTGTTAGAGAGTGTTCTAATTTCATTCTTTTACATGTAGCTGTCCAGTTTTCCCAGCACCACTTATTGAAGAGGCTGTCATTTCCCCATTGTATATTCTTGCTTCCTTTATCAAAAATAAGGTGACCATATGTGCGTGGGTTTATCTCTGGGCTTTCTATCCTGTCCATTGATCAATATTTCTGTTTTTGTGCCAGTACCATACTGTCTTGATTACTGTAGCTTTGTAGTATAGTCTGATGTCAGGGAGCCTAATTCCTCCAGCTCCATATATCTCTCTCAAGATTGCTTTGGCTATTCGGGGTCTTTTGTGTTTCTATACAAATTGTGAAATTCTTCATTCTAGTTCTGTGAAAAATGCCATTGGTAGTTTGATAGGGATTGCATTGAATCTGTAGAATGCTTTGGGTAATATAGTCATTTTCACAGTGTGATTCTTCCAGTCTAAGAACATGGTATATCTCTCCATCTGTATCATCTTTAATTTCTTTCATCAGTATCTGATAGTTTTCTGCATACAGGTCTTTTGTCTCCTTAGGTAGGTTGATTCCTAGGTATTTTATTGTTTTTGTTGCAATGGTAAATGGGAGTTTCCTTTCAGATTTTTCATCATTAGTGTATAGGAATGCAAGAGATTTCTGTGCATTAATTTTGTATCCTGCTACTTTACCAGATTCATTGATTAGCCCTAGTAGTTTTCTGGTAGCATCTTTAGGATTCTCTATGTATAGTAACATGTCATCTGCAAACAGTGACAGCTTAATTCCTTCTTTTCCGATTTGTATTCCTTTTATTTCTTTTTCTTCTCTGATTGCTGTTGCTAAAACTTCCAAAACTATGTTGAATAATAGTGGTGAGAGTGGGCAAACTTGTCTTGTTCCTGATCTTAGTGGAAATGGTTTCAGTTTTTCACCATTGAGAACGACGTTGGCTGTGGGTTTGTCATATATGGCCTTTATTATGTTGGGGTAAGTTCCCTCTATGCCTACTTTCTGGAGGGTTTTTATCATAAATGGTCGTTGAATTTTTTCAAAAGCTTTTTCTACTTTTATTGAGATGATCATATGGTTTTTCTCCTTTGATTTATTAATATTGTTTATCTCATTGATTGATTTGCATATATTGAAGAGTCCTTGCATTCCTGGGATAAACCCCACTTGATCATGGTGTATGATCCTTTTAATGTACTGCTGGATTCTGTTTGCTCGTATTTGGTTGCGGAGTTTTGCATCTATGTTCATCAGTGATATTGGCCTGTAGTTTTCTTTCTTTGTGACATCTTTGTCTGGTTTTGGTATCAGGGTGATGGTGGCCTCGTAGAATGAGTTTGGGAGTGTTCCTCCCTCTGCTATATTTTGGAAGAGTTTGAGAAGGATAGGTGTTAGCTCTTCTCTAAATGTTTGATAGAATTTACCTGTGAAGTCATCTGGTCCTCAGCTTTTATTTGTTGGATGATTTTTAATCACAGTCTCAATTTCAGTGCTTGTGACTGGCTTTTTTTGTATTTTCTATTTCTTCCTGATTCAGTCTCAGAAGGTTGTGCTTTTCTAAGAACGTGTCCATTTCTTCCAGGGTGTCCATTTTGTTGGCATATAGTTGCTTGTAGTAATCTCTCATGATCCTTTGTATTTCTGCAGTGTCATTTGTTACTTCTTTTTCATTTCTAATTCTATTGATTTGAGTCTTCTCCCTTTTTTTCTTGTTGAGTCTGGTTAATGGTTCATCAGTTTTTTTTTTATCTTCCCAAAGAACCAGCTTTTAGTTTTATTGATCTTTACTATTGTTCTATTCATTTCTTTTTCCTTTATTTCTGACCTGATCTTTATGAATTCTTTCCTTCTGCTAACTATGTGGGTTTTGTTGTTGTTGTTGTTCTTTCTCTAATTGCTTTAGGTGTAAGGTTAGGTTGTTTATTTGAGATGTTTCTTGTTTCTTGAGGTAGGATCGTATTGCTATAAACTTCCCTCTTAGAACTGCTTTTGCTGCATCCCATAGGTTTTGGGTTGTCATGTTTTCATTGTCATGTGTTTCTAGGTATTTTTTGATTTCCTTTTTGATTTCTTCAGTGATCCCTTGGTTATTTAGTAGTGTATTGTTTAGCATCCCTGTGCTTGTATTTTTTACAGATTTTTTCCTGTAATTGATATCTAGTCTCATAGCATTGTGGTTGGAAATGATATGATTTCAATTTTCTTAAATTTACCAAGGCTTGTTTTGTGACCCAAGATATGATCTATCCTGGAGAATGTTCCATGAGCACTTTAGAAGAACGTGTTTTCTGTTGTTTTTGGATGGAGTGTCCTATAAATATCAATTAAGTCCATCTTGTTTAATGTATCATTTAAAGCTTGTGTTTCCTTATTTATTTTCATTTTGGATGATCTGTCCATTGGTGAAAGTGGGGTGTTAAAGTTCCCTACTATGATTGTGTTACTGTCAATTTCCCCTTTTATGGCTGTTAGTATTTGCCTTATGTATTGAGGTGCTCCTGTGTTACGTTCAAAAATATTTACAATTGTTATATCTTCTTCTTGGATTGATCCCGTGATCATTATGTAATGTCTTTCTTGTCTCTTGTAAGAGTCTTTATTTTAAAGTCTATATTGTCTGACATGAGAATTGCTACTCCAGCTTTCTTTTGATTTCCATTTGCATGGAGTATCTTTTTCCATCCCCTCACTTTCAGTCTGTATGTGTCCCTAGGTCTGAAGTGGGTCTCTTGTAGACAGCATATAGATGGGTCTTGTTTTTGTATCCATTCAACCAGTCTATGTCTTTTGGTTGGAGCATTTAATCCATTTACATTTAAGATAGTTATCGATATGTATGTTCTTATTACCATTTTCTTAATTGTTTTGGGTTTGTTATTGTAGGTGTTTTCCTTCACTTGTGTTTCCTGCCTAGAGAAGTTCTCTTAGCATCTGTTGTAAAGCTAGTTTGGTGGTGCTGAATTCTCTTAGCTTTTGCTTGTCTGTAAAGGTTTTAATTTCTCCATCGAATCTGAATGAGATACTTGCTGGGTAGAGTAAACTTCGTTGTAGGTTTCTCCCTTTCATCACTTTAAATATGTCCTGCCACACACTTCTGGCTTGCAGAGTTTTGATGGAAGATCAGCTGTTAACCTTATGGGGATTCCCTTGTATGTTATTCCTTGTTTTTCCCTTGCTGCTTCTAATATTTTTTCTTTGTATTTAATTTTTCTTTTTAAATTAATTAATTAATTAATTTATTTATTTTTGGCTGTGTTGGGTCTTTGCCTCTGTGCGAGGGCTTTCTCCAGTTGCGGCAAGCAGGGGTCACTCTTCATCGCGGTGCGTGGGCCTCTCACTATCGCGGCCTCTCTTGTTGTGGAGCACAGGCTCCAGACACGCAGGCTCAGTATTTGTGGCTCATGGGCCTAGTTGCTCCGCGGCATGTGGGATCTTCCCAGACCAGGGCTCGAACCCGTGTCCCCTGCATTGGCAGGCAGATTCTCAAACACTGCACCACCAGGGAAGCCCTGTATTTAATTTTTGATAGTTCGATTAATATGTGTCTTGGCGTGTTTCTCCTTGGATTTATCCTTTCTGGGACTCTCTGCACTTCCTGGACTTGATTGACTATTTCCTTTCCCATATTAGAGAAGCTTTCAACTATAATCTCTTCAAATATATTCTCAGTCCCTTTCTTTTTCTCTTCTTCTTCTGACACCCCTATAATTTGAATGTTTGTGAATTTAATGTTGTCCAGAGGCCTCTGTGACTGTCCTCAATTCTTTTCATTATTTTCTTTATTCTGCTCTCCAGTAGTTACTTCCACTATTTTATCTTCCAGGTCACTTATCTGTTATTCTGCCTCAGTTATTCTGATATTGATTCCTTGTAGAGATTTTTTAATTTCATTGATTGTGTTGTTCATCATTGTTTGTTTGTCCTTTAGTTCTTTTAGGTCCTTGTTAAACATTTCTTTTATTTTCTCCATTCTATTTCCAAGATTTTGGATCATCTTTGCTATCATTACTCTGAATTCTTTATAAGGTAGACTGCCTATTTCCTCTACATTTGTTAGGTCTGGTGGGTTTTTACCTTGCTCCTTCATCTGCTGTGTGTTCTTCTGTCTTCTCATTTTGTTTATCTTACTGTGTTTGGGGTCTTCTTTTCACAGGCTGCAGGTTCATAGTTTGTTGTTTTTGGTGTCTGCCAGCAGTGACTAAGATTTGTTCAGTGGGTTGTGTAAGCTTTCTGGTGGAGGGGATTGGTGCCTGTGTTCTGGTGGATGAGGCTGGATCTTGTCTTTCTGGTAGGCAAGACTGCATCAGGTGGTGTGTTTTGGTTTGTCTGTGACCTTATTATGATTTTAGGCAACCTCTGTGCTAATGGGTGGGGTTGTGTTCCTGTCTTGCTAGTTGTTTGGCATAGGGTGTCCAACACTGTAGCTTGCTGGTTGTTGAGTGGAGCTGGGTCTTAGTGCTGAGATGAAGATCTCAAGGAGAGCTTTCACCATTTGATATTATGTGGGGCCAGAACGTCTCTGGTGGAACAATGTCCTGAACTTGGCTCTCCCACCTCAGAGGCACAGGCCTGACATCCAGACAGAGCACCAAGACAATGTCAGCCACACGGCTCAGAAGAAAAGTGAGAAAAAAAAACAACAACAACAAGAACGAAGGAAAGAAAAATATAAAATAAAATAAAAAAGTTAATAAAAAATAAAAAATAATTAAAATTAAATGTAATAAAAAAGAAAAAAAAAAGAACGAAAGAAAGAAGAGAGGAACTAAACCAAAAAACAAATCCACCAATGATAACAAGTGCTAAAAAAATTACAAAAAAAAAAAAAAAAAAAGGGACAGAGAGAACCCTAAGACAAATGGTAAAAGCAAAGCTATACAGGCAAAAGCACACAAAGAAGCATACACAAACACACTCACAAAAAGAGAAAAAGGAAATATATATATATATATGTCTATATATAAAAAAAAAAAGAAAAGGAAGAGAGCAACCAAATCAATAAACAATCTACCCATCATAGTAAGCTCTAAATACTAAACTAGGATAAACATAAGACCAGAAACAAATTAGATGTAGAAAGCAAACCCCAAGTCTACAGTTGTTCCCAAAGTCCACCGCCTCAATTTTGGGATGATTCCTTGTCTATTCAGGTATTCCACAGATGCAGGGTACATCAAGTTGATTGTGGAGATTCAATCCACTGCTCCTGAGGCTGCTGGAAGAGATATCCCTTTCTCTTCTTTGTTCGCACATCTCCTGGGGTTCAGTTTTGGATTTGGCCCCACCTCTGCATGTAGATCTCCTGAGGGCCTCTGTTCTTTGCTCAGAGAGGATGGGGTTAAAGGAGCAGCTGCTTCAGGGGCTCTGGCTCACTCAGGCCGGTGGGAGGGAGCGGTACGGATGCAGGGTAAACCAGAGGCCAGTGTGACATTGCACCAGCCTGAGGGACGTTGTGTGCTCTCCCAGGGAAATTGTCCCTGGATCACGGGACCCTGGCAGTGGCGGGCTGCACAGGCTCCCAGGAGGGGAGGTGTGGATAGTGACCTGTGCTCGCACACAGGCTCCTTGGTGGTGAGCAGCAGCCTTAGCATCTCATGCCCATCTCTGTGGTCCGCGCTGATAGCCGTGGCTCGCGCCTGTCTCTGGAGCTCATTTAGTTGGTGCTCTGAATCCTCTCTCCTTGTGCACCCCTAAACAATGGTCTCTTGCCTCTTCGGCAGCTCCAGACTTTTTCTCGGACTCCCTACTTGCTAGCTGTGGCACACTAGCCCCCTTCAGGCTGTGTTCACGCAGCCAACCCCAGTCCTCTCCCTGGGGTCTGACCTCTATAGGCCGAGCCTCAGCTCCCAGCCCCCAACCACCCCGGTGGGTGAGCAGACAAGCGTCTTGGGCTGGTGAGTGCTGGTCGGCACCAGTCCTCTGTGCAGGAGTTTCTCTGCTTTGCCCTCTGTACCCCTGTGGCTGCGCTCCTCTCCGTGGCTCCAAAGCTTCCCCCCTCCACCCCCCCCATCTCCACCAGTGAAGGGGCTTCCTAGTGTGTGGAAACCTTTCCTCCTTCACAGCTCCCTCCCACTGGTGCAGGTCCCGTCCCTATTCTTTTGTCTCTGTTGTTTCTTTTTTCTCTTGCCCCACCCAGGTACGTGGGGAGTTTCTTGCCTTTTGGGAAGTCTGAGGTCTTCTGCCAGTGTCTGGTAGGTGTTCTGTAGGAGTTGTTCCACATGTAGATGTATTTCTGATGTATTTGTGGGAGGAAGGTGATCTCCACATCTTACTCCTCTGCCATCTTGAAAGTCTCTCCGCAATTAATATTCTTAAGTGTTTTTTTCTTTATTTCAATGCTTGTCTCCTGATTAAAAAATCAGAGTTCATGGCCACTTTGCATTCTTCTGAAACTGATCATCTTCCATATTAGTCAAACTTAGAATGTTTAATTGACACTTTTAGAGACTAATTTCTCCACATTCTGTTCCCTTCCAATTTTCTCCTTTGCATTGAGAAACTTCTTGAGAATTCTTCTGTTGTGATTGTGTGTGATATGAAGAGTGTCCTTCTTAGATGCCTTAACCATTTGTTAGCTTTGTTCCTCTTAGAGTGCCTTCTGAGAGCTTATACTGGTTGGGTTGAGTTGCCAAAATCTTAATGCCATCCTCCCTGCTGTGTGAGTGAATACCTCCACTATATAAGATCAATCTCTTTATTGAAAAGACTGACAAATTGAATTGTCTAAAAAGGAATGTTAACTTTTGCCTACCTACAAAGCTAAAAACATCTTAAGTGGAAAATGGATTTGGAAAATAATTCTGACTCTTTCTTCCTTTCTCCACCTGCACAGATTCTTGTGGGTTATTAGTCTTCATCAAAATCATGGGGGGAGCCAAAGCAAATTACAAAATATAAGGGAAGGAATTTAAAGCTAATGCCATATATGATTTTATTTTAGCTCAAGAGGAAAACTATCAGGCAGTTAAATTCTTCCCAGTTCATTCCCTCATGGGAGTATCCATTTCATTTCTAAACATATTCTCTTGCCCTTGGGTCTGCTTCTCTCTACTTCTTCTGAGCAGCTCAGACCTCCACCCACCTTTCTCCCAACTGAAGTTTGTTTCTACCTTTATTCATCCTTGGTCATCCCAGGGATGACCACCCCTTCAACTGTACATGTCCCAAGGAATACAGTTAGATAGACCTTGTAATGCTTTGTGAAGTTAAAGATGAATATATAAGATCTAATCATCCTCTGATTAAGGGTATCTGAAGGCCAGGGTGCTAGAGAAAGTAGCGAACGTAAAGGCATTCATCAACCACACACACATGCACACACACACACACACACACACATCACTACAGTGCAGAATTTAACTGGAGTAAAAATCAAGCAAGAGCTGGGTATTTGAAAGATAGGCATATGACCAGAAACAAGTTTGAAAAATGGATCTTGAGGAGAGATATTTGTAACTCTTAGTCTATCAATAAACACATAACCATATTTTGAGCACTTGCTATGTTCAGGGGAATATGCTTGATGCCAAAGGAAGTAAAAAGAAACACGTGCACACACACACACACACATGTCCAGCTCAGCTGGGGAGACCAAACATCAAGATACAATGGTGTCAAAAAAGGGGCTGGACCAAGACACTGTTCATCTGGATTCTAGTTCCAGCTCTGATCGTGCAATTTTGAACAAGTTACCTAATATTTCTAGAACTAAGTTTCTGCTATGTAAAATTAAGGATTCCACCAGTGTTTTTAAAGGTCTAACTATCACTCACATTATAAAGAACAAAAAGACAGTAAACAATATATAGCAGGCAGTATTTACTAAATCATTGAAGAACTTTTTTGTGAAATAAGAGTATCATTATAATGGAAAATAATGTATGCAAGAAAATCAGAAACATTAACCTAGAGAATTTAGTTGAGTCATACCTATCAATTTATCAACATCATTAGCTATTAGATAAATGCAAATTAAAGCCATGATGAGATATCACTATATACTTATTAGTACATGTAAAATAAAAATAGTAATAATACCAAATGCTGGCAAGGATGCAGAGAAAATAGATCTCTCACACATTGCTGGTGGAAATGTAAAATGTTGCAGTCACTTTGGAAAACTGTTTGGCTGTTTCTTCTAAAACTAAACATATACTCACCATGAGACCCAGCAATCACAATCTTGAGAGTTATTCCCAGAGAAATAAAAACATATGTTCATACAAAAAAAACCTATGTACAAATGTTCATGGCAGCTTTATTAATAATAGCAAAAAATTGGGAAGACCCAAAAGTCCTTCTCTGGGTGAATGGTTAAAGAAACTGGTACATCCATACCTATGGAATGCTAAGCAATAAAAAGGAGTTATATTAATAATTATATTAATACATGCAACAACTCAGATGGCTCTCGGGGGAATTATGGTGAGTGAAGAGATAATTCCAAAAAGGTCATGTGTGGTATGGCTCCATTTTATAACATTCTAGAAATGATAAAATTACAGAGATGGAGAATAGTTTAGTGGTTGTCAGGTGGTAAGGATGAGGGAGTAGGTTGGGTGTGAATTACACACACACACACACACACGCAAGTACACAAATGTATATTTTAAAATGTTGAAAATGGACTAAGGTCTAGTTAATAATGTACCAATGTCAATTTCCTGGTTTTGATACTTTACTACAGTTATATAAGATGTTACCATTGAGGGAAGCTGGGTGATGTACCTGAAACTCTATCTACTAGTTTCGCAATCCTCTGTGACTCTATACATATTTCAAAATAAAAGCTAAGAAAGCTGATGACAACATTTATCTTATTATTTACCTCAAATGGTGCTCCCATCTGCATCTGTTACTTCACTCTTTAGAGTGAAGGCTTTAGGAATTGATCCCAGCTTCAGGATGGGTGTTAAGTTGCCTAAGCCAAGGGGTAAACTTCCTTTCTCTTTGTCATGGGGCATAGCATTACTTTGGCCATAGGGACTGATTCAGGAGTTGGCATGCGGTCCTTGACAGGTAGACAAATTTTGTGGAGTTACATTGAAAATAGTACATCATTATATTCTAGTTGGAGCACGCTTCATCCCCACAATAAGTTGTATATATATATATATATATTTAACATCTTTATTGAGGTATAATTGCTTTACATTGTTGTGTTAGTTGCTGCTGTATAACAAAGTGAATCAGCTATATATATATATAAACATATATCTCCATTTCTCCTCCGTCTTGCGTCTCCCTCCCACCCTCCCTATCCCACCCCTCTAGGTGGTCACAAAACACCGAGCTGATCTCCCTGTGCTATGAGCCTGCTTCCCACTAGCTATCTCAGCCATAAAAAGAAACGAAATTGAGTTATTTGTAGTGAGGTGGATGGACCTAGAGTCTGTCATACAGAGTAAAGTAAGTCAGAAAGAGAAAAACAAATACCATATGCTAACACATATATATGGAATCTAAAAAAAAAATGGATCTGATGAACGTAGGGGCAGGACAGGAATAAAGACGCAGACGTAGAGAATGGACTTGAGGACAAGGGGAGGAGGAAGTGTAAGCTGAGACGAAGTGAGAGAGTGGCATTGACGTATATACAATAAGCTGTATATTTTATCCCTTCTCTGTTGTAGTGCTACAACATAAGGAAAGACTATGCTCAAGGTGAGCATAAAAGAATTATGGAATCATTGAGTTGTGACATCACTGGTCCCATTCTGTCCTGAGGAATTCTAACTCCATGACAACAGTGTCATCCTCATTTCCCTCAAGACTTAAGTTCCTACATGTTTTCCTCAATTCAACAAGTTTTTTTCAACAGACTCTACTTCAGACACCTTGAATATAGTACTCGCTGTTTTGGGAAATGGAATCTATACTCTAGTGGATATTGTCAAGTTTCACTGAGATCCTCCGTCAGAACCGAGGCCCTTATTACCCCTCATGCCAGGAGTTTGGTTGCTCACAGATACTTAGATTAAGAAAGCTGCCTCACCTTATCTTCCCTTCCTAGAGGAAGCCTTCATTCAATGACTGGTCAAGGCTGCAACGTACAAAGATCCAACCTGTTTACTTTGTGTAAAAAGGGGGGCATCTTTAGAGATCCCCGTGTAATTGGTAGCGTTCACTTTTGCACCTGTGTGGCCGTTCAAATTTTTCTCCCCACCCAATCCACTCTCCTTTGATCCCTCACAGGTGTTCTCAAAAGTACAACACGATAAATCTCTAGCATGCTAATCACAGAGTTTTTGAGTCTGTTTCCCTGGGAACATGAACCACAGCAGTTGCTATCAGGAGTGGTCCAGGGAAGCGGACTTACAAATGGGATTATGATGCTGACTCACCTGCTCGCCAGCTGGTGATAAAGAGCCCATCGGAGGCAGGTAGAATGCATATAGTCCCCGTCACTCAGCAGCAATACCATTGTTCAAACTTTCACTGGGCGTGAGCTCGGCTGGCACACCAATGCACAGGATGACTCTGACAAGTGTGATATCCCTGACATTTGAGAGACATGAAAGAATTATAATTATAAAGACTATGGAGTTGGACGGCTGCTGCTGGGTGCGATTGATTCACTGGATAAAGACGTTAAATGACTGAAGGTGATTAATTATCAATTAAAGATCAGGTGTGAAAGTCAAAGGGCAGCCTCTATGAAGAACCTCATCTCCTGCAGCTAGAAAATAGAAAACGATGATATTCAGACCTAAGACTTAATTATGAGAGTAGCAGAAATCCCTTAGCATTTGAATTCTCAACTTCGGTAAGTCTGCTACACCAAAATCAGAGCCTGAATTGGGAAAGCTTGGATCTCTGAGACATGGGATGAAAACATCTGGGACTATACACTCAGAAAGACTGAATCCCCAGAGGATCTTAAACTCTCTGGACAAGTCAAAGTGGCTCACTCTCTTGTGTTAAGGGCTAGGGCTACCCCTGACCTGAAGAGAGATGTAGTATCTCCCATAAGATGTTACTTTGCCTCCCTTCTTGGCCATCGGACCAATAAAAACAGGTTTAAGTCACTATATAACCAGCTGGGGTTTTGTTGGACCTGCTCAGAGAGAACAGGGACCACACCCTGAAGGAGCTATAGGTCTGGCCACCATGCATCAGGAGGAGCCAGGGAAGTCCATAGGGGGTGGAATCCTGACTGTGCTGGATCAAGCAGGGCTGGAATAAAGTCAGAAAACCGAGAGCTTATTGACATGGATATGGACATGCTTTCACGTGATACAAGACAAAACACCCTGGCGAGGGTTTGGGGAGGCATTGCTGACATATTCCTGGGATGGCCCTTTGAAACATGGAGAAAGTGAAAGTCCACACTAAGTGGGTTAGAAACACCAGAACTGCTGGGGCAGACAATAGATCAAAAGACACAGAGAAAGAACTTGCTAGTGTGGGTATACCATATAAGGCCATAAAAACCAACAGCCAAATATCTTCTGAACAAGGCCCTGGGGGACACTCCAATTATCAAAGCAATAACCAATAAGCTGGTGGAAAGGGCACTAGCATCTATAAAAAAACTCAGTGGTGGCTTCTTCTCCAGGCCAGAGGTGAGGGTAGGAGATGTATTATAGGACTAGGCTCCCTGACAGAAGTGAGCATCGGAGGATCTGAAAATTATAGAGGTCAGGTGGTGTTTAACCATCAGAAACAAAACAGATACATTATAAGAAGCATCGTGGTTGGAGGTGCAGCAGCTATGGAGATGGCTTTTTGCTTCATCTATATAAATATAAAAAATAAGGATTTGCTCCATCTATATAATTATAAGAAATAAAAGATAGACAATCAGGAGACAAAGGGTAGCTTCCCTGGGTGAGTTTTAAGACTTGGAATCCATTGGTTAAAAATGTCCACTTTCCCAGGTATGAAGACTGACAGGTCCATAATGGTAATGATTCTCCAAATGTCCTACACTCACCTTCTCAGGTACCTTCTCAGGTACCTGAAAAACTATAGTTTTTCAGAAGTTTTAAATAGAGGATTTGAGTTGACATTGATAATCACGGTAAGTATCATAATGACCTCTTTTTAAAAGTAGAGATGTAGGGGACTTCCCTGGCAGTCTCATGGTTAAGACTTCACTTTCCAGTGTCCAGGGTTCGGGTTCCATCCCTGGTCGGGGAGTTAAGACACCACATGCCTTGTGGACAAAAAAACCAAAACATAAAACAGAAGCAATATTGTAACAAATTCAATAAAGACTTTAAAAATGGCCCACATCAAAAAAAAAATCTTTAAAATGTAAAAAATAAAAGTGGGGATGTATAAAGTCTTAATTTAAAAGAAGTCCTGACACAGGTATGGCTTATGTTCCATCTACTGGATCTGGCTTACTGTGGTTCCCCTTAGTCATTTCCTTGGTTTCTGAATATAATTAAAAGAGACATAATTGGTAGTTGGCAGAATCCCCAATTAGTTCCTTGGCCTGTGAGATAAGAGCTACTGTAACAGAGAAAGTCACGTGGAAACTTCTTCAACACTCTCCCACTAGACCCAGACTGTGAACAAAAACCGTATTGCACACTGAGGAAGAATGGCAGAGAATGTGGCCAAAACCTTAAAGGCAAACTATTATATATAGGATGGATAAACAGCAAGGTCCTACTGTATAGCACAGGGAACTATATTTAGTATCTTGTAATAAACCATAAGGGAAAAGAATATGAAAAAAAAAAACCTTGAAGGATATGGGATTGATTGATCTCCTCATGTACTCATTTAATTCACAAAATCCTAGAGAATGACAATGGTCTTCCCCAAACTAAACCAAATAGTAGCCCCAATTTTAGCTGTTTTGTCAGATATAGTTACTTTGCTAAAACAAGTTAACAGGGCTTCAAGTTAATTGTATATGGACATTGATCTAGTGAATATATTCTTTTCCATTACTCTTCTGGGAAAGAGTCCCAGAAGCAGTTTACTTCCAAAGAAGACATACAGATGGCCAAAAGGCACATGGTACCACCTCACAACAGTCAGAATGACCATCATTAAAATGTCTACAAACAATAAATGCTGGAGAGGCTTTGGAGAAAAGGGAACCCTCCTACACTGTTGGTGGGAATGTAATTTGGTGCAGCCACTGTGGAGAATAGTATGGAGGTTCCTCAAAAAGCTAAAAATAGAGTTACCATATGATCCAGCAATCCCACTCCTGGGAATATATCCAGACAAAACTATAATTTGAAAAGATACATGCACCCCAGTGTTCATTGCAGCACTACTTACAGTAGACAAGATATGGAAACAACCTAAGTGTCCATTGAGAGATGAATGGATAAAGAAGATGTGGTACATATATACAATGGAATATTACTCAGCCATAAAAAAGAATGAAATAATGTCATTTGCAGCAACATGAATGGACCTAGAGATTATCATACTAAGTGAAGTAAGTCAGACAAAGACAAATACCATATATTACTTATATGTGGAATTTGAAAAAATGTTACAAATGAACTTATATACAAAACAGAAATAGATCCATAGACATAGAAAACAAACTTATAGTTACTAACAGGGAAAGGGGGGGAGGGATAAATTAGGAGTTTGGGATTAACATATAAACACTACTATGTATAAAACAGATAACTAACAAGGTCCTACTGTATAGCACAGGGAACTATACACAATATCTTGTAATAATCTGTAATGTATAAATGTATAATGGTAAAGAATCTGAAAAATATATATCTGTATCTATATCTCCGAATCACTGTGCTCTTCACCTGAAACTAACACAACATTGTAAATCAACTATACTAACTATACTTCAATTACAAAAATTTTAAAAAACGCAATGGACAAGAGTATCCATGTACCCCTCATAATAGGGTTATGTTGACTCCAGTAATCTCTCTGTAATAGATTTCGAAGATGCCCGGACTGTGCAGCCATCCCATAGAACATCACATTTGTCCACGACATTGGTAACATCATGTTAATCAAACTTGAATGAGCAAGAAGTCACAAATACATTGGAACCCACTGTAAAACACATGAGCTTCAGAGTGTAGAAGGTAAACTAAACTCTACTAAGGTTCTGAGGCTTGACACATCAGTGAAGTTTTTAGGGTCTAGTGGTTTAGAGAAAGCTAGAACATTCCAATCCAGGTAAAGGGAAATTTACAGCATCTTTCATCTCCCACAACTGATGGGTCTCTTTAGGTCCTGGAAACAACTTGTTCCACACTTGGGAATAATGCTCCAAGTCAAACACTAGATGACACAAAACGTTTTGAGAGGGGCTTACAGCAGAAGTCTAGGTTATGGCTCAATTTTCCTTCCACTTGGACCAGGTAACTCAGCAGACTCTAGTATTAGAGTATCTAATGAAAGGTACTATATCTTCAGGGAAAGGATGCCATGTGTCACCCTCCAACAGGAGAATCATAATATGGATCTCTGGTGCTTGACTAAGGCCATCCTATCTGAAGCAGCAAGTTATACACTATTTGAAAATAAACAAACAAAAAAACAACTCTTGACATGACACAGGGCCCTGGAAGAAACGGAGCACACTGACCACAGGATACCAAGTGACAGTGCAGCCCAAACTGCCCATCATGAGCTGTGTTATACTGGCCCCGTTGTGTCATAAGGTCAGAGGGTCCAGAAGTAATACTTATAAGACATAAAGTATCTGTTATTAGACATAAGTAGGACCCAAGAGCACAAATATGCTGCATGAGCTGATGGCCCCAAATCCCACGTCATACAACAGCTCATGACCATGTGGCATGAGAAGTCCCTTATGTCCAGTTGACCAAGGGAAATAAAGAAGGCTGACATAGCTCAAATGTAGGTCTTCCTTGCATCGCTGTAGGTCTCAAGGGTGACCATGAAAGATAGCATTAAGGGAAAACCTCTTCATAGTCAGAGATCGGGCAGTACCTTTGTTATCTACTCTGTATGGAAAAAGATTGGCTCAAGGTAAGAATATATAGAGTATCACAGACAGATGAATGACTTAGTGTTTTGCTTAGGGGCCTGGAAGGAGAAATATTGGAATATTGGGGAGAAGGAGATCTGGATAAGAGGCCTGTAGACTGAACTCTGGAGACGGGCACAAAGTCTGAAGGTGTTTGTGTCTCATGTTCACGCCCACAAAAGAGCGCCCATAGATAAAAGTACTAAACAGATGAGCAGACAGAATGATTGAGGCAGTTGATGTCTGTCATCCCTTGTCACTGATGCTCCCAAGGCTGGTATAATAGGCTCATGAACAGAGTAATCATGAGGTTGAGATGACAGATATGCATGGACCCAAATGTATTTTTTCCCACGCAACAGGTCTGATCTGGCCTCCTGTTGCCAAATATCCAATCTGCCAGAAGCAGAGGCAAGTGTTGAGCCTCCAAAATACCACCATCTTTTGAGAATACCAACCAGCCACTTGGATGAAAGTTGATTGCATTGAACTCTTTGCATCCTGGAATGGGCAGCTATTCATCTGGATGGAATCAACACATATTCTGGTTATGGGTTTGCCTTTCCGGCTCACCAAAGTCCAGCAAGTACACCAACAAAGAGCTTATAGAGTTTCTGAACCACTGACACAGGATCCCACATACACCCAAATAGACTAAGAGATCCAC